>NC_091245.1:138224166-138533333 GCF_042477335.2 Ovis canadensis
AATGTAATAAAAGCTATCAGGTTTATGTTTTATATAAATAGTAAACACTATGAAATATTATGTTTATAAAGTTCTAAACCCTACATTTAAAGGAATAACAATCAAGTCGATATGAAAGAGCCACAATTCTACATCACAAAATTTCTATTTATATAATATTTGGCCATGGATATTGAGTTATATTTGTAAAATAATCAAATGAAAGAAGATTAGATATAGCAAATGCTTAAGTTCCAAATGGACTTCTGTGGTGGCTCAGACAGATGGTAAAGAGTTCCCTTGCAAAGCAAGAGACCAGGGTTCGATCGCTGGGTCAAAAAGACCTCTTGGAGAAGGGAATGGCTACCCACTCCAGTATTCTTGCCTGGAAAATTTCATGGACAGAGTCTGGTGGGCTATACAGATCATGGGGTCACAAAGAGTCAGACAGAGCTGAGTGACTAGCACTTTCATTTTTAAGTTCAAATGAAAGTGACATGATATTTAACAAGGCCAACTTTAGAAATTAAAAAAAGTTGAGAATGAAGCAAATTACTCTGTGAACTAGTACTTGAAAGAAACAATCTTGGTTCAATGTCCTCCTGTGATTTCCTGACAAATTGTATACTTTAAAGGTCAACAATTTGGGGTAGGGAAAAAAGGGTCACTATTCATGGGTAAGGACACATGCATATTTAGTTGGATGTTAGAAAATACTTTGTTGCAACTTTAGATTAGCCTTGTAAGTTTTCAGGGCAAAAAAAGGAAATATATGATATAGCAACATTAAAACATGAAAGACAAACTTATGACTATAATGAAAGAAAACGCAGCAGCATTCAGCTGCCATGACTGGCTTCCATTTTCGCCTTTATTCTCTTCACAGCATTTATCTGTATGATGAAAATTATTTTTGAAAGTAGAACAAGAAAAAAATAATTAAGGAAAAAGAGTAGAGTTACAAACATGAAAATAAAGGAAAAGAAAAAAGTGACAGTAGGAAAGAAAAAAGGAGAAAATAATTAATACAAGATGTACACAAAGCTACTACCAATTACCTACAAAAAAATATTTTGATACAAGGCAAAGAACAAAAAAATCTAGTATAAAATACTTCTAAATATTTGTCACATATTAAAAATATAACTGAGGCTCAATATTAATAATGTTTATTTCACATAACATAGACATTAGTCGTATCATTGATTTCTCCAATGTGAACATTGTAGATATTTTTTACTGAAGATACAATGACTAGTCCAGTCAATCCACGGTGTCCCTGGTAAATTCACACTAGTACTTAAATATGAACCTCATCATATTCTGTAATGTTTGCTAATAGTACTTTTTTGCTGTAATATTTTCTTAGAAAACATTTAATAAGAAGTTATATTTTAATAATGAATGAAGTACCAAGAAATATAATTAAAAGTATAAGTTCATGCAAAGAAAATTTGAAAAATAGAAGTGAGGAACATTAATTCAACTGGCCATAGGTACACATGACATATATGTTACTGTTGCTCATTTAAAATAATTTTGAGAAACAAAGATAATGAAAATAACTTATAGAAATTTATTTTTATATTATGTGCAAAACCAAATAAATATTGTCTTGAACGTATCATTAGTATTTAGACTTGGCTGAGATTTCCACATTGTTAAAATGAAGTTCTTACCCATTAATTGAACTTCAATCTCACCATTATTTTAGAATTTCTTTTTATTCTAAAACAATCATAACCTTAAGAAAACATTTTAGTATTTGCCATAAACTTGAATATTTCATTTTCTGTTCATGTTATTTGGAGATGAAATATATACTAGTCTTGTTGAAAGTAGAGTTGAATGCCATTAAATAATTTCACTCCATAGTTTATTATATATATAATCAAAAAGTTGATTATAATAAAAACTAACTGAAGAAATGTTAGCAATATATTTATTGGTGATGATTTATGTCACTTCTCTATATGGATGGAATTATGTGTCACCAAATTATATTGAGTCAATGTAAATATTAAACAGGTCTTCAATTTATAGTAACAAGAAAAGAAAAATGAAGCAGTTGCTAAAGGGTACTAAGGTGGTTTTTGGTTTTGGGAATTTTTGGTTAAACAAAAAATATTAATCATGGTGTAAAGCCAAAGGAAATTGTGAAAAATATTTTCAGAGTAATTTTATTACTAAGAATTTTTAAGGCATTAGATTATAGCCATTCTAGCACATTAGGAATATTTTTAGCCATTGAAATTACTGAGGAAATCAATAAATATCATTTTATCAGTCTCTAGTTCCATAGATGTTTTGTAGTCAGTTTTACAAGAGTAATTTGTCAAAAAAAAAAAAAAGTAATTTGTCATCACTACCAAATATTTTCAATGTTTATAAAATAAACTGAGATAGAATTATGCAATATGAATATCCCAAATTGATTGTGGTTGTTATTTTGCACTCTTTTTACGTGAATCAAGGAACACAACATTCAAAATAAACACATATTTAATAAGTCAGAATAGGAAAATATCACTAATCATGAAACATTAAAAATATCTGAACCATAAGCTATGGACTGATGCAGTGTCCACTAAAATACATACATAGAAAAGCCACTATTATGAATAGAATGTATTACATATGGATGTAAGGTAAGCCTATTGTTTAAAAATAGTCCCTCAGTCCAACAAATAAATATACTGTAGATTTAGCTTGTTGCTTTACTCAAAGAGTTCAATATATCTGAATGTACATAAGTAATGGGTTTTTTTAATTCAAAGTCTGTACACTTTATTTTGACAGTCTATAAGGCATGCTATTTAAAATATAAATTAAAACTAAATAAAATTCTAAATTTCATATATTTTCCAGTTAAATAAGATAAGATTTGCTAGTTTATTATATATAACTGATTTTAAATGTTTGAATTTATAATGTATATTTTAAAATTGAATAAGAAATTATATGAGTAATTATACTGAAAGTATATAAATACATTTTTCCCTATTTTGCTGATACATAATTTTAACTTTATAGCATTTCGTGGGTTTAAAGGCTCCCTAGTCTACCATCAACCATCACAGCTTCTAAAATTGCCTCAAGAATTGTCCTAGGGCTAAATCAAACAATTCTTGAACAATAAGGGTATATCTTTTATCTGTCTTTCCATGAGACCTTAGTAGTCTCTGGATTCAGTCACAAAAATTATACATTATTTTGTGACATATTTATAGATAAGATAAATATTTTATTGCTTCCCCTTTTCCAGTAAGCTGCTGTATCAGCTGTACAATTTAGAGCGCATGAATTTTATCTCCTACCTTTTCAGATGGTTTTGTCTGTACATCTGTGACTTTCCTTGATTGACTGATCGCTTTCATCAGCTGTATAACATGCTCTAGCCTTTTTCATCATAAAAGTCCTAACACTGATATTTTCCCCGCTCTACTCACCTTCATAAAAAACTTCTTGAAACCCTTAAATTAACATGGAGTCTATACCTGCTAACTTTCCACAAGATCCTCAGCCCATTCCCACCTAATTTCTCTCCCCAAAATTTCAGCACAGCTGTAAACAGACTTCACATTTCTTTCAACTGAGTTTTGTTAACCTCTCTGTAGCTTCTGGAGGGACAAATGTGATTGATAACTTTTCTTCTGGAAATTTAACTCCCTCTTAACTTCCAAGATATTACAGCCTTGTGTTTTTCCAGGAACTCTATGACATCTTAGTCTCATTGGGGGTGGGGTGGGGCTGCTTTCCTCTTCATGTGTATTACAGTTCCCTGAGATGCAGCTATTAACATTCTATTATTCTTCAATAACTCAACAAGCACCCTGTGAATACCGATGCTGTACCAGTCACCCTTCTAGGTACTGGGAAGCACTTATGAGTATCACAGACATCAGTTATTTTTCATAAGGTGTAGATATTACTCACTGTATGGTTTTATCCCCACACAGGCCTAAATACCTGTCACTCTTAAGGCTGACAACATCACAGTGCATATTTCCAAGTCATGGCTGTCTTCTCATCTCCATACACACATAACTAACATCTATTTGACATTTTTAAGTTAATGAATAACGAACTGATCTTATGTTTGATTTTTATTCTAAAAATCCTGCTCTGTTTATAAGATTCTTTACTTGCAGAAATGATAACAACAATGTTAGAGTTGTCCAACCAAGAAACTCAAAAGTCATCAATATCTACTGAATCCACGGTTTTAAATAGGCAGGTTAGTCTACATCTACAGTGTGCCTGGAATTTATTCAATGTTTTCTCTTTTTTTTTTTTTTTTACTGTAACCACATTTTTTTTAAAGTATTCATGTTCATCCATCTCTTGCCTCTACCAAGATGAACAAGATTAATCTGTGTAAAATGTTCATATGCTCATATAATTTATCCGCTTCAGATGATTTCTTATGACTTTCAGGATCTGTTTTATTTATATGGTTTTTAGAAGATTTTGGATTATATAGGTCACAGATACCTCTGAATTCTTATTTTTGACACACACTTCCAGGTTCTTTTCCAGCCATGCTTTTGCTAATGCAAAAATCTTAAAGCAAATCAATTTTTTTTTCCCCCTCAAAAACTTCTTTCTTTCCTTTGAAGGCTCACTCCATACAAGTTTCTTTCAGAAAGTCACTTTCCAAGGGAATCCTTTATTAACCCCCATCTAACTCTATCCACTAGCTAAACTTGCCAGAGACTTTCCTGGCAGCATATTGCACCAGCATATCTTAGTTGTAATTACTTGGTGGTTATTCTAATTCTTGATTTATGTCTATCTTCCCTCTGTATTGTACAGTCTTTGAGTACAGGAGCCAGTTTCATACTTTTCACAGATAATTTCTCTGTACACATCACAATACTTTTCACAAAGCAAGACCCTAATAAATACCTGGAATGAATGAATGAATAAATCTTAATCTCATTGCAGAACCAGAAGAAACTAGTGTAGAGGTTAGGAAATATGCATCAAGAGAAGCTAAATGACATGAGCAAAGTTCAAACTATAAATTGTTTTCCTTCTAGGCAGTGCTTGCAAACTGACTTTCCAAAATCGAAATCAAAATTTTCATAGTAAATGCATTATAGCATACTTTACTTGTTTCTCTGCGTACATATATACGTTACATATATATATACACACACACATATATATATATACACACATATATGTATTCTGTCTTTATTTACTTTTTGGATTATACTTACTATTCATTTTATTTACAACAGTGTCTTATAAAATAGCATAGCAAGAACTCTGGGAGTATAATGTAACCTGCCTGAAATCATTTTTTTTCCTTTTTTTTACAGTTTGTGTTTTATCTATAAAATATAACTAAAACACTGCCTTTCATTTCATAAAATATTCATTTTAATCTTGATAAAAGTAATTATTCTCCCCAAGTATATGAGCTAAATTAAAAACGTACAGGGATGAATTTCACTCTTGCAATCTTCCTTTGAAGATTCTAACTCAGATTAAGAATCATATTTATATCATGGTCTGATATCTTCATAGAGGATAATTACTACAAATGTAATTCCTTTTAACTGTAGTAGCAGTTATTGATGTTTAAAACTCACAGAAACAACAAACTTGATAGTTCATTCAACCATTATTCTTATTTAGGTGTATCATCTTAAAGGACATAGAATTTGTCATATGGTTTAAAGCAGCTCTGATCTTAAACAAATACTTTAACTTCTCAAAACTGTATCTGTAAAATGAGGATAGCTCTTCCTTGCTCAACTCAGATTCAGGAATAAAATGAAGTCATAAATGCAGAAGTACTTTATAAACTATAAAAAGTGCCACTACAATATAAGATATCCAGCTATCCATATTATTTCTAGATACTTCCAACTTTCTAATTTCAAGTTATAATTGGAAATACTTGTTAATTATGTAATACAAAGCTATGATATAAATAAATGTTAAACTAAGCAATAGTAGTTACTTTTTAATAGATTATTGACTAAATCTTTCCATTGAAAAATGATGTATAACAAATCCATACCAATGAAATTCATATTAATTTGAAATTGCGAGAGTATTGAATAACATGATTGAACTGACAAATTTTATGTTTTCCAGTCTCAAAAATATTAGGCAATAATACTGATACTCGATTATAATATGACTTAAATAAGCCATGTTTATGAATATACAGTTCTGATGTCTCATTGATATATAAAAATATATGTGTATATATACATTTATGTATAGAATTTACCATTAAATATTAAATATAATATGTAAAAGAACAATTAATATTAAAATATGACCAATATGACAATTCATTGACAGAGTTAACTGACTTAGTCAGGACAAATTCTCCACCTCTATAGCATGTATCTGAAAAAAAAATTGATATACCTTCTACAGATTTTGATAACATCACTAGCATAAAATGATGTAAGCACTATTAACTATTAAAAGTAGTCACCAGTGTGCTGAGCCTGCCAGTGATGAGTGGCCTGAAACATTTTGAGCTTCTTTGAAACTCTATTCACTGTCCTTTCTAAGGGGTATCTGTGGTTGTTTCTGCCTCATTGTGTGATAGAGTTTATCTTTCCAAACACAACTTGCTTGGTCAGGCATGAATAGGCTCATCATTATCTTTGGCCGTATCTCTAAGTGGAGGACTGGACCCCATGTATTTGGCAGAGAAGTTTTCTCCTTTGTAAAAGCTTTTTCTGGGCTCAAATAATATTTTTCATGTTGATTTTCAACAGTTTCTTTTACCCTCTAACCTCCCCTTCTGCTCATTCTCTCTCTACCACTTCAACCACTAAAGTCTAAAATTTTCAAAGTGCATTTACAAATGAACCAATCTTTCTGGCAACAGTAATTGAGAAATTGTAATTAAGACATGTAAATAACCATGACTAAAACATAGAATGTTACTTCCTGCTATAAAATTATGGTTTCAATATCAAGAAAAAAATCCAGAAGTGTTATAAAAGATACTATCATATTTCCTTTTAGCCTATGAAGGCACATGGTTTGCTTACCTTTAATAATGTTGGGCTTAGGAGGCATGCTGAATTCATAGACTGTTGGTTCTGAATATCCCAATCTATTGGCAGCTGTAATTTGAACTTCATATCCCATTGTCCACTGTAGATGCTCCAAAATAATGTGGTCTTTATTTCCTTGCACTTTTTTCTCTAGCCACTGATCTTCTTTATCTTTCTGCAAAGTCAATACAAACATATTTTGTAAATATCCATGCACTAAAGTTGTGATCATTAAAAAAAATAATTTATCTTGAAATGGAGTGAGTGAGTTTAATAAAATCAAAAAGGGTTATTTCCTCTTTCACTGGGATAAATGAAACTGTATATAGATGAAGTTGTTTCTAAGGTTTTTCCCCACTAAATATTTAATACTTTTTAAATTTGCTGAAGAGTGTTGATTCATAATTAATACTTGATGATTCAAATGATAATTTACCTCCATTAAGAGTTTTTAAAATTTCACATATACTGATTGCTATTTATTCACTTTGTTGATTATTAATAATTATATAAATAGGAACTATAAAATACTATATATAGAAAAAGCTTAATATGTCCATTTAAATAATTACCAGAGGCTATTGTTTGGGGCACATGGGAGGAGGTGTATTAAAAATAAAATTTGGATTTTTTAAATAGATTAAAATTTTAACCATCATTTTTAATACTATGTTTTAGACTTATAATGAAACAACATGTGACAAAAATTATTACCCTTAAATAGATTATTAGAATAAGAAAATAAAAAATAATATCCTATTCTTGAACATTCTACACTTAAATCCTGAATCTTTTTCTAAAATAAATGTTTTGGACATATTTGAATTACCGTTTATTTGAAAAAAATACTATGACTATAGTCACAAATAATTGAAATAATATATGGATTAAGCTATTTTTAACAATGCATTGAGTTGTGCCGTGTGTTAACAATCTGAACACAGGTTAAGTGTTGAAACGGTAATCTCTCTGCTACTCTCCCTCACCTCTATTACAGAAACAAGGAGAGCAGCTGCCTCTGTTTACTTTCATGAGGAAACAATAAGGAAAACTGAGTAATTATACATTCCAGGGCATTAAGAATCATTACCACTTAACAAATAGTTAATTAGCATTAAAGAGAAAGTAGTTCTATAGCACGTGTGTCACTCAGTTGTTCCGACTCTTTGCAACTCTTGGCCTGTATTCTGTCAGGCTCCTCTTTCCATGGAATTTCCCAAGCAAGAATACTGGAGTGGGTGGCCATTTCCTTCTCTCGGTGATCTTCTCAACCCAAGGATAGAACCCACATCGCTTGCATCTCCTGCATTGGCAGGCAGATTCTTTACCACTAGCGCCAATTGGGAAGCCCTATTTCTATAATAGCTATACAGAGTTGAAATGATATTTTCTGAAATCACATATCTAATAATCCATTACTGCAAATGAAAATCTCAATTTATCAGAATTGTAATTATAAATACACTGTAACCTAGCCACAATGATAGATAGATATATAGACAGAGTAACAGATTCATTGATTGATCCTTTTTTAACCTCACAGCTCAATCATTATTTAATTTTGAGCCAATATTTTATAATATTTATTTGACTAGAAAAAATAATAACATTTTCTACATTTATGGTGAAAACTGAGGATTTATTATCTAAAATCAAATTTTGGAAGTTAAATTCATTATTGCATTAAATTGACAGTATCAATGATACAAATATGAAGTATCCTTCAAAAGGAGATAAGACTTCATTACAGCTTTAGTACCATTCAAAGATTCTCTTTTCTTTATAATTGTTTTTGGTTCTGCAGAACTTTTATTATAAAGGAAATCATCTGGTCTCTTTTATTGTTTCATCTAAAACAGGAGATATTACTCCCCTCCCCACAGTGAGGCCAACGACTTTGGACAAGCACTTAGAATTATCATATAAACAAGGGGTATGTTCCTTTGCTTTTAAGACTTATAAATCAATTAGACTAGGCTGGTGTCCAGTGTTATAAAGTGTATTGGAAAAGCCATTGGAAAACAACAATTTGGGCCAGAAAACTTTGCAACTCATCTAAGCCACTAAATGACTAGTAAATTTAAGGAAGGATCCTAGGTGCATTTTTTAAGTGTTTGGGACAACTGTATCACTAGCCATGATTATCCCAACATCTGCTTTCTTCTTCATTCATTTGTCAATTATCAATTATTCAGTCTTTAGTACGGTAATGAGACTGTTCTAGAAATATGAAGACAATAGTTAGCAGGAATGTTCAACACTTATTTCAGACTTTACAAACCAGCACAGAAGGAGGACATGAAGTCTGAAAAACAAGAAGGTGTTTTGTGAGTATATATTAATAACAGGAAGGATTAAGAGAGTCCAGGAACCAGGAAGGTTTTCTCAGGGGAGGTAATGTCAACTGAATAGGAAATAAGAAATTCCAGTTCCATTTTTCTTTTCATTCTTCCTCATTGAGTTAATGAAGATGTGATTCCTTCACAGAAGTTTTAAAATTGCAAAAATAGGCACAACGATTAAAAACCTCAGAAAGATGCAGAACCACTTGGAGATGCAAAAATAGCCACTTTACGTTTATTGTTATAGGTATTGACAAAAAAAAAAAAAAACCTACAAAAATCTCCACTTAAAAGTAACTTTAGATCATATATGATACATGACTTATAAACACATACATATACAGCACATAAAATACATATAAAATATTTGATATATTATAAATTGTATGTATACACAATTCAGAGAGGACAAGGTGAGAAATAAGAAGACTAAAGAATTAGATAAGGATAAAGGTTACACAAAGCAGTAGAGAGTAGCCCCAGTGGGCATCCCCTTACCCAATAATTCAGTACAAATTCTATTTAACTGTGAAATACTGGTGAAAGTGAGTATTTGTGTGGAAATTTGGAGTTGAATTTTGTTTTGGATTTGAATGGAGATGTAGGAGAAAGAGCCAGAAAATAAGCCAGAAGCTGATATCTTGATTACCCCAAGATACCATTCATTATTCAGAAGGATGAATAGGCTTCATGTCCTTTAGGTAATCTTCCAAAAATATTTCTGAAAACTGAGCGTTTGAAGTGAAACTTCCAGATCATTCCAAGACAGGCTGATAGACTTTTAAATCACCAATCACTTAACTCTCAATTGTTGAGGTTCTTAATATGATGAATTAAAAGCCCTTCCATCATTTTAGATAGTTGGACTGATGGCCTAAAGGAACCAAAAGGAGCTCTAATATTTTACCCAATTTAAATTAATTTCATTTTTCATTCACCATTAGACAACGAGTGTTTTTAATCCCTTAATTGTTATTCATAGGGAATACAGAAAAAATAAAGTGGGTGTTACCAAATACTCCCCTAGGCATCAAAATCTTATTTATGCATTTGTAGAGTGCCTGATTTACAGAATTTAAATGCCTAGGGAACAATTTAAGATAATCTAGTTGCAAACGTTCCCTTAGGTAATTTAATGTGATGATTTGCTGAATAGAGCTATTATTAATAAGCCAATTAAAAGTTGAAGGGCAGCTACTAAAAAAAAATGGTCATTTACTTTGATATAGCTTCTCTTAAGCAATCCTTTTTGTCAAAACATAGGCAGCAGGGCCATATGACAATTAAGGAGACACTTTAAAAGTGATTATAAAATCATAATATCAGTAAATAGATATCAGTTGTAACTTCTCCCTTTTCATTTTCTAATTTTATTGATTTGAGTCCTCTCCCCTCTCCCCCTTTATTTTGGATGAGTATGGCCAAAGATTTATTGATTTCACTTATCTTCTCAAGGAACTGGCTTTTAGTTTCATTGGTCTTGGTTATTGTTTTCTTATCTCTATTTCATTTATTTCTGCCCTGATCTTTATGATTTCTTTCCTTCTACTAACTTTGGGTTTGTTTATTCTACTTTCTTTAATTACTTTAGGAGTAAGGTTAAATTGCTTAATTGAGAGATTTCTTTTTTCCTAAGGTAAGATTGTGTTGCAATAAACTTCCTTCTTAGAACTACTTTTGCTGTGTCAAATAAATTTTAGATACCCAACTGACTGCAGAGTTTTAAAGAACAGCAAGGAGAGATAACAAAGCCTTCTTAATGAACCATGCAAAGAAACAGAGGAAAAAAATAAGAATGGGAAAGACTTGAATCTCTTCAAGAAAATTGGAAATACCAAGGGAATATTCTGTAAGAATGAAAGATTTTAAAATTAAAAAAATAAATAACTAAAAAAAATAAAAAATAAAAAATAAATAGAACTGTAAAAAAAAAAAAAAAAAGGACAGAAATGACAAGGACCTAACAGAGGAGGAAGAGATTAAGAAGTGGTGGCAAGGATATACACAACTATACCAAAAAGGTATCCAGATAACCATGATGGTGTGGTCACTCACCTAAGCCAGACATCCTGGCAGTGAAGTCAAGTGGGCCTTAGAAAGCATCACTATGGACAAAGTTAATGTAGGTGATGCAATACCAGCTGAGCTATTTCAAATCCTAAAAGATGAAGTGGTGCTGGTAAAGTGGTGCACTCAAAATACCAGCAAATATGGAAATCTCAGCAGTGGCCAAAGGATTGGAAAAAGTCAGTTTTCATTCTAATTCCAAAGAAGGGCAATCAGAGAACATTCAAACTACTGCACAATTGTGCTCATTACACTAACAAGGTAATGCTCAAAATCCCTCAAGCTAGGCTTCAACAGTATGTAAATCAAAGGGGGGTTCAGGATGGGGAACACGTATACACCCATGCCAGATTCATGTTGATGTATGGCAAAACCAATATAATATTGTAAAGTAATTAGCCTCCAATTAAAATAAATAAATTTATATTAAAAAATAATAAAAAAAGAAACTCCAGATGCACAAGCTGGATTTAGAAAAGGGAGAGGAACTAGAGATCAAATTGCCAACATTCTTTGGATCACAGAAAAAGCAAGGGAATTCCAGAAAGATACCTACTTCTGCTTCATTGGCATGCTAAAACCTTTGACTGTGTGGATCACATAAACTGTGAACATTTTTAAAGAGATGGGAATACCAGGCCACCTAACCTGCCTCCTGAGAAACCTGTATGCAGGTCAAGAAGCAACAGTTAGAACTGGACATGGAAAAACAGATTGGTTCCAAATAGAAGAAGGTGTACATCAAGGCTGTATATTGTCACCCTGTTTATTTAAATTCTATGCAGAGTGTATCATGCAAAATGCTGGGCTGGATGACTCACAAGCTGGAATCAAGACTGCAGAGAAATATCAATAACCTCAGATAGGCAGGTGATACCACCCTTAAGTGAAGAACTAAAAAGCTCCTTCTTTTTTTTTAACCATTTATCATTTCTTATTATTTTTTTTACTTTACAATATTGTATTGGTTTTGCCATACATCAACATGAATCCATGAAAGTGAAAGAGGAAAGTGAAAAAGTTGGCTTAAAGCTCAACATTCAGAAAACGAAGATCATGGCATCTGGTCCCATCACTTCATGGCAAATAGATGGGGAAACAGTGGAAACAATGGCTGACTATCTTTCTGGGCTCCAAAATCACTGCAGATGGTGACTGCAGCCATGAAATTAAGAGACGTTTACTCCTTGGAAGGAAAGTTATGACCAACCTAGACAGCATATTAAAAAGCAGACATTACTTTGTTAACAAAGGTTCATCTAGTCAAGGCTATAGTTTTTCCAGTAGTCATGTATGGATGTGAGAGTTGGACTATAAAGAAAGCTGAGTGCTGAAAGATTGATGCTTTTGACATGTGGTGTTGGAGAGGACTCTTGAGAATCCCTTGGACTGCAAGGAGATCAAACCAGTCCATCCTAAAGGAAATCAGTCCTGGGTGTTCATTGGAAGGACTGATGTTGAAGCTGAAACTCTAATACCTTGGCCACCTGATGTGAAGGGCTGACTCATTTGAAAAGACCCTGATGCTGGGAAAGATTGAGGGCAGGAGGAGAAGGGGACAACAAAGGATGAGATGGTTTGATGGCATCACCGACTCAGTGGACATGAGTTTGGGTAAACTCTGGGAGTTGGTGATGGACAAGGAGGCCTGGCATGCTGCACTTCATGGGATCACAAAGAATCAGACATGACTGAGGACTGAACTGAACTGATGGTTTTTCCAGCAGTCATGAACGATGTGAGGGTTGGATTATAAAGGACGCTGAATGTTGAAGAATTGATGTTTTTGAATTGTGGTGCTAGAGAAGACTCTTGAAAGTACCTTGGACTGCAAGGAGATCAAACCAGTCAATCCTAAAGGAAATCAACCCTGAATATTCATTGGAAGGAATGATGCCAAAGCTGAAGCTCCAATACTTTGGCCACCTGACACAAAGTGTTGACTCACTGGAAAACACCCTGATGGTGGGAAAGATTGAGGGTGAGGGGAGAAAGGGATGACAAATGATGGTATGATTGGATGGCATCACTAACTCAATGGACATGAGTTTGAGCAAACTCTGGGAGATCGTAAAGAACAGGAAAACCATGGTGTTTCAAAGAATTGGACACCACTTAGCAATTGAATAACAACATAGATTTTGTATAGTCATGTTTCATTGTAATTTCTTTCTAATTAATTATTTATTTCTTCTTTCTTACAAGGAAGCATCACCTCACACTGGTCAGAATGGCCATCATTAAAAAAAAAAAAAATCTACAAACAATAAAAGCCTGAGAGGGTGTCTAGAAAAGAGAGCTCACCTACACTTTCAGTAGGAATGTAAACTGGTAAAGCCAATTTGGAGAACAGTAAAAAGATCCTTAAAAAACTAAAAATACTTCTTCTTTTCCAATTTGGATTCCTTTTATTTCTTTTTCTGCTCTGATTGCTGTAGCCAAAACTTCCAGAACTATGTTGAATAGTAGCGGTGAAAGTGGACACCCTTGTCTTGTTCCTGACTTTAGGGGAAATGCTTTCAATTTTTCACCATTGAGGATAATGTTTGCTGTGGGTTTGTCATAGATAGCTTTTATTATGTTGAGATATGTTCCTTCTATTCCTGCTTTCTGGAGAGTTTTTATCATAAATGGATGTTGAATTTTGTCAAAGGCCTTCTCTGCATCTATTGAGATAATCATATGGTTTTTATTTTTCAATTTGTTAATGTGGTGAATTACATTGATTGATTTGCGGATATTGAAGAATCCTTGCATCCCTGGGATAAAGCCCACTTGGTCATGGTGTATGATCTTTTTAATGTGTTGTTGGATTCTGATTGCTAGAATTTTGTTGAGGATTTTTGCATCTATGTTCATCAGAGATATTGGCCTGTAGTTTTCTTTTTTTGTGACATCTTTGTCAGGTTTTGGTATTAGGGTGATGGTGGCCTCATAGAATGAGTTTGGAAGTTTACCTTCCTCTGCAATTTTCTGGAAGAGTTTGAGTAGGATAGGTGTTAGCTCTTCTCGAAATTTTTGGTAGAATTCAGCTGTGAAGCCATCTGGACCTGGGCTTTTGTTTGCTGGAAGATTTCTGATTACAGTATCAATTTCCGTGCTTGTGATGGGTCTGTTAAGATTTTCGATTTCTTCCTGGTTCAGTTTTGGAAAATTGTACTTTTCTAAGAATTTGTCCATTTCTTCTACGTTGTCCATTTTATTGGCATACAACTGCTGATAGTAGTCTCTTATGATCCATTGTATTTCTGTGTTGTCTGTTGTGATCTCTCCATTTTCATTTCTAATTTTATTGATTTGATTTTTCTCTCTTTGCTTCTTGATGAGTCTGGCTAATGGTTTGTCAATTTTATTTATCCTTTCAAAGAACCAGCTTTTGGCTTTGTTGATTTTTGCTATGGTCTCTTTTGTTTCTTATGCATTTATTTCTGCCCTAATTTTTAAGATTTCTTTCCTTCTACTCACTCTGGGGTTCTCCAACTCTTCCTTTTCTAGTTGCTTTAGTTGTAGAGTTAGGTTATTTATTTGACTTTTTTCTTAAGAAGAAGTAAAACTCTCACTGTTTGCAGATGACATGATCCTCTACATGGAAAACCCTAAAGACTCCACCAGAAAATTACTAGAGCTAATCAATGAATATAGTAAAGTTGCAGGATATAAAATCAACACACAGAAATCCCTTGCATTCCTATACACGAATAATGAGAAAGTAGAAAAAGAAATTAAGGAAACAATTCCATTCACCATTGCAACAAAAAGAATAAAATACTTAGGAATATATCTACCTAAAGAAACTAAAGACCTATATATAGAAAACTATAAAACACTGATGAAAGAAATCAAAGAGGACACTAATAGATGGAGAAATATACCATGTTCATGGATTGGAAGAATCAATATAGTGAAAATGAGTATACTACCCAAAGCAATTTACAAATTCAATGCAATCCCTATCAAGCTACCAGCCACATTTTTCACAGAACTAGAACAAATAATTTCAAGATTTGTATGGAAATACAAAAAACCTCGAATAGCCAAAGCAATCTTGAGAAAGAAGAATGGAACTGGAGGAATCAACTTGCCTGACTTCAGGCTCTACTACAAAGCCACAGTCATCAAGACAGTATGGTACTGGCACAAAGACAGACATATAGATCAATGGAACAAAATAGAAAGCCCAGAGATAAATCCACACACATATGGACACCTTATCTTTGACAAAGGAGGCAAGAATATACAATGGAGTAAAGACAATCTCTTTAACAAGTGGTGCTGGGAAAACTGGTCAACCACTTGTAAAAGAATGAAACTAGATCACTTTCTAACACCGCACACAAAAATAAACTCAAAATGGATTAAAGATCTAAATGTAAGATCAGAAACTATAAAACTCCTAGAGGAGAACATAGGCAAAACACTCTCAGACATAAATCACAGCAGGATCCTCTATGATCCACCTCCCAGAATGCTGGAAATAAAAGCAAAAATAAACAAATGGGATCTAATTAAAATTAAAAGCTTCTGCACAACAAAGGAAAATATAAGCAAGGTGAAAAGACAGCCTTCTGAATGGGAGAAAATAATAGCAAATGAAGCAACTGACAAACAACTAATCTCAAAAATATACAAGCAACTTATGCAGCTCAACTCCAGAAAAATAAACGACCCAATCAAAAAATGGGCCAAAGAACTAAATAGACATTTCTCCAAAGAAGACATACGGATGGCTAACAAACACATGAAAAGATGCTCAACATCACTCATTATTAGAGAAATGCAAATCAAAACCACAATGAGGTACCACTTCACACCAGTCAGAATGGCTGCGATCCAAAAATCTGCAAGCAATAAATGCTGGAGAGGGTGTGGAGAAAAGGGAACCCTCCTACACTGTTGGTGGGAATGCAAACTAGTACAGCCACTATGGAGAACAGTGTGGAGATTCCTTAAAAAATTGCAAATAGAACTACCTTATGACCCAGCAATCCCACTTCTGGGCATACACACCGAGGAAACCAGAATTGAAAGAGACACATGTACCCCAATGTTCATCGCAGCACTGTTTATAATAGCCAGGACATGGAAACAACCTAGATGTCCATCAGCAGATGAATGGATAAGAAAGCTTTGGTACATATACACAATGGAGTATTACTCAGCCGTTAAAAAGAATTCATTTGAATCAGTTCTGATGAGATGGATGAAACTGGAGCCGATTATACAGAGTGAAGTAAGCCAGAAAGAAAAACACCAATACAGTATACTAACACATATATATGGAATTTAGGAAGATGGCAATGACGACCCTGTATGCAAGACAGGGAAAGAGACACAGATGTGTATAACGGACTTTTGGACTCAGAGGGAGAGGGAGAGGGTGGGATGATTTGGGAGAATGACATTCTAACATGTATACTATCATGTGAATTGAATCGCCAGTCTATGTCTGACGCAGGATGCAGCATGCTTGGGGCTGGTGCATGGGGATGACCCAGAAAGATGTTATGGGGAGGGAGGTGGGAGGGGGGTTCATGTTTGGGAATGCATGTAAGAATTAAAGATTTTAAAATTTAAAAAATAAAAAACTAAAAAAAATAAAAATAAATAAATTTACAAAGTGAAAAAAAAATAAAATAAAAAACTAAAAATACAGCTACCCTATCATCCATCAATCCCCCTTCTGGGCATATATCAGAAGAAACACATGCTTTGAAAAGATATATGCACCTTAAAGTTCACCACAGCACTATTCAAAATATCCAGGACATAGAAGCAAACTAAACATCCATCAACAGAGAATAAAGATTTGGTGAATGTGCTCACTCTCTCAATTGTGTCTGTCTGTTTCCTACCCCATGGACTGTAGCCTGTTAGGCTCTTCTTTCCATGCAATTTCCCAGGCAAGAATACGGGAGTGAGTTGCCATTTCCTATTCCAGAGGATCTTGTCTACCTAGGGATTGAACCCACATGCCTTGTGTATCCTGCATTGTGCCACCTGGGAAGCTCAAAGATGTGGTACATACGCACAGTGGAATATCACTCAGCGATAAAAAAGAATGAACTAATGTCATTGCAGCAACATGGACGGACTTGGATATCATCATACTGAGTGAATAGTTCAGACAGAGAAAGAGACATCTCCTATGATTTTGCTTATATATGGAATCTAAAAGATAGTACAAATGAATCTATTTAAAAAACAGTAAGTCACTGATGAAAACAAACTTATGGTTATGAGGGCCATAAAGGAGGAGAGAGGGATAAATTGGGAGATGGGATTGACATACAGGCACTACTACATTCAAAATATATAATAAGAACCTACTGTAGAGCACAAGGAACTCTACTCAACTCTCTGTAAAAATATTAGTATTTAGGGAAAGATTTGCCGTCATCTGTATAGAGAGCAGATTGAAGGAGAGATAGAGGGTCTTGGCTTTATTATTTATGGACTTGACTTGTTATTCTTTGACTGTTTTTATTCATAATGAGAAATCCACTAAGTTTCTTTTGAAAGTATCAGAATGTATATTGTCAATATCATCTTAAATAAAGGCTGAATAATTATGAAAGGGAAGGACAACAGGTGAGGTGAGCTCCTACTAACGATTAATGTTAAACTCCCTGTGATTCCAATGCGTTTCAATTTAAAATTATGTGTTCTTGTGCAAGGCACCTTCTGACTCCTGGACTTCCTGGTACTTGTATGACTTTATAGAAGGCTCAAAATTCTCTGAAGCTCTTCTTGGTACTCTGAATGTGAGCGGTGATTTAGCAATCTGGATAATTTATAAACACACATACACACCTACATACACACAGACACAGACACAAACACACACATTCCACTGTGACTGGGAAAGATGTAAGGTTTAGAAGTTTTTAGGAGTTTTAGGTTCTAACCCCCTTTTAAGTATTATTATAGCTGATTTAAACTGCTTTTCTTTCAGGTACTGAAGCTTGGTGAATTTTTGTATATTGGACTCTATGTATTTCTACTCTCCATCATTCAGGTACGTCTTGAGGGAAAAATAAGTTCTAATTTTTCCTATTCATCACCTTCTGTGTTTTCACATTCGAAGAAAATTCACACAGTAAAAGTTTTTTACCCTTATATTTAGTATTTCTTGTATTTATTAATCTAGATACAGGATCATTTATAATAGCATGACATAGACCAACTTATACATTGAGTTGTCAATATACATATTCATTCAGACAATTAGTCTATTTGATGCTATCACTACAAGGATGATTACAAATCATTATTTTCACTAGCAGCAAATAAAAAAATACTCAAAAAAGTTTAGGACTTCTTTGGGGAGAAATATCAATAACCTCTGATATGCAGATGACACCACCCTTATGGCAGAGAGTGAAGAGGAACTAAAGAGCCTCTTGATGAAAGTGAAACGGGAGAGTGAAAAAGTTGGCTTAAAGCTCAACATTCAGAAAACGAAGTTCATAGCATCCGGTCCCATCACTTCATGGGAAATAGACGGGGAAACAGTGGAAACAGTGTCAGACTTTATTTCTCTGGGATCCAAAATCACTGCAGATGGTGACTGCAGCCATGAAATTAAAAGATACTTACTCCTTAGAAGGAAAGTTATGACCAACCTAGATAGCATATTGAAAAGCAGAGACATTACTTTGCAAACAAAGGCCCATCTAGTCAAGGCTATGGTTTTTCCAGTGGTCATATATGGATTTGAGAGTTGGACTGTGAAGAAAGCTGAGAGCTGAAGAATTGATGCTTTTGAACTGTGGTGTTGGAGAAGACTCTTGAGAGTCCCTTGGACTGCAAGGAGATCTAACCAGTCCATTCAAAAGGAGATCAGTCCTGGGTGTTCATTGAAAGGAGTGATGCTAAAGCTGAAACTCCAGTACTTTGGCCACCTCATGTGAAGAGTTGACTCATTGGAAAAAAACTTTGATTCTGGGAGGGATTGGGCACAGGAGGAGAAGGGGATGACAGAGGATGAGATGGCTGAATGGAATCACCCACTCAATGGGCATGAGTTTGAGTAAACTCTGGGATTTGGTGATGGACAGGGAGGCCTGGTGTGCTGTGATTCATGGGGTTGCAAAGAGTCAGACACGACTGAGTGACTAAACTGGAACTGGAACTGGAATGTCCATAGCTTTTCAATGGTTGAAAATATTTCAAAACGTAACTGGATGGCTTTAAATAAATGTCAGTATGCACACTTAAATATAATTAAACCTACAAATTAGTTACTAGCAAATTATTTACAATTGATTATAAAATAAGTTCTCTGAACAATAAAATCTCAATTCTACTTATTATTTTAATACTTTTTTCAAAGTTATCTTTTTTCCCCCCTATGGCCATTGAGATACTTAGTCAGGGTTAAGAAGGTCAATTATGACCTAGAAACATATGCTAGAGCATTGTTGCTAGTCCCTAAAGTATATTCCTCAAAACTGATGTTATGTTACGAATTTTATATAGCCATTCTTAGATCAGGCAATTTTTTAAATTTAACAAAATTAAGTGATAGTTAGGATCTGATACCTATCATCCAGTTAGAAAAGTGAAAAACTGATGAAAGCATATAAAAAAACTTTCCTAATTATGTAGAGTTTTATTGACACTACAATATGAAGTAGATAAAAATATTCTGTACTTGAAATGACTACTTTAATTTTTCTATACACATTATGACATTAATGTTTGTCTTCATTTTCCAAATACATTGTTTAATCTCACTGACTTATTAGAGATGTTAATTTTCACAAAGGGTCCATGGAAACATCTAATTCTGGTTTTATTTCTCTAGTTCTGTTCTGATAAATTCTGTCTTCTTAATAGGCCACTGAACAAGGTTGTGTGGTGAGTAGCCACAACTTTCTCCAGGAAATCATCCCAATCCAGTGTTTGAACCCAACCTAGTCTCCTGCATTGCAGGCAGATTCTTTACCATCTGAACCACCAGGGAAGCCCCCTCTATCTACTAGAGGACAATATATAATGTTTCTTGATTCATTATCTATAGGAAGTTAAACATTCTCTATATTATAATATTATTGGTCTTCCTGTTCCAGTTAAAGGCAGGTGTAAATACTCAGATATGATGTCTGCTATAAGTCAACACTCACATAAGGTATGTATTATATGCATTTTGTTGTTCCTAGATTATAAAACATATAGTCCTGTGCACAGGAGAGTTGAAAGATAGGGTCAAAGAAGCAGTCAAGTAAAAATCATAAATATGTTCCTTACTTTCTGAATTTACCAATTTAATTTCCCTATAGGCGGTCCAATTAAAAAATCTATTGCATATAGCTAAATAAAATTTCAAATTGTTCAACTGCTGTTTACTCCACTGTGGAATTCATTCATTTTGAGGAACTAATATTAATAGATGAAATGGCTTAGAATCATACA
Source organism: Ovis canadensis (assembly GCF_042477335.2). NCBI lineage: Eukaryota > Metazoa > Chordata > Mammalia > Artiodactyla > Bovidae > Ovis > Ovis canadensis. Next base: position 138,245,006 of record NC_091245.1, read on the forward strand.
AAGAAAAGAGATAATTAAGCTATTTTTGAAATAGTTATTATTTCAGTATAAGTGCAAATGTCAAGGCAAATACTGCTACACATTTAGTGACCTAATTTTGAACATGTAAGTTTTTAACATGAAAAGTGACCTATGGAGAAAGAAAATGTGGAAAAAATTATTTCTTCCCAAGTTGGGATATTATTTAACCACATGAATATAACTTTATACCAAATTTTAGAATTTTCAATTGGACCTGCAGAGTATGATTGTATGCAGGACGGAGGAGGTGGTAAAGGGAGGGGAAGAAAAACATAGTGATACGGAGATTATATTAGTGTTTTGGAGTGCAAGGCATGTGTGCATGGTCAGTCACTACTGAGTCCTGTCTGACTCTTTGCGACCCCATGGACTGTAGCTCACCGGGCTCCTCCATCCATGGGGCTCTCCAGGCAGGAATACTGGAGTGGATTGCCATTTCCTTCTCCAGGGGATCTTCTCAGCCCAGGGATCAAAACTTCACATTTCTTGGGTTTCCTTCATCGGCAGGTAGATTCTTTACCTCTGCGTCACCTGGGAAACCCATAGAAGGCATACCACTAAATGATTTGGTAAAGATGAAGGGAAAGAGAATGGCTGTTTTTGGAGGCAAAGTAGATAGGTAAGCTGAGTTAAGATGGGAGAGTGGTTGAGGAGACAATATAATCTCTGCAGGCATATTTAAACTCAGCCCTTACTGTCACAAAATTGTCTCTGACTATAGACTCATGTTTTGTTCCCACTGGTACTCATGACTAAGCCATTCAAATTCTGTAAGTTTCAGTTTGTCCATTTAAAACTGTCAGAAAATGTCATTTTATATATGATTATATATTTTTCTGCTTTTTTTTTTGACCTATAAAGTTAGCAATAACTTCCTTGTAATACAAAGGGTGTGAGGAATTACTTTTACAAATCTTACCATAAAAGCCCGATTTCCTTAATAAAGCAGTGTTGTCTGCTAAAATACCTGTAGGCTTTAGCGTAGTAACCCAGTAATTGATTATTAGTCAGTTATTGCTTTGTTAAAATTATGCTAACAATCATTTCAATTATGATCTTTAAAAAGAGATCTATGAATTTTGGTAGTTATAAACAGCTGGATAATGAAAATTAAGAGTAAGTATATGGTGATGAAAGCTATGGCTAGGAGCAATGAGATGGAATTGAGGAAAAACTAAAACTTTCATTTATTGTCAAAGTAAACTTACATATTGAGTAAATAGGCAAAAGCAGGGCATTGCTAATACTAGGTTGGTTGGGGATAGGTGGGGAAACAAACATTAAACAATGGAAGCTAGAGATCTCCAAAGAAGACATACGGATGGCTAACAAACACATGAAAAGATGCTCAACATCACTCATTATTAGAGAAATGCAAATCAAAACCACAATGAGGTACCACTTCACACCAGTCAGAATGGCTGCGATCCAAAAATCTGCAAGCAATAAATGCTGGAGAGGGTGTGGAGAAAAGGGAACCCTCCTACACTGTTGGTGGGAATGCAAACTAGTACAGCCACTATGGAGAACAGTGTGGAGATTCCTTAAAAAATTGCAAATAGAACTACCTTATGACCCAGCAATCCCACTTCTGGGCATACACACCGAGGAAACCAGAATTGAAAGAGACACATGTACCCCAATGTTCATCGCAGCACTGTTTATAATAGCCAGGACATGGAAACAACCTAGATGTCCATCAGCAGATGAATGGATAAGGAAGCTGTGGTACATATACACAATGGAGTATTACTCAGCCGTTAAAAAGAATTCATTTGAATCAGTTCTGATGAGATGGATGAAACTGGAGCCGATTATACAGAGTGAAGTAAGCCAGAAAGAAAAACACCAATACAGTATACTAACACATATATATGGAATTTAGGAAGATGGCAATGACGACCCTGTATGCAAGACAGGGAAAGAGACACAGATGTGTATAACGGACTTTTGGACTCAGAGGGAGAGGGAGAGGGTGGGATGATTTGGGAGAATGACATTCTAACATGTATACTATCATGTAAGAATTGAATCGCCAGTCTATGTCTGACGCAGGATGCAGCATGCTTGGGGCTGGTGCATGGGGATGACCCAGAAAGATGTTATGGGGAGGGAGGTGGGAGGGGGGTTCATGTTTGGGAATGCATGTAAGAATTAAAGATTTTAAAATTTAAAAAATAAAAAACTAAAATTAAAAAAAAATAAAAAAAAATACTGAAAGAGAAAACAAAACAAAACTTGTGCTTGTTCAAATCTTAATCTGAGTTACATCAACTATGTATAAAGGTAAAATACCCTGATGACTACTGTAAATTTGAATCTCTAAAAATTTTCTAGTCTTATTATACTTAATACTATACTTACTGTGTCCATGTATGTTTTGCACATAACTTTTCACAAAACTAATTCTAATCTTCATTAAGGAAATGACAATACATTTTGGCAGCATTTTAAATGGCAATTTATGTTTTAAAATATATACATATATTTTCCTTTGAATGTCTATTTCCATTTTGTGAATCTTATTGGCTCTAAACAGATATAGTAATACTCTAATGAACATTTTTGGTTTCAAATACTTGCAATAGAGTAAGTGGGGTTGGGAGATGCAACACATACTGTAATGGGTGGTTGAGTTCTGGATGGCCCACTGTAATGCATCCAAAGTGCCAATAGTGTGTCTTTTTAGATATATAGGATTCACAACAGACAGCATTGCTATAGACTAAATTATGTATACCCCATCATATCAATATGTTAAAGTTCTAACCTCCCATGTGATTCTATTAAGAGATGTAGCCTTTAAAGAGGTAATTACGCTTACATGAGGTTCTTAGGATGGAGTCCTAATCCAAAACGACTTATATTTGCATAAAAAGAGGAAGAAATACTTTCATAAAAAGAGGAAGAGATGTGTGCACACAGAAAAAAAGGCCATGTGAAGACACAACAAGTAGGTAGCCATCTACAAGCCAAGCAGATAGGCCTCAGGAGAAACGAATCTGCTGACACTTTGATCTTGTACTTCTAGACTTCGTAACTGCGAGAAAACACATTTGTGTTGCTAAAGCCACTTGGTCTGAATCATTTTGTTATGATAGCCCTAGCAGATTAATACAGCCTTTATAATGAGAAAGATAATTAACAGTATGTTGACAATGCCAATGTTTAGCTGACCCACCTCCCAGATATAATACTTTTCATTTATTGATGGTCATGAGCCATATTCTATCTAATGAGACATAATTCTAATTCTGCTTGATGTAGCTTTTGAAAACTATGTAGAGTCTGCTGGAAAAACAAATTCATCTTAAACAGCTTGTTGCTCCTTTTCATCCTTTTGCTCTCTTCATGTTCTAAATGAAGATGTGTGGGCAACATCTTAGTACACAATATAATCTATATGAAGACAAAAGCCAGCATGCTAAGGATGAAAGAACATAAGGAAAAGCAATTTGCATGTTTGACTGTATAGATGAACAAAATCATAGCATTCGAAAAATATACATGCTATGTAATATAAAACCACTAATAGAGGAAGAAAAGATATATTCTGAAGTCACATTTGCTATCATCAGTCAGAATTAATGATTCTGGTTAAACTCAATAAAACATTTGTGCTTTTTCGAGTATCAGCTCTTTAGATAGCCAAGCATAGCTTTTAGTTTTAGGTAGAAATTATACATACACAGAGTACTTTAAACATATTTTACAACTTACTGAATTTCTGAGTTCGCCATGGGATTTTATTGAGGTTATCCATAAGTTCTTACCATCCATCTGTATTTTTCATCATAAATTTTGGGGGGCACAATGGTAGGCTACAATCTGCATTCATGTTCTTTTATCCCAGTTTAATTCCACTAATTTAAGCCTGTGACCCTTACATACAGACTTTCACTTTCAAAGAGTTTCCAGATTGCCAAGTAAGAATAACCAAAAAACTGGATTTGACTACTAAGATACCATTAGAATCAGAGAGAAACTAGTGAGCCATTCAGAGTTGTTTTGGAATGGGGGCATGGAGCCTCCATAGCAAATTAGCCATAAGACACACATAGCTGTTCATCATCCCCAGTATGAAAGCTACAACAGAGAGAGGTCCTGGGAAGGGGATATCAATCAGAAATTTAAAAGCTTGAACTGAGGTCTAAACTTAAATATTGAACATAAGCCACTCAAAATTAAACTCCCTTTTTTCCTACCTTTCAAAATTTAGATGTTTGAATTTAAAAGCAACAATATTATAACTTAGAAAATTGTGGATTTGTGGGAAAACAGTTAAAAATTCATCTACCTACTGCTGCTGCTAAGTCACTTCAGTCGTGTCCGACTCTGTGTGACCCCATAGATGGCAGCCCACCATGCTCCCCCCTCACTGGGATTCTCCAGGCAAGAACACTGGAGTGAGTACTATCAAGGAGCAATTGCACTGTTTTTAAAATATAATGTACTTGGAAAGTAGTGATAAGTTCAGTAAACATAAGCATGAAATTGAGACATTATGGGGCTAATCATAAACATTACTAACAGAAGGCAGAAAAATTAAATTATAAATAATACAATCACTTAAATTTCCAAAGTATGCCTGATGTAGCAAAAAAGGGGGGATAATTTTCAACCTGTTTTGTAAGGGCACCATTACACTGACAACACAAAGCAAATACAAAAATGTCATCATGCCAACTGGAAGCTAGATAAACTTTTAAATTTCGTGTAACACTTCAAAAATTACAAGAAATGAGCAGGTGATATAAATATAAAAGGATGTATGTGAATTAAAAATGATAGTAGCATATGCATTTGAATAGGAAATAGGCTTAGGGGAACTTATTAAACACACTAAAGTGAATTTTGAAAGGGCAAAAAGGAAAACAAATAAATAGAATTGATATGCTATTATGGGGATAATCATGTTGCTGTTTAGTCGCTAAGTCATGTCTGACTTTTTGCAACCCCATGAACTGTAGCCCAACAGGCTCCACTGTCCATGAGATTCTCCAGGCAAGAATACTGGATTAGGTTGCCATTTCCTTCAGGGGATCTTCCCGACCCAGGGATTGAATCTGCATCTCCTGCCTTAGATAGATTCTTTACCACTGAGCCAGGGATAATAATAACCATTAGTAAATAAACTTCACATAATTTAATACAAAATTGTGTTCCACCTTTCAACATATTCCACACTAAATACTCAATGCTTCTTATGGTAAAGCTGTTAACAGAAATCACCTCTAGTGAACTTCGGTATTATTTTTCAGATGAAGGTAGAGTCCATCAGGTGACTTTTCCATCATTCTGTAAAACAAGAGATCCTTCATTCCCTATATAGATGACAAGTCCCATGGCAGCTTTGAGTTGTCCAAAATCCCATATTAGTTAGTGCTAACTAAACTTGAAGAAATCTATTCCCTCTTTCTCAAGTTAAATGTGGCCATTATTTGCTAAATGCTGATTAGAGTGATTTATTTTTTTACAATCCATTTAAATAGTAATGTACTTTGAGTTAATAAAAATTTAATAATTCATAAAAATTAATTATGAAGTAATTTTGAGGTATGAATCCTACCTGAAGTAACTAAAGTTGAAAAAATAGCTTAGTGTGAAGTTACTAAAATCAAGTAGAATGGAAGGTGAAATATTCTGCTAAACTCAGAAAGGGAAAAATTATATCTCATTTCTGAAAAGTAGCTAAGATTAAAAAAAATCACAATATGAATACCATGGCAAGAAATGAACAACATGAGATTTAGAAACCACATGAACACCATGTTATTTTGATTACCTATGCTTAGGTTTTATGAAAACAAGCAAACATTGTATAATATGTAATGATGAATTTCAGAAATGGAAAATTAGCATTTGAATTCCTATGAGAACTGTATACATTGTTTAAGAACAATGTATTTAATATGTATTTACTTCTGATATATCTATGAATTCATGAAAATTTAATGCAATTTGAAAATATCACAAAATGATAATAAACAGGGTACTTACACTTCTATATTTCACGATGTATTCTAAAATAGGGGCTCCACCATCATCCTGTTTGGTGATACTTAGCTTAAAGCTCTTCCCACTGCTTGGCTGTCCATGAATGGATGGAGGACTCGGTTCACCTATATAAGCAATAGAACATTATTGATATTGGCACATATTTCATAGATATAGAGATACTGTATTTTAATAAAAAAACACAGTCATATAACAAAATGTATAATATCATCCTGTGTTTACCATTTTCTATTTGTCCTTTGTTGTAATATAACTTTTGGCCCTCTTTTATCCATCCAAGAAACACCAACATTCATAAATCTAGAAGTATCATGCGAAAATTGTGAAATCTCAGAATCATATATATCATTTATACTGATGGGCAAAGGCTCTAAGAATAGAACTCACCGCATTACACAAGCCGTAAGCTTTATTTCTTGTATTGATAGCATACTATCATTTATTTTTCTAATATGTTTAATTTGTAAACATTTGTAAATATGTATTAACATAAACATATTAAGTCATAAAGCTATCTAAAATATATACCTACCAGAAATATAATAAATTAGCAATTTTTCATCTCTTCTAATGGACATTTTTAAGCTAGCTATAAATTTGAATAAATAAATTTTATAGTATCCAAACTATACATGGATTTCAAAGTTTTTTTAAAATTCTCACTTTATGAAAATACTAACTTTGGTGTTATTCTTCACACAAAGATGGTCTTATAATAAATATAATATGTTTAATATGAACAGAGTTCCACAGAAGTGGAAGAGGATCAGCATTAGTGTGAATATATTATGAAATGAGATGATTTATATGCTGTTAACATACTATGTTTTCTGTATATAAATTTAAACTTCTATAAAAAAAAGTACAAACATCTTAAAAGGATTCAATAAGAGAATATGAGAAAGACTAAATATGAAGAGTAGGGTTGCTGAGGATTATAAGCAGAGAAAGGATAGCTCTATTAAAATGAGGTTAAGTCATTCTAGGGTAATTTTAGTCAGGAGGTGGGGTTTTGAGTCAAGATCTATTTGCAGAGGTCCTGGTAAAAAAGAGACACTGAAAAAGACTCTGGCATCAGGAATGGAGAATAAACAACATATCTGACATTTTATGATAACCAACAGAAAAGACTTGGTCATAAATTAAGACAATTATTGTAGTCAATTTGACTGCCCTAACATAAGTATATAATAAGCAGAGGATTGCATAGATTGTCATCCCAAACACTCTCCCAATAACATAAGAGAAGACTCTACACATGGACATCACCAGATGGTCAATACCGAAATCAGATTTATTATATTCTTTACAGCCAAAGATGGAGAAACTCTATACAGTCAGCAAAAGCAAGACCAGGAGCTGACTGTGGCTCAGATCATGAACTCCTTATTGCTAAATTCAGACTGAAATTGAAGAAAGTAGGGAGAACCACTAGACCATTCAGGTATGAACTAAATCAAATCCCTTATGATCATAGAGTAGAAGTGACAAATAGATACAAGGGATTAGATCTAATAGACAGAGTGCCTGAAGAACTATGGAGGGAGGTTTGTGACATTGTACAGGAGGCAGGGATCAAGACCATCCTCAAGAAAAAGATATGTAAAAAGGCCAAATGGTTGTCTGAGGAGATCTTACAAATAGCTGAGGAAACAAGACAAGCAAAAGGCAAAGGAGAAAAAAAAAAAAAAAAGATATACCCATTTGAATGCAGAGCTCCAAAGAATAGCAAGAAGAGATAAGAAAGCCTTCTTCAGTGATCAATGCAAGAAATAGAGGAAAACAATAGGATGAGAAAGACTAGAGATCTCTTCAAGAAAATTAGAGATATGAAGAGAACTTTTTATCTAAAGATGGGCATAATAAAGGACAGACATGGTATAGACCTAACAGAAGCAGAAAATGTTAAGAAGAGGGGGCAAGAATACACAGAAGGACTATACAAAAAAGATCTTCATGACGCAGATAACCATGATGGTGTGATCACTCACCTAGAGCCAGACATCCTGGAATGTGAAGTCAAGTGGGCCTTAGGAAGCATGAATTCAAACAAAGCTAGTGGAGGTGATGGAATTCCAGTTGAGCCATTTCAAATCCTAAAAGATGATGCTGTGAACGTGCTGCACTCAATATGCCAGCAAATTTGGAAAACTCAGCAGTGGCCACAGGACTGGAAAAGGTCAGTTTTCATTCCAATCCCAAAGAAAGGCAAACCCAAAGAATGTTCAAACTACCGCACAATTGCACTCATGTTACACACATAGCAAAGTAATGCTCAAAATTCTCCAAGCCAGACTTCAACAGAATGTGAACCAGGAAATTCCAGATGTTCAATCTGGATTTAGAAAAGGCAGAGGAACCAGAGATCAAATTGCCAACATCAGTTAGATCATCAAAAATTGAGAGACTTCCACAAAAACATCTACTTATGCTTTATTTACTACCCCAAGTTCTTTGACTATGTGGATCATGACAAACTGTGGAAAATTCTAAAACAGATGGGCATACCAGACCACCTGACCTGCTTCCTTTGAAATCTGTATACAGGTCAAGAAGCAAGAGTTAGAACTGGACATGGAACAATAGACTGGTTCTAAATTGAGAAAGGATTATGTCTAGACTGTATATTGTCACCCTGCTTATTTAACTTATATGCAGGGTACATCATGAGAAATGCTGGACTGGATGAAGCACAAGCTGGAATCAAGATTGCCAGGAGAAATATCAATAACCTCAGATATGCAGATGAGACCACCCTTATGGCAGAAAGTGAAGAAGAACTAAAGAGCCTCTGGATGAAAGTGAAAGAGGAGAGTGAAAAAGTTGGCTTAAAGCTCAACATTCAGAAAACTAAGATCATGGCATCTGGTCCCAACACTTCGTGGGGAAACAATGAAAACAGTGAGATACCTTATTTTGGGGGGCTCCAAAATCACTGCAGATGGTGACTGAAGCCATGAAATTAAAAGACATTTGTTCCTTGGAAGAAAAGCAACCTAGACAGAATTTTAAAAAGCAGAGACATTACTTTGCCAGCAAGGTCCATCTTGTCAAAGCTATAGTTTTTCCGGTAGTCATGTATAGATGTGAGAAGAATTGATGCTTTTGAACTGTGGTGTTGAAAAAGACTTTTGAGAGTCCCTTGGACTGCAAAGAGATCCAAGCAATCCATCCTAAAGAAAATCAATCCTGAATATTCATTGGAAGGACCAATGCTGAAGCTGAAACTCCAATACTTTGGCCACCTGATGCGAGGAACTGACTCATTGGTAAAGATCCTGATGCTGGGAAAGATTGAAGGCAGGAGAAGAAAGGGATGACAGAGGATGAGATGGTGGATGGCATCACCGTCTCAATGGACATGAGCATGAGAAAGCTCGGGAGTTGGTGATGGATATGGAAGCCTGATGTACAGCAGTCCAAAGGGTCACAAAGAGTCTGACACAACTGAGCAACTGAACTGAACTGATGCATAGATTATATAACGGTGTTTGCTCTGTCACACTCAATTTTCTCAAATTTTTTAACAGTTTATTCAACATAAAGGAAATCTATACTATTTTTTAATTTTTTATTTTTAATTTATTTTGCTTTACAATACTGTATTGGTTTTGCCATACATTGACATGAATCCGCCCTGGGTGTACATGAGTTCCCAATCCTGAACCCCCCTACCACCTCCCACCCCATATCATCTCTCTGGATCATCCCCATGCACCAGCCCCAAGCATCCTGTATCCTGTATCAAACATAGACTGGCGATTCATAACTTACATGACAGTATACATGTTTCAATGCCATTCTCCCAAATCATCCCACCCTCTCCCTCTCCCTCTGAGTCCAAAAGACTGTTCTATACATCTGTGTCTCTTTTGCTCTCTCGCATACAGGGTTATCATTACCATCTTTCTAAATTCCATATATATGTGTTAGTATACTATATTGGTGTTTTTCTTTCTGGCTTACTTCACTCTGTATAATAGGCTCCAGTTTCATCCACCTCATTAGAACTGATTCAAATGTATTCTTTTTAATGGCTGAGTAATACTCCATTGTGTGTATGTACCACAGCTTTCTTATCTATTCATCTGCTGATGGACATCTAGGTTGTTTCCATGTCCTGGCTATTAGAAACAGTGCTGCGATGAACATTGGGGTACACGTGTCTCTTTAAATGCAGTTAAACACTCCAAAACAGGATAGTAATAAGAAGGGGGATTCAGCAGTTATTCTTTTCCTGTGGTCACCATTGCAATGAATTAATTTAGTGGTGCCTTTTTCTCATACTTAGGGTCTATGTAATCCATGGAATACAGACAATGGTAATGCTTCAGCAAAACAGAATGTTAAATTTATCGCACAGATACTTTTTTACTCTCTCTTTGAATATAGACTGAGCACTACAATCTAATTAATCAGACTGAAAAAGTAAGACACTTTCCTGATGGGAACAAATTTACTGTATATATTGCAGTGTGCCTTTTTCTCCCTGCTTCAGAACAAAGTTACTTTTTGTAAGTCTGACATGCCACCATCTTCAGCAGCCACTTCAACAAAGACATAATTCACTTTCTCAAAGTGTTGAAATGTCTCCCTGTATTTTAGTATCCCATTTAAGTTTGCAAGGAAGAGAATGACAACAGAGAGCAAAACACAGATTACTTACGGACTGGTAATGTTTGGAAAATTTCTATTTTACTATAGTCTCCTTGTCCTTTTCCATTTACAGCTGCAACCCTGATTTCATAAGTTGTATTTGGTTCCAGATTGCTCAAAACAACCATTGCTAAAAGAAAAAAAGATATGTCTATGATTAATACATTTTAATAAGTAAAAAAAATCAAACTATTATAAAGTTGAGTGGAACAGTATCACTGAATTAATCTTTCCATGAAATATCTGAATAGCATAAGAGCTATACATAAATGGAAAATGATTTGTGGGCAATTGTCTTCTTCATCTCTATTTTAACTTTTTACCCAGATGCAATAACTTTCAAAGAAGAAAATTAATAGTTCCTTTCATGATACTTACATTCACAAAGTAGAAAATAAAATATATTTTCTTTCATTTTTTCAATATTCAAGAATAAAAAGGATTTCAATAAAACATCTTTACTGAATGCATCTCAAATATTTTGTCTATCCTAATGAAAGCTAAGATGTGTATTTAATGATCTATATCTTGTACTTTCATGTTCAGTTCAGTTCAGTTCAGTCGCTCAGTCGTATCTGACTCTTTGCAACCCCATGAATCGCAGCACGCCAGGCCTCCCTGTCCATCACCAACTCCCGGAGTTCACTCAGACTCGCGTCCATTAAGTCAGTGATGCCATCCAGGCATCTCATCCTCTGTCGTCCCCTTCTTCTTCTGCCCCAAATCCCTCCCAGCATCAAAGTCTTTTCCAATGAGTCAACTCTTTGCACGAGGTGGCCAAAGTATTGGAGTTTCAGCTTTAGCATCATTCCTTCCAAAAAACCCCAGGGTTGATCTCCTTCAGAATGGACTGGTTGGATCTCCTGGCAGTCCAAGGGACTCTCAAGAGTCTTCTCCTTGCTTGGGGCTGGTACACGGTGATGACCCAGAGAGATGTTATGGGGAGGGAGGTGGGAGGGGGGTTCATGTTTGGGAATGCATGTACACCCATGGTGGATTCATGTCAATGGATGGCAAAACCAATACAGTATTGTAAAGTAAAATAAAGTAAAAATAAATAAATAAAATTTAAAAAAAAAGAGTCTTCTCCAACACCACAGTGCAAAAGCATCAGTTCTTCAGTGCTCAGCCTTCTACACAGTCCAAGTCTCACATCCATACATGATTACTGGAAAAACCATAGCCTTGACTAGACGGACCTTAGTCGGCAAAGTAATGTCTCTGCTTTTCAATATGCTATCTAGGTTGGTCATAACTTTTCTTCCAAGGAGTAAGCGTCTTTTAATATCATGGCTGCAGTCACCATCTGCAGTGATTTTGGAGCCCAAAAATATAAAGTCTGACACTGTTTCCACTGTTTCCCCATCTGTTTCCCTTGAAGTGATGGGACCAGATGCCATGATCTTCGTTTTCTGAATGTTGAGCTTTAAGCCAACTTTTTCACTCTCCTCTTTTACTTTCATCAAGAGGCTTTTTAGTTCCTCTTCACTTTCTGCCATAAGGGTGGCGTCATCTGCAATCTGAGGTTATTGATATTTCTCCCGGCAATCTTGATTCCAGCTTGTGTTTCTTCCAGTCCAGCGTTTCTCATGTTAGGATGTTTCAAATCATAATACATCCACTCCCAGCAAACCTCATGTTATAGCAGAAATCCGCAGAGGAATGCTGCATCATTCATAGTCCTGCATTGTAAATATTTCTTGTGAATAAGTCATTGAAACTAATATTCTCTTTGAAACTCAGACTGACTTTCTCCAACCTCTTATATATAAGCCACAATAAAATATTCAATATCAATCAATGAATATATAGGTGAGTGGTATAGAGTTTATTGAAGATATGAAATTCAATATTTAGAAGTCTGATCTCCAGTATAAGATGTTTGAGTCATGTCAAAGAAGTGTCATTCAGCCGATGGTTATAAAAGTGGCTCATTTGCTTGATAACCTCAAATCAAATCAAATTATTTTAATGCTAGCTTGAAGCCTGTCATCTCTCATATTTTTCTCTGAATTTCTTCTTGAGTATTTACCATACCAGCCCTGGATACAACACAACACAAAGGAGAAGAAAGAATCTGAAAAAGTACAGGCATATAAAATTTTATCAGAAATATTCCCTAGGTCATGACAGTCCTTTTAATTTGCCAGAAGGTTTTAAATACATTTGCAGATTTCAAAATTTTGCATCTTTACAAATACCTTTGGTGGAACTAATAAAATTCCACAGTTGCCTCTATCCTTACTGCTTTTGCTAAACAGAGTAAACATTAAAAAGTAGATGTGGAAATGCCTTGATGACCAATCAAAAGGAAGTTATGTCTGGTTTACTCAATAACTTAAAGTCAAATGCGCAGTCAAATGTGCTCAGTTGCTCGGTTGTGTCTGACTCTTTGTGACCCCATCGACTGTAGCCTGCCAGCCTCCTTTGTCCATGGGATTTTTCCATGGGATTTTCCTGGTAAGAATACAGGAGTGGGTTGCTGTTTTCTCGTCCCCACTCAGGGCTTGTACCTGCATCTCCTGTGTCTCCTGCATTGCAGGTGGATTCTTCACTATTATGCCAGTGGGAAAACCTCAAAGTCAAATGATCAATTCATAATAGAAAATATAATCAATCATAAAAGATTAAATCATGAGTAATCAGGCACATACCTGTAAGACTATTAACATGAACAATGACTGAAGATGAGACAAAATGAATAAAATTCCAATATAGTTTATTAACCTGTTTTTGATAATTATATTATAATATATATTCACTAGATGACATTTTTCATTTTAGGTTGAATGAATATACTTAGAGAATTTGATACTTCTTGTGCTCCCTTCTTTTCTCCAATATTATCATATATACTAGATAAATGTTAATGGCAAAAATATGGTTAAGATATCAACCAGACAGATATTAATCCAGTATAGATGTTTTAAAATCATTCAAAAGAATACATTTTCCATAATGAAATTTCCATTTTTATTTCTCATTTTCTCTACTGGGTAAGAAAACTGCACTTGCTTTAGAGAGCACACAGCCTTGTGAAAACCTCAGATGAAAACACACAGTGTCAAAGTTAAAGGAGGCCAACTGAGAAAAACCGGATTAGCAGGGGAATCCAACTGATTAGAAGTTGCAAGGATAAATTGGAAAGTCAGCCTTGAATTCAGTTACTTCCGAAAGGATTTTTTAGGAAACCCAAACACAGTTGGCTGGTGAGCTGGCTTCAGAGAAATATCAGCCCAAGAAAAAGAATTCATTTGCAATAAAGAAATGGTTAGTGGGAGATGAAACTGGTCATGGAAATGGAGAAGGACTCAAACTAAGAGTTAGGCAGCTGAAATGCTAAGAACTTCGAGTCCCACTGAGTTTAAGAGAGAAAGCTTCTGCTCAAGATCTGCATAAGAAGGAATTTAAAAGTTAAAATTGTGTCATATTTTATCATTTAATAAGCTAAAATATAGCAAATTTAAAATCAAAGTGGGACTTCCCCAGTGGCTCAGTTGAAAAATAATCTGCCTGCAATGCAGGAGACCCAAGTTCCATCCCTGGGTGAGGAAGATACCCTGGAGAAGGGAATGGTGACCCATTCCAGTATTCTACCTGGAGAATTCCATGACAGATCTGGCAGGCTACAGTCCATGAGACTGCAAATAGTTGGACATGACTGAGCAACTAACACGTTCAAAATCAAAGTAAGCTAGACCTGCAGAGATTAATGCTTTATAAAAGTGAGTTTAGTTTTCAGGGGTTGTAACAAAAATGCATGGGCCCTTGGACAATCAGTAATGTCACAGAGTAGTTTGTGTTTGTAGCATGGAGACTTATGAGAGACTAGTGCAGAAACTAGCCAGGTTGTAATAACATTTGTAGTAAGACATTTAGTGATGCAGGCTTTAGATGCATGAAAGAAGTCCCATGGCTCTGGATATGATTCCACCACTGACTGAGGTTCAACCAAGTCTTAGGGCTGAGTTTTTCATCTCAACTTCTAAATCAAAACACTTTTATTAAGTTTTATAGAGACAAAAGTATAAAAAATTAGTTGAAAGTAGGTGTAGATTGGACTTCCCAGGTGGCTCAGATGGTAAAGAATCTGCCTGCATTGCAGGAGACCCAGATTTGATCCCTGGTGGGAAAGACCCCTGGCTAAGGGGATGCTACCCACTCTATTCCATTGTTGCCTGGAGAACACCATGGACAGAGGAGCCTGGTGGGCTACAGTCATAGTGATACTTATAAACATTTACACATATAATCTATATACAGAGTATACTACACAAGAATATAGGAAAGTTTGCCATAGATGCTTTTACTGCTACAGACAACTTTGGTATGCAATGTGTTCTCCATATTCTATGATGTAAAGATGCAGCCGCTTACCATTGTTTTATTTATTTATTTTTGGCTGCACTCCACGGCAAGAGGATCTTAATTCCCTGGCCAGCAATCCAACTCATACCACCTGCAGGGGAAGCATGGAGTCTTAACCACTGGACCACCAGGGAATTCCTTTACCATTGTTTTAAAATCACAAGTTTAACTAACACAGCTGTGAGGGACTGGTAATGCTTATATTCAATTGTTTGTCTTTATACAAACAAGAAAAGCAACAGAATTTAAATCACACAATTTTAATTCCAAATGCAATTTGTCATTTCTTCAGAAGCCTGGAGGTCAGACTATTCATCTTTGCAGATTAAAAATGAATAACAATAGTGTTATCAAAGAATCAGAGCATATCAAATTAAGGAAAAAGCTGATATTACTTGGATTAAATACTTGAAGCCCATCTCCTACTACCCACCCCATAACTACACACATTAAAAAAAGGTACCCTACGTGAATGATCTGAATGATTTGAGTAAAAGCTCTTTGTGGCTTGGATTGTCAGCATTCCTCTTCCTCTCATATTTCATAGAGATCGTGAGGCACTTTGAGTACCTCTCTACTTCTGCCATAGGGAGACTCATTTCTTGAATCACAGAATGATCAATTCACAATTGATTTTATCCATGTTGCTCTTATTAATATTTTTGTTTTCTGTGCTAAGACTCTTTTCTAATAACTGAATTTCACAGCAGAGCAATTTGAGGAGGAGAGAAGCAACAAGGGTACAATGATGGTGAGCAGTTATTACAACACTGGGCTAAAGGTAAAGCAGAGGGGGAGGCCTTTTATAGAGGACTTTGCAAATTATAGGGGAGCGACATGGAAGTAAACCGGTTGAAGCCAGTTTTATAAAGTTTATATACAACAAGTCAGTCTGTTTTTGAGTTCTGACTCTAAAGGTTTTGGTACAATAACCCTTATTATGAGGCTTATTAACATTGTGTGAACATAAGGATTACTGTGTGAAATGGAAAGAACTCCATAAGTTGGGGCTCATTTAAAGAGAGGGAAAGGTAAGGATTCAGGGGAGGCAAAGCCTGTGTCTGTAATTTGGCTTGTCTTTCTTAAATGAGAGGATATATATGTTAAATTGTCCATAATTTACTGACGTATTATCAAACATAAGGTTTCTGAATACACAAGGTAGGGCTTGAAAGCAAACCACCACTTGAAATACAAAGACCTTGTACTCTATAATAGAGCCCCTCAAATTATGAAGTTAGTTAATGAAAGACTTTCTTTTCCCCAGTGTGTCCATACAATAGAATAACAGAACCACAAACTAAGGTGTGGGATGGGTTCTTTCTCTATAATTTATTCAAAATTCAAACTCAAAAATTAGGTGAAAGTAGGTCTAGATTACAAACCACTAAAAGTTCTCTAAGGACAAATGGCAAACATTTAAGTCTTTCATAGTTATATTCATGCTGATTTAGAACCATAATGCAATTCTTCTGAAAATTATAAACAACCATGAATTCTCCTTTGACATGGCAACAAGGGCAAGTTCTATAAAAACGCTGGTTTCTCTCACTAATGTAATGTTTCTGATTGATTTAAATATAACTGTATTTTATAAATGGCCATTTTGTTATCTGGCTATAAATGTAAGGAGTTCAGCAAATACATGGCAATAATGTATTGAGATACACTAAAAAACAGTGACATTTTAACTGACAAATGAAAGGAAAATAGAACTTTTTAAACATTATTTTTACAAGTATGGAAATAATATTACTAGAGAGAAAAATTTGATTTGTAGTCTCTAAGAAGAGAATTGAGTTTTATTAAAAGAAGTTGAACAAAATATATTTTGTTTAGAAAATGGATTGTCAGTTCCTCCCTTTGGCTGTCAAGAGAAGCAGAGGCTATTGAATATTTACAGCTCTCAGAGTGAGGTAAATTACATGTTAATATTTACAAACTAATTAGGTTTAGCAAAAGTCTAAAGTTAGATGAAAATTTAACCTTACTCTCTTCACTCTCTTAAACCCCAGATCTCTCCATGGGTTTTTTGTCCATGGGTCATTCAATGTAGAGATAAGGACTCCCTTGGTGTAGAACTGCTGTATCATCCATCTAACATAGAACTGTTCAGGTTATCACAAACTTGGAAAACATCAGATAGCCATGAACAATCACAAAGCTTGTCTAGGATAGAACTGATCATTCCAAATTTCACCTGCTCTTAATCTCCTCAGATAAATCTGTAAATATCATGAAATCCCCAGAGTTCCTCATCTGAGATTCAACTTTTGTTGTGTAAACAGTTAAAATAAGAAACAAGACAAGATAGCTTTTTTTGGAGAGAGAAAATTGTCTTACTCCTTTCTGCAGAAGTTTACAACAGGTTTGAATAAAAATAAAAGTAATGTTTTAACATTTATTTCCATAATGCCTAATTTTGACCTCAGTTATTCTTTACATACATGAAAATAATACATTGGGATTATTCACTATTAATGCAAAATGTCTTCAAGTTTTCTTAAGTGGTTTATGCAAATACTCATCTCAGTTCAACTATATTTTCATGTATTCTTGAAAGTATACATTTCATTTTTGCACAAATTATATAGTCTTTAAAGATTCCGTCAGTAGCAAAAGAATATGATCTCACTTTTTAAAACTATCTTAAAGATTTTTACAGATCATAATATATAAGTTGTTTAAATACATCCTATGGGCTTCCCAGGTGACACAGCAGAGTCAAAAGAACCTATCTGTCAATACAAGAGACAAAGATGTGGGTTTGATCCCTGGTTCGGGAAGATTCCCTGGTGTAGGAAATGGCAACCTACTCCAAAATTCTTACTTGGGAAATTCCATGGACAGAGTAGTCTGGTGGGCTATGGGGTTGCAAAGAGTTGGACATGACTGAGCATGCACAGATATAAATATATATACTATTAATATAAATAAGTTTAGGGATATATTATTTATAATAAATAATTCAAATGAATATATTCCTTGATGAAGAGTAGAAAGAAAAAGTAAATAATCATGTACTATTTGTGTTGGGCTTTAACTAAAACAATATATTGATGACACTATTTTAAAACCACAGCTCATCATTTCTGAATTTATTTAAGTTTCTTCTTTCCTGTACTGCTTTTCATGTTCTTTTTCACTGTGAGCATAAACAATGCATAAAAACAATAAAACAATTTAACAATTGTCTTGAATTAAATAGCTTCTCCTTGAAATATACTTTTTGCTAAAACCTTGTTTAAAATAAAGAATAATTTCACCAAAATTATTTTCATAAACTATTCATAATTTTTACATTTAAAATATAATACTTCTTACCACATAGAAATTATTCATCTAATGGAGTTTGACTGATTTTCTTTAGGATCCACTTAGTATATAAATGATGATAGATAAATAATTACCAAAATTTTTCTTCTATAATCTAAAGTAATAGTTTTTTATAAAATACCCATGAGAAGTATCTTGAATAACTAAAAGTAATCAGAATATTATTTTTTTCATTCACAAATATGCTAATTTCCCAAAATATCCGAACAAAATTATGTTTTTATGTTATAAACTTTTTTGTTTTTCTCCTTTTTTGCGGGGGGAAGGATTTAGGAGCTGAGGTTAAAGCGTTTGTAACTAAATGTCCCTCTCTGCACCATGGCTATAAAAACTCAAAGCCACATTTTAGCTATTTAACCTCTTAATAAATGTTATTAAGTCTGTCTAGTCAAAGCTATGTTTTTTCCAGTAGTCATATATGGATGTGAGAGTTGGACTATAAAGAAAGCTGAGTGCCTAAAAATTGATGCTTTTGAACTGTGGTGTTGGAGAAGATTCTTGAGAGTCCCTTGGACTACAAGGAGATCCAACCAGCCAATCCAAAAGGAAATCAGTCCTGAATATTCATTGGAAGGACTGATGCTGAAGCTGAAGCTCCAATATTTTGGCCACCTGATGCAAAGAACTGACAAACTGGAAAAGACTCTGATCCTGGGAAAGACTAGGTAGGAGGAGAAGGGGACAACAGAGGAAGAGATGGTTGGATGGCATCACCAACTCAATGGACATGAGTTTGAGCAAGCTCTAGGAGTTGTTGATGAACAGGGAAGCCTGGTGTGCTGCAGTCCATGGGGTCTCAAAGAGTTGGACACAACTGAGTGACTGAACTGAATCGAATAACAATTATACATATTTTTTATGTTATCAATTATGCCTTCTACTTTGGATTCTGAATGCTTTACTGAGAGAAGCTTTCTATTGTAAGATTCTTATGGCCAGAACACATAGCACACATATTGTATGCATTGTCTCTTGCCCTCACAGAGCCTACATATTTCAAATGCATAATGAGAAGGCAATAAAGAGTTTTTGAATTGACATTTTAAAACATATGCTAAATAAAAGCTTACTTAAAAACTGATCCTAAACAGACATTTTCTAAATCTACACTTGTTATCCTTGATCCCTAGTTTATTCAATTTATTCTTGCATTACTGAACATTTAAAGAACATTTTACTTCCTCAAATAAAATGGTTTGTTTTTTCAAAGAATCCACCACTCAAATTCTATTTGATGATATATCATTGTATACCTAGACAAGTCCAGATCTGTTGTATCCTTCATTTCACAGATAAATAAATGCGGGCTCAGAGGATCAAACAGTCAAGAAGTAGCAAAGTGTGGATTCTATCTTAAAGCTTTGCATTGTCCCACGCAATCTCAGACTGTAAAATCAGAGTTCAGAAAATCACTGCAACCAAGGAATCCAAAAAGTCCTCATAAACTCAAAAGTGAGGAAAATGTATCCTCTCTCAAAGACATGGGGCTCCCCTGATAACTCAACTGGTAAAAAATCCACCTGTAATGCAGGAGACCCCAGTTCGATTCCTGGGTCGGGAAGATTCACTGGAGAAGGGATAGGGTACCCACTCCAGTATCCTTGGGCTTCCCCTGTGGCTCAGCTTGTAAAGAATCCACCTGCAATGTGGGAGACCTGGGTTCAACTCCTGGGTTGGGAAGATCACCTGGAAAAGGGAAAGGCTACCCACTCCAGTATTCTGGTCTGGAGAATTCCATGAACTATGTAGTCCATGGGGTCACAAAGAATCAGACACGACTGACTGACTTTCACTTTCACTCAAAGACATTAATTACATATAAAAGTAAAAACTATACAAAGAGTAATTCTGCATATACTTTTCTTCCAAGATTTAAGCTATTAGAAGGCATAACATTTCTCAGAATATTTTACTTAGTTATGTATTTCTAGGACTTTCCAATGTGGACCTAGTGTTAAAGAACCCTCCTGCCAATGCAGGAGATGTAAGATGTGGGTCCAATCCCTAGGTCAGGAAGATTCCCTGAAGGAGGGCAAGAAAACCCTCTCCAGTATTCTTGCCTGGAGAATCCCATGGACAGAGGAGCCTGGTGGGCTACAGTCCATAGTTTTGCAGACAGTTGGACACAACTGAGGCGACTTAGCATACAGACATGCATGTATTTCTGGATTCTCACTAGAATAAACAATGTAAATCCATACTGATGATCTTCACATATTCTCAGCACTGTAAGATGGACACAACTCAGTGATTTTTCCTATAGTTCACAGGAACACATTGCGATTACAGTAAGATGCAATAATGAAAGATTCAGAATAAAGTCAGATTGAACAATCTGATTATTAAGAGTTCTTAAGTTTCTCACTGCAGGAAAAAAGACATTTCCTTCTGCCTATGGTGCATTTTGGGCAACTTGTTCTTTCAGTTTTATGTATTTTTAAAACACTAAATTAGTTTAGTTTATATACCATATATATAACCTTATATACCAAGGTTCCTAGACACATTTCCAAATGAGGAATGAACTGATCTTACTCTATCATTTATATTCTTATTTATCCACACACCAAACCACAAGACAATCCAGAAATTCCCCCCAGAAAGTGAGCAAGATTCTGAATCTATTCACCATGTGCAGCTTGGGGAGTTTGTCTCCCCCAGAGTTTTTAGTTTTTCTAAATTCTTTATTCCTCCATATTCAAGGAAGTTATATACTATTATTTTAAACTCATATTAATATTCAAAGTTTTTCCTAGAGAGGCTTTGCTTTTCTCCACACTGAATTCAGATATCCCCTTCATTTCTAATCAATTGCTTGCTATTTTTGAATTGTGTACATTTCTTTTTGAATTATGGCTTGCTCAGGATATGTTCCTTAGTACGATTGCTGGCTCATACAGAATTTTTAGTTTTTAAAGGAACCTCCACAATGTTCTCCATAGTTGTATCCATAGTAGTTGTATCAATTTACATTCTCACCAACAGTGCAAGAGAATTCCCTTTGTTCCACACCCTCACCAATGTTTATTGTTTGTAGATTTTTTGAAGATGGCCATTCAGACAAGTGTATGACCATACCTCATTGTAGCTTTGCTCTGCATTTCTCTAATAATGAGAAACGTTGAGCATCTTTTCATGTGTTTGTTGGCCATTTGTATATTTTATTTGGAGAAATGTCTGTTTAGGTCCTCCACCCATTTTTGACTGGGTTACTTGCTGTTTTTTTTTTTTAATAGGAAGCTGCATGAGGTTGTTGTATATTTTGGAGATTAATCCTTTGCCAGTTACTTCATTTGCAAATATTACTCCCATTCTGAGGGTTGTCCTTTCATCTTCTTTGTGGGTTCCTTTGCTGTACAAAGCTTTTAAGTTTAATTAGGTCTTATTTGTTTATATTTTCATTACTGTGGGAAATGGGTCAAAAAGGATCTTGCTGTGATTTATGCCAAAGAATATTCTGCTTGTTTTCTTGTAAGAGTTTTATAGTGGTTGCCTCACATTTAGATCTTTAATCCATTTTGAATTTAGTTTTGTGTATGGTGTTAGGAAGTGTTCTAATTTCATTCTTTTACAGGTAGCTGTCCAGTTTTCCCAGAACCACTTGCTAAAGAAATTTTGTTTTCTCCATTGAATATTTTTGCCTCCTTTGTCATAGATTAACTGACCATAAATGTGTGGGTTTATTTTTGAGGTCTCTACCCTATTCCATTGGTTTATATATCTGTTTCATGCCAGTACCATAGCGTTTTGATTACTGATGGTTTCTCATAAAACTAAAACTAGAAATTCCATATGACCCAGCATCCATTCCTAGGAATATGGCAGAAAAAAACCCCAAAACTATAATTAGAAAAGATACATGCACTTCAATATTCATAGCAGCATTATTTACAGTTGCCAAGATATGGAAGCAACATAAGTGTTCATTAACAGGTGAATGGATAAAGAAGATGTGGTACGCACACACACACACACACACACACACACACACACACTGAAATACTACTCAGTCATAAAAAATGAAAACTTGCTATATACAGCATCATGGGTGGACTTGGAGGGTATTATGCTGATTGAAATATGTCAGACAGAGAAAGGCAAATATTGCATGATAGCACTGATAGTGGAAGACAAAAATCACAACATGCTAGTGAATACAATAAAAGAGGCACAGCCCCACAGATATAAAGAACAGCTAGTGGTTATCAGTGGGGAGAAGGAAGGGTGAGGAGCAATAAAGGGATAGGTGATTAAGAAGTATAAAATATTTTGTATAAAAAATACATTACACAACACGAGGAATATAGCTAATATTTAATAGCATGTATTAATGAGTTATAACCTTTAAAAGTCATGAATCACTACATTGTATACCTGTAAAATATAATGTTGCACATAAGTTATAGACCCAGAGATAAATTCATGCACCTATGGACACCTTATCTTTGACAAAGGAGGCAAGAATATACAATGGAGAAAAGACAATCTCTTTAACAAGTGGTGCTGGGAAAACTGGTCAACCACCAATGAAACTAGATCACTTTCTAACACCACACACAAAAATAAACTCAAAATGGATTAAACATCTAAATGTAAGACCAGAAACTATAAGACTCCTAGAGGAGAACATAGGCAAAACACTCTCTGACATAAATTACAGCGGTATCCTCTATGACCCACCTCCCAGAATATTGGAAATAAAAGCAAAAATAAACAAATGGGACCTAATTAAAATCAAAAGCTTCTGCACAACAAAGGAAACTATAAGCAAGGTGAAAAGACAGCCTTCAGAATGGGAGAAAATAATAGCAAATGAAGCAACTGACAAAGAATTAATCTCAAAAATATACAAGCAACTCCTGCAGCTCAATTCCAGAAAAATAAATGACCCAATCAAAAAATGGGCCAGAGACTAAACAGACATTTCTCCAAAGAAGACATTCAGATGGCTAACAAACACATGAAAAGATGCTCAACGTCACTCATTATCAGAGAAATGCAAATCAAAACCACAATAAGGTACCATTTCACGCCAGTCAGAATGGCTGTGATACAAAAGTCTACAAGCAATAAATGCTGGAGAGGGTGTGGAGAAAAGGGAACCCTCTTACACTGTTGGTGGGAATGCAAACTAGTACAGCCACTATGGAGAACAGTGTGGAGATTCCTTGAAAAACTGGAAATAGAACTACCTTCTGACCCAGCAATCCCACTGCTGGGCATACACACCGAGGAAACCAGAATTGAAAGAGACACATGTACCCCAATGTTCGTCGCAGCACTGTTTCTAATAGCCAGGACATGGAAGCAACCTAGATGTCCATCAGCAGATGAATGGATAAGAAAGCAGTGGTACATGTACACAATGGAGTATTACTCAGCCATTAAAAAGAATACATTAGAATCAGTTCTAATGAGGTGGATGAAACTGGAGCCTATTATATAGAGTGAAGTAAGCCAGAAAGGAAAACGCCAATACAGTATACTAACACATCTATATGGAATTTAGAAAGATGGTAACGATAACCCTGTATGCAAGACAGCAAAAGAGACACAGATGTAGAGACCAGTCTTTTGGACTCTGTGGGAGAGGGAGAGGGTGGGATGATTTGGGAGAATGGCATTGAAACATGTATAATATCATATATGAAATGAATTTCCAGTCCAGGTTCGATGCAAGATACAGGATGCTCAGGGTTGGTACACTGGGATGACCCAGAGGGATGGTACGGGGAGGGGGTTTCAGGATGGGGAACATGTGTACACCCGTGGCAGATTCATGTTGATGTATGGCAAAACCAATACAATACTGTAAAGTAATTAGCCTCCAATTAAAATAAATACATTTATATTAAAAAAATAGAATAAAATAAAAAGTTCTTTTCATGTGTTTCTGTGTCAAATCAGGGATCAGTTGTGGAAATCAAGATCTTTCATGTTGATGTGTGGCAAAACGAATACATAATTGTAAAGTAAAAAAAAAATAATAATAATAAATAAATAAAAATTAAACAAACAAAAAAAAGATTTTTGGCAAAATATTACAAGTGAAAGCAGCTTTGTGGAATACATTCCTTTCTCTGCCATGTGAAAAACATGCTGACCCTTGACATGGCAAAATCACCAGATTATGCACAGGCATGATTATCACTAAGATTTCCTTGCTTCTCTAATGATAAGTGAGGCAATAGCAGCAGCACATGTCATTCAGTGGTTTAATGATGCCTTTGTATGAAGAGGCATCTTCATATATGATATGAAGGCATCTTCACATATGGGAGGAAAATTAGGAATAATTAAAACCACTTTTTAAGGCTTCCTTGATAGCTCAGTTGGTAAAAAATCCGCCTGCAGTGCAGGAGACTTGGTTTGATCCTTGGGATGGACAGATTCCCTGGAGAAGGGAAAGGCTACCCACTCCAGTATTCTGGCCTGGAGAATTCCATGGATTGTATAGTCCATGGGGTCGCAAAGAGTCGGACACGACCGAGTGACTTTCACTTGACTTCACTTCTAGCCCTCTTTTTAGAGGAAGGTAAACAACTACCTCAATTTTCTCAATAGTCTACTATGGCTATACTTTAAATATGTCTAATATTTTAAAATCCTATAATATATATTTTAAAAATCTTAGTAGGTGGCATGACAATTTATTAATATAAATTGAATTAGGTTTTATAGGATGGATAAGTACATAGCATTAGTTGTCAGAAGAGCCTGTGTAGTCAACAGAAACTGCAAAGCAAGATGAAACAACCAACGTGCTTAAGTGGTTTTATTTATTATAATTCATTTTCATGAAAAGTGAAAGTGTTAGTTGCTCAGTTTTGTCTGACATTTTGTGACCCCACGGGCAATAGCCCACCAAGCCGCTTTGTCCATGGAATTCTCCAGACAAGAATACTGGAATGGGTTGCCATTTCCTTCTCCAGGAAATCTTCCCAACCCAGGGATCGAACCCGGGTCTTCCACATTGCAGACAAGCTCCTTACCATCTGAGCCACATTGGCAGATGTTTGGAAATAGTTAATAACATAATTTTATTTTATTATAAACAAACAGTAATTACATGATGCATTAATTCATCTTAGGTGATATGGAATATTGATAGGTTCACACATTATGGTATACAAGTTCTCAAATGTGTGGTCAAGATGGAAAGATGATTCATGTCTTAATATTTATATTATGAGGTAATTAGCTGGCAGGCAGAGACTGGTATAAGCTAGACTTATTAAAGATATGCAAAAGAATATAAAATATTTCTACTAAAAGATAATGAAATAAATTAGTACAAATAAGTTCAAGTTTATATTGGTAAGTGAAGGATGGACAAAAAAGAGTGAAATTCAAGCATGACCAAAGAAAGTAGAATGTGTGGACAAGTGGACAAGTAGAACAAGTGGACTGGTTTTGATGTGCCAAGTGTTTGTTTGAGGGAATGTTATGAGATTAAGAAGAAAAGACACAAAAAGCACACATAAACACCTAATACATATTTGCATATGTATATATGTATACATAGTATTATTGATCATTTACTAAATATGATTATTTGAATTATGTTTTATATCATTCGTTTGGAGAAATGGAATTATTTTTCAAATTACTTTTATGCACCCTAATAACTGATCTTTTACATATCTTGGAATGTGAGCATCCTATTTTAATGTCACTGATATATGCAATAGTGATTTTTTAAAATGACCTTGACAAAAATCAAAGCAGAACACTATTAGTTCAAATGTTAATCAGACCTTAATGTAGAAAACTGGAGGACATGAGATAGCAGCAGTAAGACAAAATAAGAACATTATCTCCATGGTCCACAGATGATATTAAATTGCTGAGAAGCAGAGCAGTGTCAGTCTCTGAAATCACTTCTAATGATAGTCCAAGGTGTTCATCCTCCTTAGGAGGATGGTACTACAGAAGAAGGCATTAGAACCTTTCCAACAAAAGAATCTTGAGCCATTTAGTTTATAAAAGTAAAGGTCTATACTCTCTTTAAACTATCAGTATATTTATAAACAATAATAGAAAAATACTGTTCATTATAATATATTTTAATAATAAAAATCAAATAATTTTAACAGAGTGAAATATTTTGGTGCATGATTTCAAAAAGTTTAGGGGAACAAAATTTAGATGTCTTCTGAAGGCCCCAATCATTTAAGTTCACTATTCAAATAATCATGATGCTTAGGCCACAGGGATTGCTCACTGAATTAATAAGAATTTGTAAGCCATATTCCAGTGAAGACTTTATTTACACTGCATTCTAACATATCCAGAAGACTGTATGTTTGAGCAGAAATTGGTTCTATTTTTTTTAAGTTTCTAGGCTCTATGGATACTTTCATCCGCCTGTGGATTAAATTCCTATAAAATATTCATGAAATATTCATGTTTCTTTTCTCACTCCCCACATTTGTCCTGTATATATTAATTCCATTTCTTCATAATCTTTATTTCTGTGATTCACAAAATTATAACCACACACAAAAGCTCATTAATTTTACATAAAAAATTTAAAAAACTTATTTGTATAAAAACTCCCTCATTACAGTAGAGACAAGGCTGAGTACAGAATTTTGTATGAATTTGTCTCTTCATCCTGACATACGTGAGGAAATTTCTAGCAGACAAGGAATTTTACTTAACACTGCTATTTCACGCAATTTTCCTCTTAGCTTAGTTCCCTCTAAACTTTGTTCTACATAGTTTAAATTCATTAAGATTGCAATTATATATAAATTTGTAATTTAGTTTGAGTTCTTTTTATAGGCACAATGGAAATCGTCCAAGATATTCTTGTTTTGAATTTTAACATACAGAAGTCTTTCCACTACATGCAAATTAGAACAGATTTCCTTTCAGTTAAAATATGAAATTACTGTGAATTACTTTTTTCTTTCTTTCTTTGCAATTCATAAGAGTTTACTGCACTTGCATGTAACATAGACAGATGGTTTTTGCAGTCAGTTTCTCTTATGCCATTCACCACTGAAATATAGCCATTTAGAAATGATAGCCACTTTTCTTTAGGTATATTTATGTTGGAAAGAGTAGAAGTATAAAAAGTATTTCCTGAAGAGAATCTTAAAAAAGTATTGGAGCTTTTTAAGTTTTAAAAATCTGCAACAGTTTGCTGCTGCTGCTGCTAAGTCACTTCAGTCGTGTCTGACTCTGTGCGACCCCGTAGACGGCAGGCCACCAGGCTTCCCCGTCCCTGGGATTCTCCAGGCAAGAACACTGGAGTGGGTTGCCATTTCCTTCTCCAATGCATGAAAGTGAAAAGTGAAAGTGAAGACGCTCAGTCCTATTCAACTCTTAGTGACCCCATGGACTGTAGCCTACCAGGCTCCTCTGTCCATGGGATTTTCCAGGCAAGAGTACTGGAGTGGGTTGCCACTGCTAGAGCTAACACTAATGATCATTTTAAATAATTTCTAAAATTGTGAAATTGAATAGTATACGTGGAGGGAAATCAAGTTTTGCTCAGGCAATTGCAAGTAATACAGATTCAAAGAAGCACTGGAATAAAAACTGTAAAGTGTAATTTGGAATGATGTCAAAATATATTTTAGCTATTGAGAAACTAGAAGATTATTTAAGCAAAAACAAGCAAACAAACCAAAGAACCCCTTTAGATCCATTTCTCACAAGTGGTAGGCAAAGAAGTTTGTTGAGAAGTGGTATATTACAGCATTTCAAACATGAACTAGCTATCATAGATTCATGTCACTGGATCACACGAACCCTTTACTCAATGATTATGAAAGATATCTGTTAACATATCATAAAAGAAAAGAAAATATATAGTAATATGAATTTCAAGAACATACACAGAAATGAAAAAAACACAAAGATAAGAGGGAAAAAAGGAAATTCATTTTTAAAGTTAAAATAAACCACTGTGTATATGGTTTGAAAGAAGCAGAGACAGAAAAGACCTAAAAGTATGCTCACATTATATTCAGGGATATATTCTGAGGTGCTCCAAAAAATATATATATATAAAGGGAAGTTTTTAAGTAGCAAAAACATATTAATGATTTCCTTATTTTTAATGGTACCACAACATAACATAGAAAATTCCTCATAAATTTAGGAATGTGACAATTTAGATAACATCATAATATGGCAAAATGCATTTGAAGAAATACGTGTATGGGATTAATTTTGTTGAATTATTATGTTCATTCTCATTATTTTTATCCTATATTTTAAATAATCATTGGTATTTTAAAATACTAACAAAAGCAGAGAGGTTTCATACTCAACAATGACCATGGAAGAAATTTTTATATTTAATAGCATTAATAAAATGTTTCCACTAACGATAACTATGAGTTTTACATTCAGATTGAAAGATGCCTAATCTGTACATTTTCATTAAAAATTAATTGACAATTTAACAGAATCATGGCCTCTTACAATATTATGTATGCTGCAGACATAGCATTATACATATACAATATGTTCCTCCATCACCAATGAAGAATCCAGCTGTTGAACAAACTAATCACAGGGCTGAGAAGCCCTGTCTTTGTAAACAACACCAAGTGGTTTTTTCTCTCACTTTTTAGTATACACATCTAGACAAGGATCACCAAATATTTGAGAAAAGTTTCCAGTGTGAATGACAGAGAATAAAATAAATAAAAACAACAACAAAATAAGTCTACGAGAAAACCAGGCAGCAGAAACAACTTTGACAACAGACTACCATGAAGGATTTAGAAATTTTAAAATTGATAACAAACTAAAAAATATAAATGCTAAAGTGAAAAAAATATATAGTAGGACAGTACTAATCTTCAATCTACTTCAATTTAAGCTTCTATTCAAAACAGTTTGCTAATCTATCAGACGTAGATTTATATGTTATAAATCCAAACAAATACTTCAAACAAAACAATTTTGGAAATTATGTTTATTAAATGCTACTTTTCAAAGAAGAAAATGGCTTTTTCTACCATATAAATTGATTTTTTCTTTCAAATTTTAATTAAAACAGATCTTACACTAACACTAAAACCTGTATAAAAAGCTTTGAATTATATGTAACATGAAGCATGCACATAATCTTAACTGTAATGTTTACAAACTAAATACTTTAATGTTAAAATTGCCATCAATAAAATTTCCATCAATAAAATTGCATCCTGCAAAGCCACATTTAAAGTTCAATGGAACTATGCAATGAAAGGATTGAAAAATCCAACCAGGTATTTATCTTAAAATTATAGTCAATTATTATATCCCTTGATTAGTGAAAAAGGCAATAACTTGCAAAAGTAAAAGTTTCAATGAATTTTTATTTAGAACATGCTCTTATGTTCAAATAAAACTTATCTCCCTTATTTTCAGTAACAAAGGGAAATTCTACTATAAGCTTAGACCTAAATAAAGCAAAGTGTATAATAATTTTGGTTTACACTGGAAGGACTTCTGTGTGTGAGTCTAGCTGTGATTTTATGCGTGTTTCTAAACATTTCACAAGTCAATAGAAATAGATTATGCTATTTGAGAGAATTATTTTCTTCTCTGTTAAAAAGAGCTTGATATTTTAAAATATTAATTTTTCATTTTCAGCTTGAAGACTGAAAATTGAGTAGCAAGTTTGCAAGATTATTATTTTCTCTTCATTTGTGCCCAATGAGGTATATATAACACAAAATGTTAAATGATATGGTAATGAGTATGTCATGTAGCCCTCCCAGTCAAAAAGTCTTACTCCACCTGTAATACATGATTTTCACTCAAAATTAAATATTAGGATGACTCACACTCCATATCTGAATAGTTCAGTTTTTGATATCTGATTTGCTCATAATTCTGTTTTGAAAATTAGTTTTGTGTCACAGCAATGATTGGGATGATCAGTAAGGGTTTAGTTAAGCCTTGGAGAAGAATATAATAGGTCCAGTCTTCAATTGCCCTCTAAGCCAGATGCAGAGTGAGCAACTGAAATTCACAGAAGATTAATTAATAAGTCACTTAGAATCACAATCTACTAACAGGAAATTTCCTACTGAATGACATTACAATCAAGCAAGAGCTGATATTTATGTCTAGGTGACTTCCCTGGTGGCTCAGATGGTAAAGCATCTGCCTACAAAGCAGGAGACCCAGGTTCGATCCCCAAGTTGGGAAGATCCTCTGGAGAAGGAAATGGCAACCCACTCCAGTATTTTGCCTGGAAAATCCCATGGACGGAGGAGCACTGTAGGCTACAGTCCATGGGATTGCAAAGAGTCGGACACGACTGAGCGACTTCACTTCCACTTTCACGATGATATTGGCAATTGGAATCAGATACATGAATAGTATATAATGTATTGTAGATACACGGAAATGTAACTAAACAGACACTAAACTAATGTAAATTAGAAGAAAACCACTCTGAGGGCAAAAAGATGCAGTAGCTGAAATGTTCATGACCATATGTACCTACCTTTATACAGATAAACCTAAATCAATCTTCTAAGAAATGCCTCAAAGGCAATGAGTACGATTGTGTTCATAAAAATCTCAAAGTTTAAGATGAATGATTAGCGCAAATTATAAAACAAATATACAGTAATATCATTTTTTCATTATTCAAAAATATATGAGTCCCTTAAAACATCTTCAAAGTAGATAAATACTTTACAATGGAAAACAATTTAAAAAATAATGCTAAATAAGATTGCAAATTCTGAGGTTTGTGTATACACATATTCATAACTTTACATAGATACATACATTACAGATTTTATTACGTCTCATAATTCAACAAAATTTTGAGGTCTATGAAATGAAATCAGCCTTTTAAATTTTATTTTAAATAGATACATGATAAAGAGGATATTATAGTAAGTATGGACATTTCAGCTAAGACGCCTGGGTGTAACTCAGACAGAAGATAGTTAGGGTTTGCCACAGGTGCAGACACGACTGAGTGACTGTCACTCGTGCCTATATTAAAATATAAATGCAATATAATGTAAGAAATATACAGGTCCTTTCTTGCCACTCATTCTGGGGAAGAGAGAATTTTGCTTGAAATCACGTCCAAAGCAGGTGTGATTGTGAGAGGATATTGTAGATTGGCCACGGTATAAAAATAATTCTGGGCATTTTTAGAAGCACCTAAACTTGTCTAGTGATGAAAATGTGAGCAAGATTGAAGTATCCCTTTTAAAGTAAACTGTAGCGACTCAATGAAATATGTGTGCTTAAGGCAGAATGTTTAAGTCTAAACTATCTTGTATATTCTAAAAGTCAAATTATTGATGCAAACTTTATAGCAAACATAACCATCATTATGCATCCCACATTTCATATTTCTATTAGTATAAAGCATTTGCTATTCTGATCTTATGCTATTTTATATCTTTACCATATCTTTATGAAAATGGTACATCTCCTTGCTAAAGGAAGAACAAATGCCAGACACATATTCTAGATTGCTAGGGTTGGTAATCCCAGTGGGATTACCCAGCTTGTGGAGGGTCTGGCAATGTAAATATTCTGCCAAGTGCAATTTCTATGATGTCCAGACTTGACATTTCTTGTCTTCATATCTGTGCCAACTCAACACAGGTGAGTCTAGAGTGATTTTATCTGTTCTGTCTCCATTGTTTACTAGGACACCGTCACAGGAAGGTTCATACCTTTTATAGAAACCTTAAACCATACATGTTAGGGTCAAGGCAGAGCCAGCAGAGGGAAACTATTCAACAATACTTTCTTTACTATTTTATACTATCTTTTAGGGCCACAAGATGTTATTCTATGTCCCAGTTGTATGTATGTGTATAAGTCCCTCAGTCATGTCTGAGTCTGCGACCCCATGGACTGTTGCCTGCCAGGCCCAACTGTCCATGGAATTCTCCAGGCAAGAACACTGGAGTGGATTGCCGTTCTATTCTTCAGGGCATCTTCCCCATTGAGGATTGGAACCTGGGTCTCCTGCATTGCAGGCAGATTCTTTACTATCTGAGCCACCAGGGAAGCACTATATCCCAATTAACAGAGTCCCAGTCTGTTAATTTACTATTGTCTCCTATTTAGTTTCTTCTCCTAATAATGGCAGAAATATCACACATTCACATGATGAAATTCTACATAAGTGGAAAGAAGTGTTGTAAACTGTTTTAATTTCTCAGATTTAGCTAATTCTATTAATCAAAATGTCATGACTCTCAGGAAAAATCTGAGTTTTTCAAACATAATTTTGAAGTAAATGTTAGCATGCGAGGTCAAGTTGTATAGGTGCCTTCATAAGTATATATGCAAGGCATCTATATTTTACAGTATGACTTCCATACCTACTTGTGAAAGAAATATTAATAAATGAAATTTGATAACTGATAATATTCAGCTTTCAAGTGTAACATGTCACCAATTTCTTTTGCAACACCCAAATTTTAAATACAAACTTTTTCCCCTTGGAATTAAACTTTGGTGATTTTTCTCAATTCTTATTTTTTAAATCTTAGTTTTGGCCACACCACACAGCTCATGAAATCTTAGTTCCCCAACAAGTGACTGAACTCCAGGCTATGGCAGTGGAAGTGTTGAGTCCTAACCACTGGACCTCCGGAGAATTCCTAAAACTCTTTAAACTTTACTAAAGATGGAAAATTTTCTACTCTTTATTAATAAATTCTGAAGAAGAACAGGACAGTGGGAAAGTCTCCCCATCCTATCTCATTAAAATAAAAATAGCACATTGAAGGGAAAATTAAAAGCTAATCATACAGGTATATTGAAGATGAGCTTGGATTAACCAACATGCTTTGAAATCATTGACTCACTTTGAACTCCATGGGAGCGTACTATTTTCCAGGTTTCTGATGCCACTTCTTTGACATCCACTTGATAGTGATTAATAGGCACACCTCCATGGGAGTCCGGCTTGCTGAAAGAAACCTTGGCTGTGGTCTGTGACAGCTCTATAATCTTCACTCCATAGGGACTTGATGGAACATCTACAAAGGAATAAAAACAAAGGAAATATAACCCAGGTAATGTGGATGGCCATTATCAAGATTTATGGTGCTCTGAGAACTAGGAATAAAGGAAAATTGCTGCCTCTCTGACAATATATTTGAATTACAAAGCTTGCACAAACCACTGAATGATCTCTTCAAATTATAGGAAAGTACACACTAATTCATGTTTATTACTGTAGAAAATAGT
Organism: Ovis canadensis; assembly: GCF_042477335.2. Classification (NCBI taxonomy): domain Eukaryota; kingdom Metazoa; phylum Chordata; class Mammalia; order Artiodactyla; family Bovidae; genus Ovis; species Ovis canadensis. Next base: position 138,278,600 of record NC_091245.1, read on the forward strand.
CAATTCAATACCAAATTTCATTTATTAAGGGAATAGTTTTACTTCTGTCTTTACTATCCAATATAAGCATTTTATTTCCATTCAAGAAAAACAAGTTCATGAGTGTGTGTGCGTGTGTGTGTGTGAGAGAGAGAGAGAGACAAGACAGGTGAAAGTAAAATATAAGAAAACTAGATTTTATTGAATTATTAACATAAATAATTATCTTTAGTGAAAATGTGAGATTTATTTTTGTTTATAAAAATTATATTAAATAATTGGGCAAATTTTAGAGAAATTATCATTATGAAATAAATAAAACTAAACATGGATGATTTAAGGTTTTGAGGGGTCTGAAACAGTTGAAACTAACCTTAACGAAATGATACACTTGAGTGGCTTGGACAGTAATGCAAAAAAAAAAAAAAAAAAAAAAGAAAAAAGAAAAGCAAACACTCATATGTGCCAGTGACTCTTCTAGATTATCCCATATCAGTTTTTTTATCCTGTATCATTTAACAACAGGGATTGTTCTAGATCCTTTGTTTCAAAAATTCTATTGAAGTGTAGGTGATTTACAGTGTTGTGTTTAATTTCTGCTATACAGTAAAGTGATTCAGTTATAAAAAAAAGAAAACTTTAAACTATCTTTTAAAATTTCCCTTATGGCTGTACTAGTTTGCATTCCCACCAACAGTGTAGGAGGGTTCCCTTTTCTCCACACCCTCTCCAGCATTTATTACTTGCAGATTTTTGGATCGCAGCCATTCTGACTGGTGTGAAGTGGTACCTCATTGTGGTTTTGATTTGCATTTCTCTAATAATGAGTGATGTTGAGCATCTTTTCATGTGTTTGTTAGCCATCCGTATGTCTTCTTTGGAGAAATGTCTATTTAGTTCTTTGGCCCATTTTTTGATTGGGTCGTTTATTTTTCTGGAATTGAGCTGCAGAAGTTGCTTGTATATTTTTGAGATTAGTTGTTTGTCAGTTGCTTCATTTGCTATTATTTTCTCCCATTCAGAAGGCTGTCTTTTCACCTTGCTTATATTTTCCTTTGTTGTGCAGAAGCTTTTAATTGTAATTAGATCCCATTTGTTTATTTTTGCTTTTATTTCCAGAATTCTGGGAGGTGGATCATAGAGGATCCTGCTGTGATTTATGTCTGAGAGTGTTTTGCCTATGTTCTCCTCTAGGAGTTTTATAGTTTCTGATCTTACATTTAGATCTTTAATCCATTTTGAGTTTATTTTTGTGTGCGGTGTTAGAAAGTGATCTAGTTTCATTCTTTTACAAGTGGTTGACCAGTTTTCCCAGCACCACTTGTTAAAGAGATTGTCTTTACTCCATTGTATATTCTTGCCTAAAAAATTGCAAATAGAACTACCTTATGACCCAGCAATCCCACTTCTGGGCATACACACCAAGGAAACCAGAATTGAAAGAGACGCATGTACCCCAATGTTCATCGCAGCACTGTTTATAATAGCCAGGACATGGAAACAACCTAGATGTCCATCAGCAGATGAATGGATAAGAAAGCTGTGGTACATATACACAATGGAGTATTACTCAGCCGTTAAAAAGAATTCATTTGAATCAGTTCTGATGAGATGGATGAAACTGGAGCCGATTATACAGAGTGAAGTAAGACAGAAAGAAAAACACCAATACAGTATACTAACACATATATATGGAATTTAGGAAGATGGCAATGACGACCCTGTATGCAAGACAGGGAAAGAGACACAGATGTGTATAACGGACTTTTGGACTCAGAGGGAGAGGGAGAGGGTGGGATGATTTGGGAGAATGACATTCTAACATGTATACTATCATGTAAGAATTGAATCGCCAGTCTATGTCTGACGCAGGATGCAGCATGCTTGGGGCTGGTGCATGGGGATGACCCAGAAAGATGTTATGGGGAGGGAGGTGGGAGGGGGGTTCATGTTTGGGAATGCATGTAAGAATTAAAGATTTTAAAATTTAAAAAATAAAAAACTAAAATTAAAAAAAAAATTAAAAAAAATTTCCCTTATGAATCATTTAATTAAAATAATGTTACATATTTAAGTTTTAATCCTTTAGTTCAGGTATTTACATTTGAATCCCTGCAATTAAAGGAAACAGTTACAAAATCTTTTATCTGTGTGCTTTTTTAAAATTTTTTTTTAATTTTTATTTTTACTTAATTTTATTTATTTATTTATTTTTTTAGTTTTACAGTGGTTTTTTTTTTAATTTTTATTTATTTATTTATTTATTTTTAGTTTTTTATTTTTTAAATTTTAAAATCTTTAATTCTTACATGCGTTCCCAAACATGAACCCCCCTCCCACCTCCCTCCCCATAACATCTCTCTGGGTCATCCCCATGCACCAGCCCCAAGCATGCTGCATCCTGCGTCAGACATAGACTGGCGATTCAATTCTTACATGATAGTATACATGTTAGAATGTCATTCTCCCAAATCATCCCACCCTCTCCCTCTCCCTGTGAGTCCAAATGTCCGTTATACACATCTGTGTCTCTTTCCCTGTCTTGCATACAGGGTCGTCATTGCCATCTTCCTAAATTCCATATATATGTGTTAGTATACTGTACTGGTGTTTTTCTTTCTGGCTTACTTCACTCTGTATAATTGGCTCCAGTTTCATCCATCTCATCAGAACTGATTCAAATGAATTCTTTTTAACGGCTGAGTAATACTCCATTGTGTATATGTACCACAGCTTTCTTATCCATTCATCTGCTGATGGACATCTAGGTTGTTTCCATGTCCTGGCTATTATAAACAGTGCTGCGATGAACATTGGGGTACATGTGTCTCTTTCCATTCTGGTTTCCTCGGTGTGTATGCCCAGAAGTGGGATTGCTGGGTCATAAGGTAGTTCTATTTGCAATTTTTTAAGGAATCTCCACACTGTTCTCCATAGTGGCTGTACTAGTTTGCATTCCCACCAACAGTGTAGGAGGGTTCCTTTACTTAATTTTAATTTACAATACTGTATTGGTTTTGCCATACATTGACATGAATCCACCACGGGTGTACATGCGTTCCCAAACATGAACCCCCCCTCCCACCTCCCTCCCCATAACATCTTCCTGGGTCATCCCCGTGCACCAGCCCCAAGCATGCTGTATCCTGAATCGGACATAGACTGGCGATTCGTTTCCTACATGATAGTATACATCTGTGTGCTTTTGTAATAATCCTTTACTCATATTACTTCAAACTCAAGAAGATACCCTTGAGCAGATACTTTTGGGTGAAACTTCACTTTATTTTCTAGTACACAAAGCCTTGTAAAGAATTATCTGAAAGGCCAAACAAGCAACAGGAGAGTGTAAAAGAGCAAAAAGTTTTGATGAGGAAATCAATGAAACCTCTGCTCTGAAAACATGAGCAATTAGAGACATGTTAAACATTAAAGGAATTTCTCTCTGTCCCTTCTGTCTCTCAGTCTCCGTCTTTCTTCAATATCACATTTGAAAAAAAATCATAAAGATTAGAAATATATACAATTTAGGTAAATTATATATAGGTATTTTATGAATATGTAAATTAAGTACATAGTTCCATCTCAGGAATCAACTTTACAAAAAGAAAATCACTTGATTGAAAATAATGCAGTAAATATAAATTTTTGTTTCACTATAATCAAACATTCATATAAAAGTCTCTAATGGCTGTCGAGAGTCAAATGTGCCTTATTTGCTAGAGTTAAAAGAGAGCACTATAGATCACATAAAACTACGTCTTACAAATGACACTGGACAAGAGCCATGAGGTCAGGTTTATGGCCTTTTGGATATTAATATTGTAACAAAATGCAACAGTGTACATTTCAGCTCTAATTAGTGATTGCAAATTATTTGACAGTCCTATGAAGTGCATTATACTAAAACTCTAAGGTTCAGGAATAAATATGCAGAATATGGATACATCCCAATATAATTTTGCAGGGCTTCCCTGGTGGCTTAGATGGTAAAGCAAAGTTTCTTTAATCGCTAGATTATAACCAAAGTTTCTTTTCATCTGCAGATTTGATCTAAAGTTTGCAGAAGAGGGAAAACACACACACATTGATTGTTCCACATAAGACTGACCGCATGTTGAGTGACTCTGTAACATCAATTAGGATTAAATTGGGAATCATAGCAATAACATTTAGTTTGATGACACATTTCAAAAGAAAAGGTTTTAAGTACTAGTGGAGGCTGGAAGAGCTTCCCAGGTGGTTCAGAGGTTAAGAATCTGCCTGCTAATGCAGAAGGCGTAGGTTTGTTCCCTGAGTCAGGAAGATCCCCTGGAGTAGGAAATGGTAATCTGCTCCAGTATTCTTGCCTGGAAAATCCCATGGACAGAGGAGCCTGGTGGGATACTGCCCAGAGGTCACAAAGAGTTGGACATAACTGAGAGACAGAGCACGCATGCAGAGAGAGAGGAGGGATACTTCTGGGCTCCCACCTTTGACCCTATGGTATGTTCACAGTTTGGGGTTCTTACGCTAAGTACAGAAGTATGCACCATTTGCTAAGCTGTATACTCTGACATGGTACACCAACTGAACCTTTAATCTTAACATAAATGTACCATCACAAAAGTAGAGGTGAGTGGGTATCTTTTCTGTCTATTCTCAGACCTCCTGACTCTTAGCTTGGTTTTCATTTATATTTATTTTTTCTTGGCCTCTTCTTTCTGTTACCTGACTAAAAAGAAAAGTGTGCTTGTAATTTGAAGCTCTAAAATCTTTTTTTAGATAAAATCTGATTTTATATGTCCAACCACCTACTGACTACTAAATTACGAATTTCTTGAGGAAAGGGAAAAATTATTTGCTATACACAATTTATACATGCAAGCATATATACATATATATATACACAGATATACTGTTGAAAAAAGTGATGGGCTATACTCAGGCCTCAGGAAATATATGATAAATTACAATTTTCATCAATTAAAAATATGATACAGAGGTACAGACTTTGGCCAAGTAAATAGTGCCTGACAGCTAAACTAACACCTCTAATTCTTCTCTCCACTTTCTCAATTGTTTCATAATCACATTTATTCTTGATCCTACCTCTGATATGCACATCAGCATTAGCCACAAAGTTATTTTTATTTTTATTTCAATTCTTGAGAAAATTCTGGGAGATGGTGAAGGGCAGGGAAGCCTGGCTTGCTACAGTCCTTGGTGTCTCAAAGACTCAGATACCACTTAGTGACTGAACAACAAAATCTTTTCATTTCTGCTTGCACTGTGAACTCCAAAGCCCATGCCCCATATGCTTCTTCCTGAAATGCCATTAGTGGCTCTCAGCTTCCTCTTCTATTGGACAGCCCACCAAGTTTGAATCCATATGGCATGGAAATGCAAAATCAATATTTCTAAAGCACCACTCTGATCATGTTACTTTCCTGAGGAGATATTCAGGAGCTTCCTCCTCTTTACAACCTCAAACTTAGGCTTTTCTGTCTGGCTTTCTAAATCCTGAAATATTTTTGAGATTAGTTGTTTGTCAGTTGCTTCATTTGCTATTATTTTCTCCAGTTCTGAAGGCTGTCTTTTCACCTTGCTTATAGTTTCCTTTGTTGTGCAGAAGCTTTTAAGTTTAATTAGGTCCCATTTGTTTATTTTTGCTTTTATTTCCAATATTCTGGGAGGTGGGTCATAGAGGATCCTGCTGTGATTTATGTCAGAGAGTGTTTTGCCTATGTTCTCCTTTAGGAGTTTTATAGTTTCTGGTCTTACATTTAGATCTTTAATCCATTTTGAGTTTATTTTTGTGTGCAGTGTTAGAAAGTGATCTAGTTTCATTCATTTACAAGTGGTTGACCAGTTTTCCCAGCACCACTTATTAAAGAGATTGTCTTTAATCTATTGTATATTCTTGCCTCCTTTGTCAAAGATAAGGTGTCCACAGGTGCATGGATTATCTCTGGGCTTTCTATTTTGTTCCATTGATCTATATTTCTGTCTTTGTGCCAGTACTATACTGTCTTGATGACTGTGGCTTTATAGTAGAGCCTGAAGTCAGGCAGGTTGATTCCTCCAGTTCCATTCTTCTTTCTCAAGATTGCTTTGTCTATTTGAGTTTTTTTTTCTTTTTTTTTTCTTTTTTTTTGTATTTCCATACAAATTGTGAAATTATTTGTTCTAGCACTGGGAAAAATACCATTGGTAGCTTGATAGGAATTGGATTGAATCTATAGATTGCTTTGAAAAGATGCTCAACATTACTCATTATCAGAGAAATGCAAATCAAAACCACAGTGAGGTACCATTTCACGCCAGTTAGAATGGTTGTGATACCAAAGTCTACAAGCAATAAATGCTGGAGATGGTGTGGAGAAAAGAGAACCCTCTTAAACTGTTGGTGGGAATGCAAACTAGTACAGCCACTATGGAGAACAGTGTGGAAATTCATTAAAAAACTGGAAATAGAACTGCCTTCTGACCCAGCAATCCCAGCATACACACTGAGGAAACCAGAATTGAAAGAGACACATGTACCCCAATGTTCATTTCAGCACTGTTTATAATAGCCAGGACATGGAAAAAATCTAGATGTCCCTCAGCTGATGAATGGATAAGAAAGTAGTGGTACATACACACAATGGAGTATTACTCGGCCATTAAAAGAATATATTAGAATCAGTTCTAATGAGGTGGATGAAACTGGAGCCGATTATACAGAGTGAAGTAAGCCAGAAAGAAAAACACCAATACAGTATAGTAACACATATATATGGAATTTAGAAAGATGGTAACAATAACCCTGTATGTGAGACAGCAAAAGAGACACAGATGTATAGAACAGTCTTTTGGACTCTGTGGGAGAGGGAGAGGGTGGGATGATTTGGGAGAATAGCATTGAAACATGTATACTATCATGTAAGAAATGAATCGCCAGTGCAGGTTTGATGCATGATACTGGATGCTTGTGGCTAGTGCACTGAGACGACCCTCTAGAGGGATGGTACTGGGAGGGAGGAGGGAGAGGGGGTTCAGGATGGGGAACACGTGTATAACCTGTGGCGGATTCATGTTGATGTATGGCAAAACCAATACAATATTGTAAAGTAATTAACCTCCAATTAAAATAAATAAATTTATATTAAAAAAGAAAAGATCCTGAAATATCTAACCTCACTGGGTGTATTCAAGCAGATCATATTTTAAAAAATGATCAAACACAACCCACTATTACAAATAGGGAATATAGATGTTGAATTTCATCCACAATACTCCTATCAGTGTTAGCGTAGTTTTGTAAATTAGTTCTTAGATCCTTCCATCTTAATAACTAAAGAATGCCACCTATCACTGAATGAATAAAAAGGATAATTGTACAAACACTTTATTTATATTTACTTTTCCTTTTCATCTTTTCTAGTACCAACATAGGATTGGGTGAAGCGCCAGGATATATATCATCAGAATTTATAAGTCCAAAGTCTGGTCTTTTGTCAGCTGCAACCTTGGACATGTCTGTTAATCTTTTCCACAGTCAGTATTTTTCTCCCCAAAATGGAGATTAGAATAACGTCCACACTAGGGATGTTACTTGCATTAAGCAATAAAAAACATGTAAACCAGAACTTGAAATATATTAATAATAAGCCCTTAGTAAATATTAGTCATCATAGTTTTGCCATCCTTCCCTGATAACCACATTCTTACTATCACTTTATTTTGTATCCACTGACATCTTTCAATATTCAGTCAAGTGGTAGGTAAAAGATACAATACTAAGATTCAGCTTAGAAATTTTTGCTGTGTATAGTAGCAAAGAGTTGGTGTCACAGTCCAGGAGTCACACAGGGACCGTCTGTGAAGCTGATGATATGATTCTAGGCAAATAAAACTCATTTAGTATCAGTTTTATTTTAAACAAAATATTAATAATAACAGTATTAAAGTTGCTGTTGTGCGGGTAAGTTAATGGGGATATACATCACAGGGTATTTACAAATATCATTCCACTTACCCTTTCTTTAAAACAGCTCTCAGTGTCTAAATAACATTGATGTAAATTTTGATATTTAAGCATATGTCTAAAGTCACATGGTTTGATGGTTTGATGGCTTGATCAAAGTATAAAGGAGAAAACATAAAAAATCTTTCTTGGTAATCATTTATATGTGGTAACAGGTAAAGGAATAATAAGAGGAGTTGCTTCTCTGAATTTAATTCTGATAAAATAAAACAATACAATTAAATAAAAAGGAACTAGTAAGTAAAGCGAGAGTATAAACAACCTGGTTAATAACAAAGAGGGCAATAAGCAGATATATATGTGCATGCATATCTATATACACATATATAGATACACATACACATATATACATACAGATATGTATAGATATACATACACATAGATATTTGGAAACAAATTCAAAACAATACATCAAATATTATGTTCCCCTGCCTAACAACAAAACAGCATCCTAAAATGAATATACTCCCTATAAAATAGAATCTTGAAAGCACATGCCCCAAGATATTCATGAGGAGGAAAAGAGAGTTGAAGAATATAATGTACTTACAAAGGATATCTTAGATAAGTAAATGTTTTAAAAACATTTTCAACTTGATGATGAATCATGAGATTACAAAACAGCATTTCTTCAGGAGTCAGGATAATGTAGGGGCTTATAGAAATCATCGTGTTTGTTCACTCAAATTGTACCCTATCACTTCTGGATTCATGGACGTCCAACCTCTGATTTTTCCAAGGCCAGACCCTTCATCTCGGAATGCTATTACTTTTACTTTTCTGCAGAACACTGTCATCAGGGAGCTCTTCTCTTCCTTTTATTTTTCTTTGGACTTTCAGTCTCTTTCTCTGTCCTGTTACGATGAATTAAAAAGATCTCTCAATGGACAAATTTTCTGCAGTTCTACTCTCTTCTCAGACAACAACCTCTTCATCAGTTTCCCTACCACAAAACTTAGCTGCTTTGAGTTTCTACCCCAACATCTTTACTTCTGAAACTTTGGTTTCCTGGATTGCTGGGAAGATGGCAATTAAGATACAGTGGTTCAGAGACATTGACTCATCTCTTTCCCCAGCAGTGAGGGTGTAATATCGCTTAACTTAGATCAATCAGAACAATTTGGTATTTGTCAATCTTGTAAGATTTTTTAAATATTTTTTCTAAATATTTATAATCAATTTTTCTAAAATGGTGTTTGAATCCTTATCTCAAATACTTTCTAACGATACCCCTCCTCCATTTCTATCACTATGCTATTCCTCTTCACCAAAAGAAATGGAAGGCTAAAACCTTTATTCCCTACGTTCATTTGCTGCTATGGTTGTTATCATTATAGAGGCATTTAGGATGAGTGGCACATCTTCGTGGTTTAACATGCTGAACCAGTGTGAGTGCCATTCCTATTCTTCTGAGCAGGTGCATGTGGATAAGAGGACATACAGATGTGGATTACAGAAGTACCTGGACTCCTTACTCCACAGTCTATTCAATTTCTGGTGCCAGGGGCTGTGAAATCAATAGAAAGGTAGCTTGACTGCAGAGTTTCTTGACCTCTGATGAGCAGTTGTAGAGTTGACTTTGGACCTCACTTGAGGTATATTAAGACCTTGAAGTCATGCCTTCCCTCTCCCCTGCTTCTCAAATAATTTTATAACCATCCATGTCTCCATATTAAAGTATTATCTCCTGGTTTATTTATCAGTCTCTATCTGACAAAAGTCCCAAATGTTAAGGGAATTCTTATATAAAGAATTGAGTTTCCTAGATTTAGTAAGACCCTGCCATGCAGACTGTATATATCAGCCGCACTCACCTCAAGGATAATGCTGAAATGGGTTTCATCTGATTCGGCTCTGAGTGGCCACATTATTTACAATAAATTTTATATATTTTTCCTATTTCAAGTGTGAGGTTAATCTAACATTATGCCCAATCTATAGCACATCTGACACTGCAAATTCCTAATTTCTTTATCCATCTTGTTTGCTTCAAACTCCAAATAAAATCATTATTCTATTGATCTTTTAACATCATTTGATCACATATGTTTAAAATTTTCTCCTCAAAGGTAGTGACACTAAACTTCTGAATAATTGTTTTCAATTTTATTTGCTAATTTACTTCCTAAAAATATTATTTTTTTACTTTACAATATTGTATTGGTTTTGCCACACATCAACATGAATCTGCCACAGGTGTACACGTGTTCCCAATCCTAAACCCCTTCCCTCGTCCCTCTTCCCTCCCCGTACCATCCCTCTGGGTCGTCCCAGTGCACCAGCCCCAAGCAACCTGTACCCTGCATCGAACATAGACTGGAGATTTGTTTCTTATATGATATTATACATGTTTCAATGCCATTCTCCCAAATCATCCCACCCTCTCCCTCTCCCGCAGAGTCCAAAAGACTGTTCTATACATCTGTGTCTCTTTTGTTGTCTCACATACGGGGTTATTGTTACCATCTTTCTAAATTCCATATATATGCGTTAGTATACTGTATTGGTATTTTTCTTTCTGGCTTACTTCACTCTGTATAATCGATTACAGTTTCATCCACCTCATTAGAACTGATTCAAATGTATTTTTTTAATGGCTGAGTAATATTCCATTTTGTATATGTACCACAGCTAACTGTCAGTTAAACTACAGCCTGGAGGGCTGCAGTCCATGGGGTTGCAAAGAGTCGAACACGACAGAGCGACTAAGCACATACACACAACTATGACTCATAAGCAAATCAAGCGAAGCATTTTGAACCCTTTATACATTCAATAATTCATCTAAGTCTACGATAAGCCAGATAATTTTTGAAGACAAAAGTTTACCATATAGTATAGGAAAAAAGAGAAAGATGTAGATTTTTCAGGCTAGATATCCCAAAACTGATTATGTAAGAGAAACTTACATATAAAATATTACATATTCAGCTCAGTTCAGTTCAGTGCAGTCGCTCAGTCATGTCCGACTCTGCAACCCCATGAATTGCAGCACACCAGGCCTCTCGTCCATCACCATCTCCCAGAGTTCGCTCAAACTCATGTCCATTGACTCGGTCATGCCATCCAGCCATCTCATTCTGTCGTCCCCTTTTCCTCCTACCCCAATCCCTCCCAGCATCAGAGTCTTTACAATGAGTCAACTCTTTGCATGAGGTGGCCAAAGTACTGGAGTTTCAGCTTTAGCATCATTCCTGCCAAAGAACACCCAGGGCTGATCTCTTTCAGAATGGACTGGTTGGAACTCCTTGCAGTCCATGGGACTCTCAAGAGTCTTCTCCAACACCACAGTTCAAAAGCATCAATTCTTAGGCACTCAGCTTTCTTCACAGTCCAACTCACATCCATACATGACCACTGGAAAAACCATACCCTTGACTAGACGGACCTTTGTTGGCAAAGTAATGTCTCTGCTTTTGAATATGCTATCTAGGTTGGTCATAACTTTCCTTCCAAAGAGTAAGCATCTTTTAATTTCATGGCTGCAGTCACCATCTGCAGTGATTTTGGAGCCCAAAAAGATAAAGTCTGACACTTTTTCCACTGTTTCCCCATCTATTTCCCATGAAGTGATGGGACCAGATGCCATGATTTTAGTTTTCTGAATGTTGAGATTTAAGCCAACTTTTTCACTCTCCTCTTTCACTTTCATCAAGAGGCTTTTTTGGTTCTTCTTCACTTTCTGCCATAAGGGTGTTGTCATCTGCATATCTGAGGTTATTGATATTTCTCCCAGTAATCTTCATTCCAGCTTGTGCTTCTTCCAGTCCATCGTTTCATGGCATCTGGTCATATCACTTCATGGCAAATAGATGGGGAAACAGTGAAAACAGTGGCTACTTTACTTTTCTGGGCTCTAAAATCACTGAATATGGTGATTGCAGCCATGAAATTAAAAGACGCTTACTCCTTGGTAGGAAAGTTATGACCAACCTACATAGCCTATTCAAAAGCAGAGACATTACTTTGCCAACAAAGGTCTGTTTAGTCAAGGCTATAGTTTTTCCAGTGGTCATGTATGGATTTGAGAGCTGGACTGTGAAGAAAGGTGAGCACTGAAGAATTGATGCTTTTGAACTGTGGTTTTGGAGAAGACTCTTGAGAGTCCCTTGGACTGTAAGGAGATCCAACCAGTCCATCCTAAAGGAGATCAGTCCTTGGTGTTCATTGAAAGGACTGATGTTGAAGCTGAATCTCCAATACTTTGGCCACCTGATGTGAAGAGCTGACTCATTTGAAAAGACCCTGATGCTGTGAAAGATTATGGCAGGAGGAACAGGGGACGACAGAAGATGAGATGGTTGGATGGTGTCACCGACTCAATGGACATGGGTTTGGTTGGACTCTGGGAACTGGTGATGGACAATGAGGCCTGGCATGCTGCAGTTCATGCAGTCACAATGAGTCAGACACGACCGAGAGACTGAGCTGAAGAGAAACTTAGTTTTATATTTAGCTGAAGAAAGTGTGTTTTCCAACAAACTGATTTCAAGCTGCTTTCACATTTTATGGAACAAAGGTCTAGATAAAATGTAGTCCAGGTACAAGGGCAAGTAGATTGACTATAATTACATATCAACAGAATTCTGTTCAATTGATCCAACTTAACCTGTAAGAAGGTATCTATTCTTGAAAATGACTTGAATCGGCTGAACCATGACATAGATGAAAATACAAATGACTGCTTCATGGTATTTGTGAATTAAATGAATCTGAGAAAGAAAGCAAAATACTGGATTTGAGAAGATCTCAGTAGGCTAAAAGGATGAGCTCAAATGGACAAGATGAAATTTAATAGGGATAAGTACAGAGTCCTGAACTGAGGTTAAACCAAATCAGTTGTTAAGCATAGCACAGGAGATCTCAGTAGGTCTCCTAGTATTAGCTTGTGTGATAAAAGGAGGTAGGAAAAGTCTTGAAGGAATAAAGTGGCAAATCAAGTGAAATTTATGAATTGTTTTATAAAATACAATGTCCATAATAACATTGGAGTATTACTCAGCCATTAAAAAGAATACATTTGAATCAGTTCTAATGAGATGGATGAAACTGGAGCTGATTATACAGAGTGAAGTAAGCCAGAAAGAAAAACACCAATACAGCCTACTAACACATATATATGGAATTTAGAAAGATGGCAATGATGACCCTGTATGCAAGACAGCAAAAGAGACACAGATGTGTAGAGTGGACTTTTGGACTCAGAGGGAGAGGGAGAGGGTGGGATGATTTGGGAGAATGGCATTGAAACATGTATACTATCATGTAAGAAACGAATCGCCAGTCTATGTCCAATGCAGGATACAGGATGCTTGGGGCTGGTGCACGGGGATGACCCAGAGAGATGTTATAGGAAGGGAGGTGGGAGGGGGGTTCATGTTTGGGAATGCATGTACACCCATGGTGGATTCATGTCAATGTATGGCAAAACCAATACACTATTGTAAAGTAAAACAAAGTAAAAATAAAAATTTAAAATTAAAAAAAATACAATGTCCATAATAAATAAGATTGTTATCCCATTATCAGATACTACTGTGCATTCATCATTTATGATGTCCTAGAATTAGCCAGTTTTAAAAAGAGACCTAGCTACTCTCAGCTGCTCTTATTTTTCAGTTGCTAAGTCATGTCCAAATCTTTGTGACCCCAAGGATTGCAGCTCATCAGGCTTCCCTGTCCACTATTTCCTGGAGTTTGCTCAAATTCATGGCCATTGAGTCAGTGACTCTACATAATTATCTCATATCTGCTACCATTTCCACCATTTGCCTTCAGTCTTTCCCAGAATAAGGGTCTTTTTCCATTGAGTGCAGGCTTCGCATCAGGTGACCAAAGTATTGGAGCTTTAGCTTCAGCATCAGTCCTTACAATGTATATTTTGGGTTGATTTCCTTTAGGATTGCCTGGTTTGATCTCCTTGCTGTCCAAGGGATTCTCAAGAGTTTCTCCAGCACCACAATTCAAAAGTATCAAATTTTGGTGCTCAGCCTTCTTTATGGTCTAACTCTCACATTCGTACTTGACTACTGGAAAAACCATAGCTTTGACTACACTCATAGTGAAGAATGTTACTTAGAAACTAAGAACTGGATGCTAAGCGTGCTGTTTTGTTATTGGAATGTTGTAGCTCTCAAGTTCTCTCAGTGTGTAGAATTATCTTAAAAATTCTCTTCTAAATCACATTCCTGGCAAAATGAAGCTCCCTGTAGAAGTGATTGAATACACACACATCCCTCCACTTCTTTTCTCTATCCAGCTATGTACACAAGACCAGAGTACCCCCAATACTCAATCATCAGCTCTGGATCATTCTAATTTTTGCATTTACTGATCTCTTCCCCAAAGGTGACATAATTATATTGGTTTTATTAGCCATGCTATATTAGTCACACTAACCCTACAAACTGTAGAAATTAATCATTCATCACTGCCCCCATTGTTTTATTGAAAACTCTCCTTATTCTGATCAAGCTCCCATAGTCTTCTCTGGGTTGCTGTCTCTGTCTTACAACGGGCACATACTTTCACTGAGCCTGAGCTCCAACACCTCACACTGAACAAATGAAAACCAGTTAACTCCATTCACTACATTCAGTGTCAAACATCATATGCTGGGTTGCCATGCCCTACCCCATCCACATAAAAATACCCACTTTGCTCAGATGTGAAAAATGTAAGTGAAAGTGTTAGTCACTCAGTTGTGTCTGACTCTGCGACCCCATGGACTGTAGCCCACCAGGCTCCTCCGTCCATGGAACTCTCCAGGCAAGAAAACTGCAGTGGATTGTCTCCATTTCCTTCCAGGGGATATTCCCAACCCAGGAATTGAACCTGGGTCTCCTGCATTGCAGGCAAATTGATTATCATCTGAGCCACCAGGGAAGCCAGATGTAGGACTAAATTATTCAGGAGGGGGAAAAAAGGAAGGAAGGAAAGGAAGAATAGAGAATATATTTTTGAAATAAAAAATGTAGCTTTTTATTTTCTCACTGTATATGTAGTACAAAATTTCACCCTAATTTGCCTGCTTTATCATTTTTTAGGAGCAAAGTAATATGTTACAGGGTAAAATACAGTAAGTCAAATGATCTTGACGTTTTACCTGGTCAAATAGGCCAATGAAATATTAAACTGTGGTATTAAAAATATTTTGAAATATTTCAACTTCTATATAATGTTTCTCATAATATTTTATTTAAAATCAAATTATACATTCAGTGTTTGAACTCTGTAGG
The DNA here is from genome assembly GCF_042477335.2 of Ovis canadensis. Taxonomy (NCBI): domain Eukaryota; kingdom Metazoa; phylum Chordata; class Mammalia; order Artiodactyla; family Bovidae; genus Ovis; species Ovis canadensis. Next base: position 138,293,828 of record NC_091245.1, read on the forward strand.
AACGACTAAACATTATAAGCATTACATAAAGGAATCTCATCAAAGGAATTATATTTATTAATGTTGATATATAGATGTATGTTTCCTATTCAAGACACAGTGTCCAATTCATTTTTATATGATCATAACAATTTCTGTTGAATGAATCTTTTTCTGACACAAAGTTTTAGCATCTTTTCATCACAAAATTTTGGAATATGAGGATAACTGGAGCATTTGAATTATATTTCCAATAACATAATAACTCTTATCATGAATACATATTTTCTAATTTTATCTTGTTAGTTGCTCAGTCATGTTTGACTCGATATGATTCCATGCTTTTTAATTATAGTTGGAAAGAGGGAAACTCACTAATTTCATATCTTCATTAGAAGGATATGTATAAAATATCAACGAAAATATTACTGTGAGTAATATGACATATGAAATTACATAGATATGTAATGAATTAAATAAGATTTTAAATCTCATCAGCATAATGTTTTATACTTCATAGTTTCTTGAATTATGAATTTCCAAAAAATAAAAAAAATTTTAAAAGGTCATTTATCAAGTTCTACCTTATAGAAAATGGGGTCATTTTTCAAAAAAGCAATATATAATAGTATATAAATGTTAGCATATTTATAATATATTAACTATAATATATATAGCAATCATATGTCTAGCTATTATTTATAAACAGTTTCTACAAGGACATTTGCCTAATTTTCTAAAGCTTGGAATTAACATGAGTAGTGGATGCTTCTCATTACTACAATTAATACTTAAGTTTATTATAAATGAATTTGATGTGATTTAACACATTTCATTTTCTAGAATTTAGTTTGCTTGTACAAAGATTTATTCATATGACTAACTGCATGCAGTCTATTTCCAATGATTTTCACTGAGATTAGTTTTCTAATGACTTCCTTGTAGACAGTACACACTGGTTTATATTCTCCCTTATTTCAAAATTTACTGTCTCTTCCTTTCTATCTTAACTCCCTCTAATCTTAACTTTTTCCTTATCATTTCTTTCCCTAAAACTTTTCCACAGAATCCTTCTCTTCCTTTATCCATAATGTAGTAAAATAAAACTTGAATTGGAGAAGAGCAGATTTTCCACTTACATAATAATTTGATTATTATTAGCTTCATAACTTTTAAATTTCCCTTTTGATCTTCACAACTAATGACTTTCAGATATATCTACGTATCAAAAGAGATACTTCGTTAACGATATAAAATTGCAGTTATATAATTTAATTTTTATTTGAAAAAGTTTTAAAATATTTTCATGGAGGTTATTTATTCTATTAAAATATAATATTACAGTGATTTTCTGATATTTCCCTACCTGGAACTAGAAGATAATAAATTATATTTTCATCATCTGAATTTTACAAATTATAAAAATGGATATTTCCAGATTTCTAATCAGTCTTGTACTAATGGCAAAATCTATATGTGCTTACATATACACCCAAATATAAATATATATAATATAAATACAAATAAAAACATAGCTAGATTTCTAGTTAAGGTAAACTTTAACCTGCACAATATTTTACCTATATATTTTAAACTTTAAGGGAAGAACTGGAATGTTTTTATATATACAAAATGAAACATATTTCAGCAAGTTACATAACTCTAAATTTTAACAATAAAGTTACTATTTTTCTTTCAATTTTAGAATTTAAAAGATTAATTTTAATTTCTTTAAAGATATATTTATTGCTAGTTTTTGACAAGACTCTTACTTTATGTGAATATAGTTTGATTTCTTAAGACATATGTTTCCTAACACTTTTGTATATAAAGTTGGGGAAATCAGAATCAGAATGAAAATTAATCTTGATTAGTGAATACAATCTAAGTCCTCACTGTATCATATAGAACTGTAGCAATTTTTTAAGCATTAGTTCTATCTTTCTCATAGTAACCTGTATCAGGATTATGAAAATATAAAAATTATTTACTGCAGGAAATATTTTATGAGACATCAGAAATTACATTATACTTACCAGCCAAAGCAAGAATATACTCTTGAAATCTTGTTCCTATACGATTAGTAGCTGTGCAATTATATCGTCCAAAGTCATTATCAGATGTAGGTGCAATCTAAAATAATTATAATAATAAAAGTTTCACAATTTTAAAAAAATATCACAGAAGTTTTAAAATAGTCTCTAGCATCACTGTCATCTTCATATATATACAGTTACTGACAACTCCTTGGCATAACTCTTTTTATGTATCAAGTAAGCATTCTCTCTTTTTAAGATATAAGCCATAGTTTTGTACCATCCATTTGTGTCCATGTGCTTAGGTGCTCAGTCCTGTTCAACTCTTTGTGACCCCATGGACTCTAACCCACCATAGGACCAGGTAAATTACAGTTAGTCTATCAATTTATTAAGTAGATAAATACTACCATTTTGTTACATATATTCAAGTGAAAAATCATCAGATATTTATATATGTAAAGTTCAGAAAATAGTACAGGTTGAAAAATATGTATTCTGCAAATGCTACAAACGACTTTGAAAATAAGAATCTTGTAACAAAAGCATTGTTAACTCTGTTTTCTACCTTGCTGTCTTCGATCAGGCAAGTTTAAAGTTTAAGAAAGGTTTAAAATACCACAGCTTTCTCTTCCTATTATGATTTTATTAAGCATAAAATATTAAGAAAGGGTGAGGATCTATTTAAAATAAAAATATTTCAGGAAGGTATTTTTCAAGAAAATATTTCCCTGTGTACCAATCCCTGTTAGCAGGCACATTATCTTGATATCTAATAACATATCTTGCCCCTATTGCTGTTCAATTCCTATCATTTTCTTTCAGTTTAGGTGGAAAATAGTTGACCTCAGTCCTTACACACTTGAAATCCATAATTAAGTTAACCTTCTGGGATTCTATGTTGAACAGTGGGACCAACCCTGTAATTCTAATGTACCAAAATTCTGAAGTATCAATTCAGAAAAGAGATTTGGTGATCGTAAAGATATAATTTTCAATTCCAGGAACTATTATTAAGAGAGAATAAGTGTACAATAGAGTTGCTGTTAATTTCAAGTCTATCTCAAAAGGGGGAAATGGTTTTGTGATAATGGGAGGCTATTAACTAAAAGTGCAATTTGGAGGTCCATTGAAGATGATAATTCTGAAAGGGTACAAAAAGCAGTGTCATTCATCTTCTAGTCAGGTGTCCGTCTAGGAATAGATCATAGCTTTAAGGACTAGAAGCTTTAACAGCTCATATATAAGTACTTTTAAGTGACTAAAATATTCATTTTTCATACATTCAGGTTATAATAAACTAGGTTAATTTAACTAGAAAATAATTTTACTACTCAGAAAGTTTACAAGGCTCAGTTCAGCTTTGATTTTATGTTCCTGGGAGTTCACTTATCAAAAGACAAAGGCTTTGTAATTCTAGCTGAAATAAGTAATTTCTTTATCATGCTCTATGATTAACAAATAGAGAAACTATCCTTAGTAGCACAGTCTATTAAAAAAACACAGATCAGACAACAGGAAATCATGTCCCCTCCAGCCTATTTAGTGTATTCTAGAAAAGCAGTAGAGTCCAATAAGTGGTTTTTAAAAGTTCAATGCCAACAAAGTGAAATAATAGATAATTTTATCAAAATGTATAATAATATATAATAAAGGTATATAATTCATGTTTATTTAATATATATTCATATTAACTATGTTTAACGTATAAAATATTACTTATATTTATTCAATAAGTACTAGAAATATCTACTTAGGATACTACTTCTTCATATTTTAATATGCAGTTAAAATAATTCAACTTTACTTTAGATGTTGGGCCTTGATAGAATATAATAAAATATCAAGTGTAGTTTTGAACACCAAAATATAAACTGAGAGAACAATGTTAATAAAGGAATTTGTAAGCTCTTTCCTAAACACTAAAGGGCAGAATATTATTCTAGTCTACCTATTAGAAACTTTCTGAATCAAATTTTCTCATATATTAAAAAGCTGTCCTATTACCTCAGGGGAATACCTAGGGAAAACAAATGACCAAATATGTAAGGCCTTGAGAAATACATTTATTGGCAAGAACCAAAGGGATTTATAGAATGTTTTGTTATTTTTAAAAATTCACATTAAAAAATGAACATATGTATATAATCAAAGTAAAAATTTGTTAATTCAAGGAATCTACTATTAACCAGATTATTATTAATTGTAACATTTATTTTCATTTTTATATGTTCTTAAGTATTAGCAATTATGTAACTACTATATTAATTTATAGAGAAAAATCATTATAATGTACATCCTAAGGAACTATGTATGCTACTAATTCAAAATTAGTAACATTATTACTGCTTCTTCTTATTGTTGTTATTGTTATTTTGGTTTAGTGTTTTAAGTTGTTTTTGTTACACATCTGTATTATCTATTCAGGATTTAAACTTAATTTTTGAAAACAGTATACACATAGAAAGTTTATGCTCAAGGTCAGTGCCCTAAGAAACAGATTCCTTGGCTATGTCTGAACAAAAATTGCTTAGTTTTCACTTTTGCATTGAAAGAAATGGCATTCTGGCAGAAATGACATGAGAACTTTATATTAATAAAATATTTAAATGTCAATTTATAAATTGTTGCTCATATCAACTATGGAGAATTATGAGCTATTTCAGAAACTGAAAAGTGGCAAGATGAAGTAAAGCTGAAATTACAGATTAGTCTGTCATTTAAACATGAACGTAAATCTACCTGTTATGGACTGAATCATGGCTATTGACAAAAATCAAGTTCTGAAACCCTAATCTCTAATGTGACTATATTTGGAAGTAGGGACTTTAAGAAGGCAAAGGAGATCGCAAGAGTGGGGCCTGGTATCCTTATAAGAAGAAAAGACACTGGAGCATTTTCTCTTCTTTCTCTGCCTACACTGAGGGAAGGTTATATGAGTAACAGTGAGAAGACACCCATCTGCAAACCAAGGAGAGACTTGCAATAAACCAGTCCTTCTGGCACCTGGCTATTGGACTTTTAGCTTCCAGAAATGTGTGAAAAAACAGTTTCTATATTTTAAGCCACCCAGTCTGTGTTATTTTGTTATGGCAGCCCTATCACACTAATACACTGTCTGAAACCTAACCTCAATTTTCTACTATGGTTAAATATTAAAAATTGCAGTTGAATCTAGTCAAAAGTCTTTGTGAAACTGAGTTCTCTGTCAGTTTTCCAATAAATACTTCTAATACAGATACCAAAAAAAAAAAAAATGTATTTGAAATAGACTTAGACAAAGTGTTCTGATAATCAGTCAATTATCCAAATATTTGGTGGAAGTAATATTGAAATCACTCCATCAAACAAATGTTTTACTAAGTCAAGTTACTAGGTAAAAGAGTTAACAGGGCACCAGTGAGAACACTTTTAAGTTAATGCAATAAAGATATCAAATGTTATTGTAAAACAAGCATTATTAAAATTTATGCATATTGAACTAGTAGAGAAAATATAGCATCTTTCTAGCTAAACGTGCCATTTAAGAAAGATTCTCAATTGTTATGAAAGCATCATAAATTAGAAGGACTGATGGCCATTGTCATAGACTTAGATAAACGTTAGAAATTGATATACAAACATAATCTACAATTAATAAATAAAAGATACTGTATTCAAACATAATTTAAAGGCCAGGTACTCAGCAGTATAAAAACAATTATCTTCAATCTTAATGTAAAATATAAAATGAAATGAGGCCATGAACAAGCAAATGTGGTTTATTTAGGAACTTGTACATATGTTGCCAGCAGATAGCATTTATATATGCCAGTCTAGGAAGCAGGATGATGTAATCACGAACTCAATGCCTAGTAGCAACACTGAAATTTAACTTTTGGCCCTCAATAACTGACAAACTATTCATTCTTTCTCCCTACTTTTTCCTGATACAAATGTTTTTTTCAAATATAAATTCATGAAAAATAATGACTTTTGCTATATAGCCATATATCTATATAATAAGCCCATAAAGTAAATAGTGAGACACTAACCATTAATTGACAATGACCCAAATGCATAAAATTTCTCTTTAAGCAAATAAATATATACAATATGGTATATGTATATTATAGGATAGAATTATAAATAATAATTTATATATCAAGATATTTAAATATATTCTAAAATAGTAGATAACTGCCAAAATAATACAATTTGTTGATATATAATGAAAACTTACCTCTAATATTATTTTTCTCCCTGTACTATATGTCTTTAAATTAGTAGTGTTTTTAGCTGGCAAGACTAATTTCTCTCTTCTCCAATGGACTGACGCTGGTGGATTCGATTTCACATCACAGCTTATATTTATTGGATTTCCTTCCCAAGAGTAATAAATTGTTTGATTTGATATAAACTTGGGAGCATCTGTAAAGCAATATAATATAATATTATAGACATTTTCTTTAAGATAGTCATTTAATTAGTATAAACAATAGTAATCATTATTGACTACAAAAAAAGCCATAGTAATTCTAATTGCATATATTTAATATGTGATATCAGAACTCATGAAAAGATATCATTTGATTGATCCATCAAATCATTTTAATATAAAGTATTCAAAGTTGGCCAATTATTAAAATATGAAATATTAATACACAGTTTTTTGCTTTTAATAATCTGACAAAAATTTCCATCCAATAAGTTAATGGCTCTCTACATATGTGAAATATATTTCTGAAACAACTTTCATTATAAGTGGGAGTTTTGGATAAAACTTAATAAAATCTATAGTCATATCATTTTTCAGCTTTGGCTTAGTTATACAATTTCTCCTATAAAAAACATGAAGCAGACATAAAATTTAAATTGAAATGGCAATGTCACAACAAATATTTCCTAAAATGTCTTTTCCAGTATTAAATAAGCAGGTATGTTTTAAATTAATCAACAATAGTTAATTTGAATCTTAGCTCCTATAATGCTATTTCAATTTTCAGGCCCCTACACCAGACCACTATAATTATAGGTGAGCGAAACAGGAAAAAAAATTATATTATTTCATTGTAAAAACCTAATTGCAAAACCTAGTTGTGCTACATAGACATGTTTTTGTTTTGTTCCATTCTAGAAGTATGATGGAGTCCAAATGCCAATCAACTATAACTTTTCTGAGTCTCAATAGATTGACTGTATAATTGAAAGGATTCATATTAACAATTTTTCATAAAAAACATAATCCTAAAATAAGTGCTAAGATCATGGCATCCAGTTCCATAGCTTCATGGTAAATTGATGGTGAAACAATGGAAACAGTGACAGACTTTATTTTCCTGGGCTCCAAAATCACTGCAGATGGTAACTGCAGCCACAAAAGGGACATTTGCTCCTTGGAAGAAAAACTATGACAACCTAGATAGCATATTAAAAAGAAGAGACATTACTTTACCAACAAAGGTCTGTATAGTCAATAATACGTTTTTTTTTCCAGTAGTAATATATGGATGTGAGTTGGACCATAAAGAAAACAGAGCACCAAAGATTTGATGCTTTTGAACCATGATGCTGGAGAAGACTCTTGAGAGTCCCTTAGACAGCAAAGGGATCAAACCAGTCAATCCTAAAGGAAATTAGTACTGAATATTCATTTGAAGGACTGATACTGAAGCTGAAGCACCAATACTTTGGCCACCTGAAGCAAAGAACTGACTCACTGGAGAAGACCTAGATGCTGGGAAAGATTTAGAGCAGGGGGAGAAGGGGATGACAGAATCTGAGATGGTTGGATGGCTTCACTGACTTGATGGACATGACTTTGAGTAAGCTCCAGAAGTTAGTGATGGACAGGGAAGCCTGGTGTGCTGCAGCTCATGGGGTTGCAAAGAGTTGGATTTGACTGAGAAACTAAACTGAACTGAAACAAAGTGCTAGCTAAAATGCTGCTGATATATTTGTTGTTGTTGTTTCTGGTATTTAAACTGATTATTCTTGTTACTAATATTAACTACTTAGAACTTATTATCCATGATAAGTTATTAACTGAAAATTGTACAAATTAAAAGTTTTGCTTTACTACTCAAATTATTTAATAATGACCTGCTCCCAATTTTGTTATATCAACAGATTATATATCAGATATGTGATGTAAGAATTACAATTTCTGGTACAACTGCACAGATAATTGTTTAAATATTCTTGTCCTATCTATGTTTTACTGTATGTTTTTAATGCCAACATCATATATAAGTATGAAATTCTTATCGAATACTTTCTATATGACAGTAAGCTTATACATTTTATTTTATTTACTTTTTTTAATAACCTATGAGGAAGGTGTTATTCTGTTATTAAGAATGAGGGCAGTGGAGTAAGGGCTATCAAGCTTATTCTAGTACTAAGTTGTAGGTATGGGATGATCTGGGGTAATTTTAACCAGGGTCAGTTGAATTTCTATTCAACCCAGGAACAGATTTATAATATCAAGTACTAGAAACATTTTGGTTATGTAGACTTTATCATACGTTACTGAAGAGAAAAAAAAAAAAATGGGACAATTCCTCAGGAACACAAAAGCCTTAAGATTCTGCAGTGCACTCTTAAATATCTCTCCAGAGATAAGAAGTATAAGCATTATCAAATGTTAATATAAAGGACTTTTAGCACATTGTTTTAATAACAAAGTTCAAAACAACTTAATGACTCTCAAAAGAGGACTGGATAAATAATGACTCATATTGGCATTTTGCTAAATATTACAGACATATCTGCTTGTGGTTTTCCCTCCCCTTGCAATGTGCCTGCCCTTCCCTCTACCTGGCTGCCTTCAAAACTAAGCTCACACTAACTTAACATTGCTTTTCCACAACATTCAGTTGTGGGTTAGGTTCACTACTTTGTGTTCCCACAGATTCTATACTTTCCCTCATTTTGGTAGTAGGAAATTGAATTGTTAGGAAGGAAGTTACGCATGAGCAATGAGGGATGGCCTGGCTGAAGATGATGCATGTTGGTCTCTGAAACCCACCCCAGACACACCCAAGAGAATGCACAGGTATGCTACAAAACAACCAGAGATAATTCTCCAACTCCTGCATGTGGACCCTAGGCACACGGTGGATGCAACCTAATCACAAAGGCTTCTCCAAGTAACCTTTCATAGCAAGGAGCCCATTAAGGGTTCATAAATATTCTACATCTGATTATAACAGACTGAGCAGGCCTTCCCTGGTGGCTCAGATGGTAAAGAATCTTACAGCAATGTGGGAGACCCAGGTTTGATCCCTGGCTTGGAAAGATCCCCTGGAGGAGAGAATGGTGACCCACTCCAGTGTTCTTGCCTGGAGAATCCCATGGACAGAAGAGCCTGTAGGGCTACAGTTCATGGGGTCACAAAGAGTCAGACATGACTGAGCAACTAACACGTAACAGACTGAATATGGGAAGACATAGACAACAGAGCCTGCTGTTATATAACTTGCAATTTTATCAATCGGTCTTGAGCATATGCCCATTTGTATTCCCTATCATTGATTGGTAGTGGGTACAAGCCCTATTTTGCACAGGGCATAACCAAAAGGAGGAGACTAGAAGTATAAAAAGAGGGGAGCCAAGAGGGAAAAGAGGAGGACTCCTTTGGGGCAAGCATGCTCGCATATGCTGGAAGTGTCTGTCTAATAAAAGATCTGTCTGTTTGAGCTGAACTGAGCTGTAATCTGTATGTTGTTTTAAAACCTTTAGTCTGGCATTTCACATTTTGTTGCAATGAGGCAAGAACCAATAAACAGAAATTAACTGACCTGACAGAATGACCTATATGATTACTTCTCTACCAAGTGGTCTAAATCTTTTGGGTTTAACAGACAAAGAATATATGGTGTTTATATATATATATATATATATATATATATATATATATATATATATATATATATATACACATATAAAACTCAGCCTTAAAAGAGAATGAAATGTTGCCATCTGTAACAACTTGGATGAACCTAGAGGATATTGTGCTAAGTGAACTAAGTCAGTCAGAGAAAGACAAATACTATGTGATTTCACTTACATGTGAAATCTGAGAAACAAAATGAACAAACATAACAAAAATAGAAATAGGCTCATAGATACAGAAAACAATTTGTCAGTTGTTGCAGGGAGGAGGTTGGAGAGATGGGCAAAATAGGGGGAGGAGATCAAAAGAATGTACTTCCAGTTATAATAAGTATCAGGGGTGTAATATATGGATGGCCTTTGGAATATAGGCAATAATTTACTAATAATTTATATGGGATAGCTAGAATTATCCTGGTGATCATTTCCTAATGCATAAAAATGACAAATCACTATGCTGTACAGTGAAACTAATAAAATGTAGGTCAATTTTACTTTAGTAAAAAAGATTTGTCTTGGTCACGCCAACATACCTGATGGCTTATAAAATGTAAGATGCTTACTTGGTTCTCAAAAACTACACACCAAATTTACTGGATATTGTCAGTAAATTTAACCCAATGGTTAAGTTAAAATGAACATAAGGTATTTTGAAGGAGAGAGGGAAAAAATTTTTTTTTTCATGACCTGGGAAGATTCAGTGAAAAATCTAAGAATATATTTGGGGTGTAACTGTAAAAGAAGACAAGCTTCCTGATATTTAAAGTCAAAAGCTAAGTCTATATCCATTTCTATATCTATCTCTATCTATACAATATTTTATTACTTGTTAATATATATGAAATATAATGTCTTTGTAATTATAATATTCTAGGGAGAGGTTTATAAATAGTATATTTGTATGTACATATAGCCCAATATGAAAATCGCAGATTAATATAACTATTAACACCTGACTTACAGTCTACTCCATCCAAAATATAGCATCTGTGTGTATGTATATTATATTATTATAATTTAGCCATAAACTTTGGGCATGATTTGACTACCTTATAAAAGCGAGCAATTGCCACTAATTGCTTGCCTGATGATCTCAGTGGGAATTTAATTTGGAATTACTGATGCTGAATGCAAACGTGCTACAGGAAATATATGCTATGCTAAAAGCCACATTTTAAAATGTATTTGAGGTATGAGGCAGGAAAATATTGATAAATCCTATCTATAATAAAACAGAAACTAAATCCCTGTACATTGTATGTTATGCAAATGTCAAGACAGTAGCAAGGCAGCAGTATTCACTGGCATAGGACTGGCATGTTAATGAAATTGAACAGTTGGTATGGGGCAGCTTTCTGAAAAAGGATGTGACTGGCTGAGGCAACACATGAAGACATTAGGCTAAAATATTTAGCCATATCTCATGATGATAATCAAATAAAAAATTTTAATTTTCAGAAAATTAGGGCTTTCACATCATGAAAGGCTTCAAATGTTGTACAGAGGAAATGACTTATGACAGCTAAAAAATTAGAGGAAGCGAAGGGAATATTTCATGAGTAGAACTGTGGAAAGATGAGACTTGATAATTTACAGACAAATAGAAAAAAAGACAGGAATGGACCAGTTTTCACCTTGAAGTTGCATTCTTTGCATTTTGTGTTAATTCATGACTACATGAAATGTAAAATTCTGGAAGCATCTCTTAAGGCATTGTATGTTCCCTCAATCATATTAACATTTGAATTAAAATATTTTACAAACGATAATGAATAGAAATACTTCATCAGAAGAATACAGTTTTCATTTGAGCAGAGTTGACAAGAAAAATAAGAGAAACCTGAATAGTGACAAATTGAAATATGTCATTCATTGGATAGGAAGGTAAAGACTTTCTTTCAATGAGAAGCAAGGGAAGTGCCCTCCTTGCTAAAGCTTTAGTCAGACTTACATAGAACCCACTTATATGATCTTTGTTCTTAGCTCTGTCTCTGATTTACCTTTAAAAGGGAGTGCTGCTAAGTCAGTTTAGTGAGACTCCTTCCACCCTTGATAGCTGATTACTTTCAATATCTGGTCAGGTTCCTTAATGTATATGTCTATAGCCTGCTTTTAGAAGAACCTTATTAGGTCAGTTTAGCAAGAATTGTATTCTCCTTGAAATTTAATCAAGTTCTTCTCAATAATTTTTGATCCATTGACTCCTGTCACTCTGCTTCATTGGCTATAAATCCCTACTTGTCCTTGTACTCAGAGTTCTGTTTAATCTTCCTCCTTCATTGCAACAGTCTTGACCTGTACTGCAAGAGTTTTGAATAAAGTTTTCCTTACAATTTCTAGCAAGTGTCAGAATAATTTATCTTTGAAAAAAAGAAAGCATACTCTCAAGAAAGGTAATTAAAAAAGATAACTACTTTCTTCTTTTTAAGAGGCGATGACAAAGACAGATCTGAAGCAAACAGACATTGATCTGTTTTCTGTAATTTTGTACATATAAAGTGTTACAGTTATAAGTATTTTTTAAATGAATCACATGCAAAAAGTATACCCAGTCAAACATTCAGACAAGGAAAGATGGAAGATTTATACCCAACTTTGTGAATTCACCAAGTTGTCATTGCAAGAAAAGAGATGCTTGTATGCATAATATCTAAATGTGAACCAAGCTAAACTTGCAACACTTTTGTGCATAGGATCACTATAAATTCTGCAGAATTGGGACAGATCTTATGGAATCTAGTATCCGGAAATGAACATAAGAATCATCTGCAAATCTTTATTCTATATATGAGAAACCTTGTTCTGGGGTACTGGGGAGCATGATGGAAGAGTCAAGACCACAATCTCTACGTGTGTGCTCAGTCATGTTAGTCATGTCCGACTCCGTGTGATCCCATTGACTGCAGCCCACCAAACTCTTTCTTCCACAGCATTTTCCAGGCAAGAATACTGGAATGGGTTCAGTTCAGTTCAATTCAGTCACTCAGTCATGTCTGACTCTTTGCGACCCATGAATCGCAGCACACCAGGTCTCCCTGTCCATCACTATCTTCCAGAGTTCACTCAGACTCATGTCCATCGAGACCGTGATGCCATCCAGCCATCTCATCCTGGGTCGTCCCCTTCTCTTCCTGCCCCCAATCCCTCTCAGAATCAAGTCATTTCCAATGAGTCAACTCTTCGCATGAGGTGGCCAAAGTACTGGAGTTTCAGCTTTAGCATCATTCCTTCCAAAGAAATCCTAGGGTTGATCTCCTTCAGAATGGACTGGTTGGATCTCCTTGCAGTCCAAGGGACTCTCAAGAGTCTTCTCCAACACCACAGTTCAAAAGCATCAATTCTTCAGCGCTCAGCCTTCTTCACAGTCCAACTCTCACATCCATACATGACCAAAGGAAAAACCATAGCCTTGACTAGACGGACATTAGTTGGCAAAGTAATGTCTCTGCTTTTGAATATATTATCTAGGTTGGTCATAACTTTCCTTCCAAGGAGTAAGCGTCTTTTAATTTCATGGCTGCAGTCACCATCTGCAGTGATTTTGGAGCCCAAAAAAATAAAGTCTGACACTCTTTCTACTGTTTCCTCATCTATTTCCCATGAAGTGATGGGACCAGATGCCATGATCTTCGTTTTTGAATGTTGAGCTTTAAGCCAACTTTTTCACTCTCCTCTTTCACTTTCATCAGGAGGCTTTTTAGCTCCTCTTCACTTTCTGCCATAAGGGTGGTGTCATCTGCATATCTGAGGTTATTGATATTTCTCCCGCCAATCTTGATTCCAGCTTGTGTTTCTTCCAGTCCAGCGTTTCTCCTGATGTACTCTGCATATAAGTTAAATAAGCAGGGTGACAATATACAGCCTTGACATACTCCTTTTCCTATTTGGAATCAGTCTGTTGTTCCATGTCCAGTTCTAACTGTTGCTTCCTGACCTGCATACAGATTTCTCAAGAGGCAGGTCAGGTGGTCTGGTATTCCCATCTCTTTCAGAATTTTCCACAGTTTATTGTGATCCACACAGTCAAAGGCTTTGGCATAGTCAATAAAGTAGAAAGAGATGTTTTTTTCTGGAACTCTTTTGCTTTTCCATGATCCAGCAGATGTTGGCAATTTGATCTCTTGTTCCTCTGCTTTTTCTAAAACCAGCTTGAACATCAGGAAGTTCACGGTTCATGTATTGCTGAAGTCTGGCTTGGAGAAATTTGAGCATTACTTTACTAGCATGTGAGATGAGTGCAATTATGCGGTAGTTTGAGCATTCTTTTGCATTGCCTTTCTTTGGAATTGGAATGAAAACTGACCTTTTCCAATCCTGCGGCCACTGCTGAGTTTTCCAAATTTGCTGGCATATTGAGTGCAGCACTTTCACAGCATCATCTTTCAGGATTTAAAACATCTACCAGAATTTCATCACCTCCACTAGTTTTGCTTGTAGTGATGCTTTCTAAGGCCCACTTGACTTCACATGCCAAGATGTCTGGCTCTAGATTAGTGATAACATCATCATGATTATCTGGGTCATGAAGATCTTTTTTGTACAGTTCTTCTGTGTATTCTTGCCACCTCTTAATATCTTCTGCTTCTGTTAGGTCCATAGCAATTCTGTCCTTTATCGAGCCCATCTTTGCATGAAATGTTCCCTTGGTATCTCTAATTTTCTTGAAGAGATCTCTAGTCTTTACCATTCTGTTGTTTTCCTCAATTTCTTTGCATTGATCACTGAAGAAGGCTTTCTTATCTCTTCTTGCTATTCTTTGGAACTCTGCATTCAGATGCTTATATCTTTTCTTTTCTCCTTTGCTGTTCGCTTCTCTTCTTTTCACAGCTATTTGTAAGGCCTCCCCAGACAGCCTTTTTGCTTTTTTGCATTTCTTTTCCATGGGGATGTTCTTGATCCCCGTCTCCTGTACAATGTCACGAACTTCTGTCCATAGTTCATCAGGCATTCTATCTATGAGATCTAGGCCCTTAAATCTATTTCTCACTTCCACTGTATAATCATAAGGGATTTGATTCAGGTCATACTTGAACGGTCTAGCGGTTTTCCCTGCTTTCTTCAATTTAAGTCTGAATTTGGCAATAAGGAGTTCATGATCTGAGCCACAGTCAGCTCCTGGTCTTGTTTTTGTTGACTGTACAGAGCTTCTCCATCTTTGGCTGCAAAGAATATAATCAAACTGATTTTGGTGTCGACCAGCTGGTGATGTCCATGTGTAGAGTCTTCTCTCGTGTTGTTGGAAAAGGGTGTTTGCTATGACTAGTGCATTTTCTTGGTAAAACTTTATGAGTCTTTGCCCTGCTTCATTCCGCATTCCAAGGCCAAATTTGCCTGTTACTCCAGGTGTTTCTTGACGTCCTACTTTAGCATTCCTGTCCTCTATAATGAAAAGGACATCTTTTCTGGGTGTTCTAAAAGATCTTGTAGCTCTTCATAAGACAGTTCAACTTCAGTTTGTTCACCGTTACTGGTTGGGGCATAGACTTGGATAACTGTGATATTGAGTGGTTTGCCTTGGAGACGAACAGAGATCATTCTGTTGTTTGAGATTGCATCCAAGTACTGCGGTTCCAACTCTTTTGTTGATCATGATGGGTACTCCATTTCTTCTGAGGAATTCCTGCCCGCAGGCGGGCTCGCGGCTGCGGGCCGGCTCACTAAGCGCAGGCGGCTGCGGGCCGGCTCACTAAGCGCAGGCGGCTGCGGGCCGGCTCACTAAGCGCAGGCGGCTGCGGGCCGGCTCACTAAGCGCAGGCGGCTGCGGGCCGGCTCACTAAGCGCAGGCGGCTGCGGGCCGGCTCACTAAGCGCAGGCGGCTGCGGGCCGGCTCACTAAGCGCAGGCGGCTGCGGGCCGGCTCACTAAGCGCAGGCGGCTGCGGGCCGGCTCACTAAGCGCAGGCGGCTGCGGGCCGGCTCACTAAGCGCAGGCGGCTGCGGGCCGGCTCACTAAGCGCAGGCGGCTGCGGGCCGGCTCACTAAGCGCAGGCGGCTGCGGGCCGGCTCACTAAGCGCAGGCGGCTGCGGGCCGGCTCACTAAGCGTGGCCGAGAGGAGCTACCCCACGTCCGAGGTCAGGGGCAGCGGCCTAGAGTACCAGGCTGTGATGGCGCAGGAACGGCTGAGAGGAGCTACCCTGCATCTGAGGTCAGCGGTGGCGGCTGGGAGGAGCTACCCCACGTCTGAGGTCAGGGGCGATGGCCGAGTCTGAGGTCAGCGTGGCGGCGTCAAGGAGCTACCCTGCGTCCGAGGCCAGGGGCGACTGGGAGAAGCCACAAGCCACCTTGTGCCCGAGGCCAGGGGCGGTGACCTTGAGGAGCCACCCATGCCCGAGGCCAGGGCCGGGGGCGGGAGGAGCAACCCGAGGAGCGGTGGCTGCACAGGCACAGGAGGGCCTAGAGGAGCTATCCCACGTTGAAGGTCAGGAACGGTGGTGGTAAGGAGATACCCCTCGTCCAAGGTAAGAAGCAGTGGCTGTGGTTTGCTAGAGCAGCCGTGAAGAGATATCCCATGCCAAGGTAAGAGAAACCCAAGTAAGATGGTAAGTGTTGCAAGAGGGCATCAGAGGGCAGACAAACTGAAACCATACTCACAGAAAACTAGTCAATCTAATCACACTAGGACCACAGCCTTGTCTAACTCAATGAAACCAAGCCATGCCTGCCGGGCAACCCAAGATGGGCGGGTGATGGTGGAGAGGCCTGACAGAACGTGGTCCACTGGAAAAGGGAATGGCAAGCCACTTCAATATTCTTGCTTGAGAACTCCATGAACAGTATAAAAAGGCAAAATGATAGGATACCAAAAGAGGAACTCCCCAGGTCATTAGGTGCCCAATATGCTACTGGAGATCAGTGGAGAAATATCTCCAGAAAGAATGAAGGGAAGGAACCAAAGCAAAAACACTATCCAGTTTTGCATGTGACTGGTGATAGAAGCAAGATCTGATGCTGTAAAGAGCAATATTGCATAGGAACCTGGAATGTCAGGTCCATGAATCAAGGCAAATTGGAAGTGGTCAAACCAGAGATGGCAAGGGTGAACGTCGACATTCTAGGAATCAGTGAACTAAAATGGACTGGAATGGGTGAATTTAACTCATATGACCATTACATTTGGAGTGGGTTGCCATTTCCTTATCCGGGGGATCTTCCTGACCCAGGGATTGAACCTGGGTCTCCTACATTGTAGGCAGATGCTTTACCATCTGAGCGACCAGGGAAGCCCAGACCACAATCTTTGGGTTTTTATATTCCTTTCATGAAACAAGACTTCTATGCCAATTACTATATTATCAATGATGAATATATTATCAGAGATTAGTTTCTATTTATCATTAACAATGTTACTCAACACTGGAATTCATGTTTGAAGTGATAATACCAAGTAATAACCAAGGAAGCATTTTATTATGTCTTTTATATGTATTTAAGCAATAAAATAAATATACAGATCAGAATGATTTTAGTGAAAATCATGGCACATTAGTACCTTCACTTATTTTTAGGTAATGCCAAGAATGTGAGATCATTAAAATGAGCACTTTTCCAATTTCCATGCTGATGGACATGAAGCTAACATGTAAGAAGAAATATATTCTGAGGAATGCCAGTCATTTCCCCACTATGGATTTTATGGCTAGAATGTTTTAGCAAACTACTCTTGAATAAATAGTTATTAGATAAAAACTCAGGAAATTCATCTGAAAAATATCAACACCCTCAGATATGCAGATGATACCACTTCAATGGAAGAAATGCAAAGGAACTAAAGAGTCTTGATGAGTGTGAAAGAGGACACTGAAAAAGTTGGCTTAAAACTCAACATTCAAAAACCTAAGATCATAGCATCTGGTCCCATCACCTCATGGCAAACAGATGGGGAAAAATTGAAACAGTGACGGATGTTATATTCTTGGGCTCCCAAATCACTGTGAACAGTCACTGTAGCCATGAAATTAAAAGACTCTTGCTCCCTGGAAGGAAACTCTGACAAACCTAGACAACTTATTAAAAAGCAGGGACATCTCTTTGCCAACAAAGGTCTATATAGTCAAAGCTATGGTTTTTCCAGTAGTCACGAATGGATGTGAGAGTTGGACTATAAAGAAAGCTGAATGCTGAACAGTTAAAGCTTTTTTGAATTGTGCTGGAGAAGATTCTTGAGATTTCATTAGACAGCAAGGAGATCAAATCCATCAATCCCTAAAGGGAATCAGTCCTTAATATTCATTGGAAGGAGTGATGCTGAGGCTGAAGCCCCAGTACTTTGACCAACTGATGCAAAGAGTCTACTTATTCAAAAAGACCCTGATACTGGAAAAGATTGAAGGCAGGAGGAGAAGGGGACAACAGAGGATGAGATGGTAGGATGGCATCACCTCCGTGATAGACATGAGTTTAAGCAAACTCCAGAGACTGTGAACAACAGGAAACCTGGTGTACTGAAGTTCATGGGTTTGCAAGATTTGGACAAAACTTAGCGAGTGGAGAACAATAACAATTATATACTTCATAAAATTAATTTGGCTACTGCTTATATACAGATGTTTATTTCAAAGTTAATTTTAAGATAGTGCTGTGTAGCTTTCTTGTAAGAAATGTATGAATATGCTAACTCACAGTGTGTGCATGCTATGTTGCTTCAGTCATATTCAGCTCTGTGAAACCCTACAGACTGTAATCTGCCAGGCTCCTCTGTCCATAGAACTTTATATATAGGAATACTGGAGTGGAATTCCATGCCTTCCTTCAGTGGATCTTAGCAACCTAGGTATTGAATGGAGTAGCTTATGTCTCCTATATTAGCGGGCAGATTCTTTATCACTAGTGACACATAGGAAGGCCAACTCACAGTACTTTGCTCTAACCTTGACAGGTTAGTTCTTGCATTTAAAAAAAAAAAAAAGCCCAAAATAAGTGGAAGTTACCAGCAGACATCTCAATAAAGAACAAATTTCATTCCCAAATGGGAATATTTACTAATACCTTAAAATACAATTGCCTTTTAAAACACTTCTTAATTTTATTTTCAAGGCTGTATATTGTCACCCTGCTTATTTAACTTCTATGCAGAGTACATCTTGAGAAACACTGGGCTGGAAGAAGCACAAGCTGGAATCAAGATTGCTGGGAGAAATACCAATAACCTCAGATATGCAGATGACAACACCCTTATGGCAGAAAGTGAAGAAAAACTAAAAAGCTTCATGATGAAAGTGAAAGAGGAGAGTGAAAAAGTTGGCTTAAAGCTCAATATTCAGAAAATGAAGATCATGGCATCTGGTCCCATCACTTCATGGGAAATAGATGGGGAAACAGTGGGAACAGTGTCAGACTTTATTTTTTTGCACTCCAAAATCACTGCAGATGGTGACTGCAGCCATGAAATTAAAAGACGCTTACTCCTTGGAAGGAAAGTTATGACCAACCTAGACAGCCTATTCAAAAGCAGAGACATTACTTTGCCAACAAAGGTCCATCTAGTCAAGGCTATGGTTTTTCCAGTAGTCATGTATGGATGTTGGAGTTAAATTGTGAAGAAAGCTGAGCAACAGAGAATTGATGCTTTTGAACTGTGGTGTTGGAGAAGACTCTTGAGTGTCCCTTGGACTGAAAGGAGATCCATTCTAAAGGAGATCAGTCCTGGGTGTTCTTTGGAAGGAATGATGCTGAAGCTGAAACTCCAATAATTTGGCCACCACATGCAAAGAGTTGACTCATTGGAAAAGACTCTGATGCTGGGAGGGATTGGGGGCAGGAAGAGAAGGAGACGACAGAGGATGAGATGGCTGGATAGCATCACCAACTCTATAGACATGTTTGGGTGAACTCTGGGAGCTGGTGATAGACAGGGAGGCCTGGTGTGCTGCAACCCATGGAGTCGCAAAGAGTCAGAAATGACTGAGCAACTGAACTGAACTGAATTTTATTTTCATTTAAAATGTATTTACCATATAATTTTTACATCAGAAAAATTCACAGGAATTTCCCAAATAGAGCTTAGTGTTCAACTCCCTAATATGATACTGATAAATTAACTCACTTGTTATCACTTTCCAAATAATTGTTGAAACATTATGATATGAAAATATATTACATTGCTTCCATCATTGCTTTTTCTAACATGTACTGGGGGTTGCCAATTTGAGTATGTGTCCTCATATTTGAACCTGATATCACAGTTTATAGATATCATGCTATATTTCATATGTATTTTTCCTGTATATATACTGCCTCTAATAAAAAATATTCTAGAATATAATGAAGACTAAGGGGATTTTGTTAATAAAAACATCATACATAGGTTATAGCTATGTACTATACTAAACATAATTGCCAATACTAAATATAACTGCCAAAAATATCTTCCATATTCTAAAAATGTCAAATATGAATACTGATATGTTTGCCATTCTGTTCTTTCTCAACAGTGAAATTTTAATTTTGATTCTTTCATGTGTATGTGCTGCTAAGTCACTTCAGTCGTGTCCGACTCTGTGTGACCCCATAGACGGCAGCCCACCAGGCTCTCCCGTCCCTGGGATTCTCCAGGCAAGAAAACCGGAGTGGGTTGCCATTTCCTTCTCCAATGCATGAAAGTGAAAAGTGAAAGTGAAGTCGTTCAGTCGTGTCTGACCCTCAGTGACCCCATGGACTGCAGCCTTCCAGGCTCCTCCGTCCATGGGATTTTCCAGGCAAGAGTACTGGAGTGGGGTGCCATTGCTTTCTCCAGTGAAAGGGTATGCTGCTAAGTCTCTTCAGTCGTGTCTGACTCTGTGTGACCCCATAGACAGAAACCCACCAGGCTCCCCTGTCCCTGGGATTCTCCAGG
This sequence comes from Ovis canadensis, assembly GCF_042477335.2. Lineage (NCBI taxonomy): Eukaryota > Metazoa > Chordata > Mammalia > Artiodactyla > Bovidae > Ovis > Ovis canadensis. The sequence continues at coordinate 138,314,548 of NC_091245.1, forward strand.
CAAGAACACCGGAGTGGGTTGCCATGTGTGTGTGTGTGTGTGTGTGTGTGTGTGTGTGTGTGTATATATATATATATATGTTCATGTATGTGAATATATTGTTCAGTCATAAGTCATGTCCTGTTGAGATCCCATGGACTGCAGCACACCCTGTTTCCCTATTCTTTACTGTTTTCTGGAGTTTGTTCAAACTCATGTCCATTGAATTGATGATGGCATCCAGTCATCTCATTTTTTGCCACCACCTTCTCCTTGTCTTTCGCAGCATCAGGGTCTTTTCCAGTAAGTTGGCTCTTTGCATATATGAATATATATTCACTCTTATGTGTCTTCCTTGGTGGCTCAGAGAGTAAAGCATCTGCCTGAAATGCAGGAGACCTGGATTCGATCCCTGGGTTGGGAAGATTGCTTGGAGAAGGAAATGGCAACCCACTCTAGTACTCTTGCCTGGAGAATCCCATGGCTAGAAGAGCGCGGTAGGCTACAGTCCATGGGATGGCAAAAAGTCAGAGACAACGGAGCTACTTCACTTCCACTTTCACTCTCTCCTGGACACATATATACATCACTTTAGTTGGACACGACTCAGTGACTTCACTTTCATTTTTCACTTTCATGCATTGGAGAAGGAAATGGCAACCCATTCCAGTGTTCTTGCCTGGAGAATCCCAGGGATGACAGAACCTGGTGGGCTACTGTATATGGGGTTGCACAGAGTCAGACATGACTGAAGCGACTTAGCAGCAGCAGCAGCAGCAGCAGCAGCAGCAGGGAAATTTTCAGTTTTATTATCAAGAAACAGTAGGTATTCAAAATTTAATTGTAAGAAAGCTTAATTTCAATTAAAAATTGAGTCACTGCACAATAAGTAATATGCTTTATAGTTTAAAAAAATCAGTAGTGTACTTTTTCTTATGTTCTCAAGAGAACAATGCTCATCTTTAATTTTGACAGCATTGTGTCATCATATATTATACTTGATCCCTTAAATAGTGTCCCTATTTTTGTTTAAATGTCTAGACTAGATGTTATCTCTAAAGTGAAAGTGAAGTCGCTCAGTCGTGTCCGACTGTTTGCTTTCACTAAATGCAATTCCGTTTTGCTACAAAACTTACTCCTACAAAATCAGTTTAAAGTTTACTATACTTTATAGAATGTTCAAAATAATTTGCACTTTGTTTGTGCTTTGGTTTTATTTGGTGTGATATTTTAACTATCAGTCATTTCAAACTGCCACGGTAAGGTGCCTTGCAAAAAGAAACATTAAAATTTTTCTAAATATTAATGATAGAACCGATTGCACATCACTAGTCAGAATAATATAATAGTTTATAGCTACTGATACTAAGCCATTAGCAAATGTTGGAGGTAGTTGCTTAGGTAGAAAAGTTCTGTCCCCTGGCTATTCCCAAGATCATATTTTGAGCTTGTTGTAGAAAGGAATCAGATGCCTAAGGCTTCCTCTTAAAGATTCTGAATGTTCACCTCTGGGAAGGGTAGCCACTGCACTAATTATACAGAATTATTACTGTGTGTCTGCTTTATGATAAGCAATTTTTAAATGGGGGAATTCTTGCCAACAGGGAATCCTTTCTAGTGGCTCAGGCAGATGCAAAACCAAATAATTCTACCACAAGGCTCTGCGATTGAACAACAAAATACCTGAAGGCAAAACACAGTTCAGCAGAAAGTAGAATAGGTAAGCTTTCTGTCTCAAAAGGTATTAGCAATGACAGCAGTTACGAAGTACAGGGGATTCACATGGAAAGATTCCCCAAAGAGGATGAACTTTAACCTCTAATATTTGCAAGCATATCAAGTTCATAGAGCACAGTGCTTGTCAAAAGTTTTACAAAAAGAATCTGGACATACATACACACAATAGTGGAAGAATTATTTACACTGGAACACAGAATTTTACGGTTGTTGTTTACAAGCAAAATATTGTACTGGAATCCTTTAAGCTAGGCTTCAACAGTACATGAACCGAGAACTTCCAGATATACAAGCTGAATTTAGAAAAAGTAGAGGAATTAGAGGTCAAATTGCCAGTATCTATTGGATCACAGAAAAAGCAAGAACATTATAGGAAGAAGAAGAAGAAAAAAAAAAAAAACACCTATTTGTGCTTCATGGACTAAATGAAAGCCTCTGTGTGAACTAAAATAAACTGTGGAAAATTCTTACAGAGAAGGGAATACCAGACTACTTAACCTACTTCCTGAGAAACCTGTATACAGGTCAAGAAGCAACTGTTAGAACTGGACATGGAAAAATGAACTGGTTCAAAATTAAAAAAGGAGTGTGTCAAGGCTGCATGTTGTCCCCCTGCTTATTTAATGTATATGCAGAGTACATCATGAAAAATGCTGCGCTGGATGAATCATACACTGGAATCAAGATTGGTGGGAGAAATACCAATAAACTCAGATATGCAGATGACACCACCCTTACGGCAGAAAGTGAAGAGGAACTAAAACACCTCCTGATGAAGCTGAAAGGAAAGTAAGTAAGCTGGCTTAAAACTCAACATTCTAAAAAAACTAAGATCATCACATCCAGCTCCATCACTTCATGGCAGGTGGGTGGGAAAACAATCACAACAGTGAAATTTTATTTTTGGGGGGGGCTCCAAAATTAGTACAGACAGCGACTGCAGCCATGAAATTAAAAAACACTTGCACCTTGGAAAAAAAAGCTGTGACAAAACTAGACAGTGTATTAAAAGAAGAGATCCTTTAACAAATAAAGGTCTGTATAGTCAAAGCTATCGTTTTTCCAGTAGTTACGTACGGCTGTGAGAGTTGAGCCATAAAGAAGGCTGAGCACCAAAGAACTGATGCTTTTGAACTATGATCCTGGATAAGACTCTTGAGAGTCCCTTGGATAGCAAGGAGATCAAACCAGTCAATCCTAAAGGAAATCAACACTGAATATTCTTTTGAAGGAATGATGCTGAAGCTGAAGCTCCAGTACTTTGGCCACCTGACACGAAGTGCAGAATCTTGGAAAAGACCCTGTTGCTGGGAGAGATTGAGGGCAGGAGGAGAAGGGAGCAACAGAGGGTGAGATGGTTGGATGGCATCTGACTCGATGGACATGAGTTTCAACAAACTCCGGGAGATAGTGAAGAACAGGGAAGCCTGGCATGCTGCCATTCATGGGGCTCAAAGGGTCTGACACAACTGAATGACTGAGAAACAACAAACAACCGTATTGGAAATAGCTTCAGGCTTTCCATTGAATTGAATTTCCAATTCTGCCAGATAGCAAAGACGTAACCTTCATTTTCTGTTTATTAATTTGGACTTTGGGTTTTCTTTTGTACTTTATTTATAGAATTATTGAATTGAACTGGTTTCCTTAATCTCTGAGAGTTCACAAACATAGAAAACATGAACCTAGGACAAATTTTTAAAAGGTAGAGGATAGTTTTAATATTTAACACATATTGGTAAATATTACCTTTGACAGTGAACCATATAAAAGCTAACATTTGCTTTTGGCTAGAATTTTATAAAATTCTTCCCTGGTGGCTCAGATGGTAAAGTGTCTGCCTTCAATGTGGGAGACATGGGTTTGATCCCTGAGTTGGGAAGATCCCCTGTAGAAGGAATTGGCAACCTACTCCAGTACTCTTGCCTGGAAAATCCCTGGGACAGAGGAGCCTGGTAGACTACAGTCCAGGGGGCAGCAGAGTCAGACACGACTGAGCGAATTCACTTGGTTATGCTAACTATTCTTGTTTTTAAAAGCCTCTGGTAGTTTAATATATACATATTAAACATGTATTTATATATATGTACTCACATATATACATTATATAGAGAGATTACATTGAATATAAGTAATAGTCATGAATATGTAATGAAAATGAAGACTAATCTTGCTTTTATAAATATGATTTTCATAAGTCAATATCTTAAAAATCACAAAATTCACAAGAGAAAACTAACACAAGAGGTCCTAGGTGGCAATGGCAATGATATTGAAAAATAGATTATCTTTAGGCTTTCATAGATTAATAAAAATCTGCATTTTAATTCACAGACTGTAAGAAGGAGATTTTTGTAAAACTGGATATAAAAGGAATACAGATTTTTTAAAAATCAAGAAACTATGTTCTCCTAGATATCATCACAATGAAAAGATGTAAGGACACATTATTTGGATTTAATTAAATGGCAGCTGTATAGGTCAGAGTATTTTGACAGTGCTTATATCCATTAACTTCAGTTGCTCAGTCACGTCTCTTTGAGACCCCTTGGACTGCAGCATGCTGGGTTTCCCTGTCCATCATCAACTTCCGGAGCTTGCTCAAATTCATGTCCATCAAGCCGGTGATGCCATCCAACCACCTCATTCTCTGTTGTCCATTGCATCGACTGAATCTCTGATTTAAATTTGCCAGCCTAAGAAGAAACTGCAAAACTTGCCAGGATCTGAATTTGTTAACTTCCTCAAAGTTGGAATTAGATAACTCATATCCTAGGCATAACAGGAGGCATCAAAGCAATTTTTAAGACTGCTTCAGACTTGATGTTTAGTTACTCCTGTTTTGATGACTGCCCTGTCTTTTCATTCCTTTCTTTTCCTTTCATTTACTCTCCTCTCCTTTCCTTTCTTTCCATTTGCATTCGTCTCCTTCACCTCTTTCTCTGCTTCTCTCTCTCCTCTTATTGGCTTCTTTTGTGGCTCAGCTGGTAAAGAATCTGCCTGCAATGCAGAAGACCTGGGTTTCTATCCCTGGGTTGGGAAGATACTCTGGAAAATGGAAAGGCTACCCACTCCAGTATTAGCTGAACACACAATACAGTCATCACTGTACCTGACAATTACTTGCTTAACACAAGAATTTCACTTTCTCTGTCATTTCCTCTCAGTCTCTGAAGTCATTTTTTTTTTTTTTCCTGAACATGTTTTTTTTTGGTGATTGGTACCTGTGACCTGATTTTAGTCTCACTTCTTGCTGAATGAGACTAAATCTTGCTAGCTGGATTCTTGAATTCTGCCTGCTCTTGGGAAAGCCAGAGCTCTTGAGAAAGCCAGAGCTGATCACAAAACACAACCCAGATTATGAGAACTGAAATATAAAAAGCTTTATCTTGAATTTTGAAAGGCTCGTGATTAATTGAGTTTCCCATAGTTCGGTTGGTAAAAAATTCGCCTGCAATGCAGGTGAAAGTGAAAGTGAAGTCGCTCAGTTGTGTCCGACTCTTTGCGACCCCATGGACCCCTACCAGGCTTTTCCGTCCATGGGATTTTCCAGGCAAGAGTACTGGAGTTGGTTGCCATTTCCTTCTGCAGGGGATCTTCCCGACCCAGGGATCGAACCCAGGTCTCGTGCATTGCAGGCAGATGCTTTTATCTCTGAGCCACCAGGGAATCAATGCAGGTGACCCCAGTTCAATTCCTGGGTTGGAGAAGGGAAAGGCTACCCACTCCAGTACTCTGGCCTGGAGAATTCCATGGACTCTATAGTCCATGGGGTTGCAAAGAGTTGGACATGACTAAGCAACTTTCACTTTCACTTCATGATTAATAAAATAGGGCAACTCACTATACAACCTCACTATATGTAATTCTTTCCATTTTGTGAATAAAAAGCTTATTAGGGTAAGCTTTAAAAACAATGAAAAACAAATTAAGTCTTAAAATTGTATTGTTAGCATAATATGTATTGTCCTGGTAAAACAACAAAATTACTATTGCCAGTATGTGTGGTTCTTAAAATATTAATCAAATATTAAATTAAATTAAAATTTGAAAACTTTATATCACGAATATTAGATTTTAAGAACCACACATACTAACAACAACAATTTTATTGTGTAATAGAATATTCTATTTCAAAAGCTTTCCTCACCATAAATCTAAGTATATAAAGATATCATTTTCTTCCCTTCATGCCACTATTTTATCCCAGGTCAAGGCCATATTCATTACCTAGTGAATTTTAGAAGCCCTGTTCTAACTGGCTTACTGGCCTACTAGCTTCTATTTCAAGATAATGTTACTATGCTACTTAAACCTTTCCAAAAGTTCTCATCATACCCCTTAAGTCAAAAACTTCTTGATGATGTACAAAGTTCAACATTAGCTGGCCTGTACCTACTTCTGTGACCTTGTATCCATCAGGTTAACTGTATCCCTTAAACTCTAACCATTCATAGCTCTTTCAGGCTTTCAGCCTTTTGTATTATCAGTCCCATCTGTCTAATCACTTTCTTATATATTTCATCTCAATGCAGTTGCATGCCTTCATTCTACATAATTAAAATGTAAGTTCCATGACAGTAAAGATGATGTTGGTTTTTGCTGTACAGCACCTGAATTTATATCTGACACTCAGTAGGTACTCAGTAAGTAATAGTTAATTGAATTAATTAAAACCTAGGACATATATGTATTTTTAGACAGTAGCACTCCATTTAACAAAGGAAGAAGGTGTTTGCTTGGCTTTCCTAAAATCACAGAACTTAGTACTTCAATCCTCTTTTAAGTCTATAGTAATGCATTGCTTTTCACAGATTCTTATTGTCTATTTTGTGAAGAGGTCAGCCCTTTAAGTAAGCTAAGAATTAACTGCACATTTTTTTGTGTGTGATAAGTAATATAAATGCTTCTTAAGAATAATCTAAAATACCTTGACTTTTTTTTTCAGTGATTGAATTTTCTCATTTGATTTATGCTGAGGGAAACTACCAAGGGAATTAAAACTAATATATCCTTTGGCACATGTAGAGGATAATTCAATTAATAATTTCATATATCTGGTTCTACTGTATGTTCACTCAATGGAAAATCAGCTATGGCAATTAACTGGATTCAATTCATGGTATCATGGGAATTCTAATGGCTCCATGGAATACTAAATTAGATGTGTGCTTATTGCAACTAACCATAGCACTGGGTGTGCATTTGCTGTGCTCAATTTGAGCAGTCAAGTTATATATAAATCTCAGCATATTTTATAACTCTGGAGTCATAAGCATCATTTATATTGAGATACCTGTGTCTTTTTAGAATATGTGTGTTCTAATTTGACTGTTGTGTCAAAGGAGTCGGACACAACTGAGCAATAAACAACAACAGTGATTGAACATAAGAAAATTTTGATCATAAGTAAGATGAATTAATCCTCTTTCTACTATTGTTATTCTTTCTTTTGTCCAAATCTGTCTCTTCCTTAAATCATACATACAAATATTAATAAGTATTGTACTGCCTGTGGCTGGTCTGTTCCCTATTGCTGCTTTATATAATTGACATCTCCAGAAAAGGCTACACCATTTTATATTATATTATTATTATGCACAATTTCACATATAAATTTAGGATAGAAGCTTAAGTGAATCTCATAAGAATTTCTGAGTGATCAAAGGAAGGAAGACTGGTCATACAGATATAGCAGTGTTAAAGTTGTTTACAAATAACAATGATAGTAATCTCCTCAGTGTCTGATTTAGCATTAGCACATTCTGTAACTTATGTAATTTGTGTTTATTTATGTCAAACAAATTTAAAGTTTGTCAACATTACTAGAATTGAAAAGAAAACTATCAAGTTAAATACAAACTCTTTATCTGGTGACGTACTTTGATGTCTAGTTTGTTGAGTTTATATGTGGTTAAAAATAGCTCAAAAATGTAATTCACTTCTTAAACTCTCCAGGTCTATCAAACCCTTGACTTTAAAAAAACTAAAAGCAAATGAAAGCATTTCCACTTTTATATGTTAAGACCTTGAACTTGAATTCTAGAATGCTGCTCATCTGATATATAATGAAATAACTGGGTCAAGAAAATAGAAAACAAAGAAAACTCAGTATTGTTGCCAGCATCATCATCACCATTCTAATAAAAACAGTGAAATAATGATGATGATAATGGTTAAAATGGTACATATGACTGGCCACTCATTATTTTAAGTATGTTATATAAAAAGCAAATTTAACTGCAATAACATCACATTATGTCGCAAGGAGATCCAACCAGTCCATTCTGAAGGAGATCAGCCCTGGGATTTCTTTGGAAGGAATGATGCTAAAGCTGAAACTCCAGTACTTTGGCCACCTCATGCAAAGAGTTGACTCATTGGAAAAGACTCTGATGCTGGGAGGGATTGGGGGCAGGAGGAGAAGGGGACAACAGAGGGTGAGATGGCTGGATGGCATCACCAACTCTATAGACATGAGTTTGGGTGAACTCCGGGAGCTGGTGATGGACAGGGAGGCCTGGCGGGCTGCGATTCATGGGGTCGCAAAGGGTCGGACACGACTGAGCGACTGAACTGAACTAAACTGAATGTCTCATTATTATCATCATTCAACCTTTGTATTTATCCCCTTTTAACTGAAATACTGAAAAGTTAGGAATTATATAATCCTTTTCTACATCCATTTAAGTCTCTTAATTGAAAACTGAGAATTGGTAACAAGTTGTCATATATCTATAACTTTTGAACAACCACAGTATTATTTAATAAGACCTAGATCACAAAGATCACAATTTTTTTCTGATTAACTACTGTTTATACATTTTATATTTTAACGTGTACTTAATTAGAATATTTTTTACTTAAAGAGATGTAAACTATTATTAAAATATAAGATTTTTTTTACTTAATAGAGCAAAACAACTTGAGCCAGATAGAATAAATAAAGCAATTCAAATTATGATTAGAATTAAAGCCTATGTGATATATTTAAGAGCATTTGAATCATAGTGAATAAAACCAAAAAATATATAGCTTCTCTGAAAATAATATTTTATTTTATGAGTTTCTCCTTTTAGACAGTATTTTTTGACCTAACAAAATGTCTGTACTCTTTTTTTTTAATCTAGCATATTTTAAGTATTAGTAACTATTAGTTTAGTCCATGAATATACCAATAAATATAAAACATCTGTACTATACTATTATGCACAGATTTACATTATACATTGTTGAGTTTTATAATAATATTAATGCTTTTTAATTAATTGAAAAGTATATAGAAGCAAGAACCCATTGTAAACTACAGACTGTAAGAAAAATACCATAGGTAACAAAATTTAATCAAGAAAGAATTTTTGTAACTTTATGCTTATTTTAAAAAATATTGCCAGTTTAATTAAATAAGCAACCACATAGTCTTTCAGTCACTAACAATTCTAATTTACCAAATGAACAAATCTATGAAAGTGATTTTGATTTCTCAGAATAGAATTCCAAATATAGATAAAAACATGGTAAAGATTTTAGGATATCTATTACATGCAAAAACATTTTTTGGGATTTTCCCAAGAGCTTCTGAAAAATCAGAAATATGTGTTTCTTTTTTTCTTCAGAAAAAGAAAGTCACTAGAAACAATTAAGTTTGTCTCTGTGGATATTTTATTATAGCAGAAAGGTTTTTACTTGTCCTAAGAAGGAATAGCTAGTTGTGCAAAATCAAAACATTTTAAATAAAATTTTACATAAGTGTATATATACTCTAATGAAAATTTTTACTTGGTTTATTAGGGTATGATCTGGAATTTTTACATATCTAATTCTTATTTTTGAGTAAAGATCTAAAAATATATCTTTTTATGATAATTAAGCAAGCATAATGAGAAATATTGCTCAGGAAGATAAAAATGTTTAAATCAATTGTTTTAGCCTTTAGAGTATTTGAAACAAAAATTAATCATTTTATAAACTATGAGAAAAATACAGACAAACAGAAAAGTATGAAAAATAGCTTGTCTTTCATGGTATTGGGCTGATTGCATTGACAATTACTCTTTTTTACCTCAAAAGGGCAGACAGACTAAAAACCTCCATCAGAGGACAGACAGCCTGAAAACCACAATCACAGAAAACTAACCAATCTAATTACATGGACCACAGCCTTGTTAACTCAATGAAACTATGACCATGCCATGTAGGGCCATCCAAGATGGAAGGGTCATGGTGGAGAGATCTGACAACACGTGGTCCACTGGAGAAGTGAATGGCAAATAAGTTCTGTATTCTTGCCTGGAGAGCCCCATGAACAGTATGAAAAGGTAAAAAGATACAACACAGGAGGAAGAACTCCACAGGTTGGTAGGTGCACAATATCTGCTACTGGAGGTCAGTGGAGAAATAATTCCAGAAAGAATGAAGAAACGGAACCAAAGGATAAAAAACACTGAATTGTGGATATGATTGGTGATGAAAGCAAGCTCTGATGCTGTAAAGAGCAATATTGCATAGGAAACTGGAATGTTAGGTCCATGAATCAAGGCAAACTGGAAGTGGTCAAACAGGAGATGGAAAGAGTGAACATCGACATTTTAGGAATCAGAGATCTAAAAAGGAGTGCAATAGATGAATTTAACTCAGATGACGATTGTATCTACTACTATATCTATTCTTGTGGGCAAGAATCCCTTAGAAGAGATGGAGTAACCATCATAGTCAACAAAAGAGTTTGAAATGCAGTACTTGAATGCAGTTTCAAAAACTACAGAATAATCTCTGTTCGTTTCCAAGGCAAAGCATTCAATATCACGGTAATGCATCTAAGCCTAAAAGATGATGCTGAGAAAGTGCTGCACTCAATATGTTAAAATTTTGAAAACTCAGCAGTGGCCACAGGACTGGAAAAGGTCAGTTTTCATTCCAATCCCAAAAAAAGGTAATGCCAAAGAATGCTCAAATGACTGCACAATTGCACTCATCTTACATGCTAGTAAAGTAATGCTCAAAATTCTCCAACCCAGGCTTCAGCAGTACATAAACCATGAACTTCCAGATGTTCAAGCTGGTTTTAGAAAAGGCAGAGGAACCAGAGATCAAATTGCCAATGTCCCCTGGATCATCAAAAAAGCTAGACAGTTCCATAAAAACATCTACTTCTGCTTTATTGACTATGCCAAAGCCTTCAATAGTGTGGATCACAATAAACTGTGGAAGATTCTGAAAGAGATGGGAATACAGGACCAACTGACATGCCTCTTGAGAAACTCGTATGCAGTTCAGTAAGCAACAGTTAGAACTGGATATGAAATGACAGACTGGTTCCAAATTGGAAAAGGAGTACGTCAAGGCTGTATATTGTCACCCTGCTTATTTAACTTATATGCAGAGTACATCATGAGAAACGCTGGGCTGGAGGAAGCACAAGCTGGAATCAAGATTGCCATGAGAAATATCAATAACCTCAGATATGCAGATAACACAACCCTTATGGCAGAAAGTGAAGAATAACTAAAGAGCCTCTAGACCAAAGTGAAAGAGGAGACTGAAAAAGTTGGCTTAAAACTCAGCATTCAGAAAACTAAGATCATGGCATCTGGTCCCAACACTTCATGGGAAATAGATGGGGAAACAGTGGAAACAATGGCTGACTTTATTTTTCTGGGCTCCAAAATCACTGCAGATGGTGATTGCAGCCATGAAATTAAAAGACACTTACTCCTTGGAAGGAAAGTTATGACCAACCTAAACAGCATATTAAAAAGCTGTCTAAAAATGTTGACATTACCTTGTCAACAGAGGTCTATCTAGTGAAAGCTATGGTTTTTCCATTAGTCATATATGAATGTGAGAGTTGGATTATAAAGAAAGCTGAGCACTGAAAATTTGATGCTTTTGAACTGTGGTGTTGGAGAAAACTGTTGAGAGTCCCTTGGACTGTATGGAGATCCAACCAATCCATGCTAAAGGAGATCAGTCCTGGGTGTTCATTGGAAGGACTGATGTTGAAAAGCTGAAACTCCAATACTTTGGTCACCTGGTGAGAAGAGTTGACTCATTGCAAAAGACCCTGATTTGGGGAAAGATTGAGGGTAGGAGGAGAAGGGGATGACAGAGGATGAGATCGTTGGATGGTAACACTGACTCAGTGGACATGAGTTTGGGTGGACTCCAGGAGTTGGTGATGGACAGGGAGGCCTGGCATGCTGAGGTTCATGGGATCACAAAGAGTCAGATGACTGAGTGACTGAATTGACTGAATCCAGTCTATGAACCAATCTGTAATGCTGCATGAGATGAAGTTGAATGGTTCTGTTAGGACCTACAAGTTCTTCTAGAACTAACACCCAAAAAAGATTTCCTTTTCATTATAGGGGATTGGAATGCAATGTAGGAAGTTAAGAAATACATAGAGTAACAGGCCAATTTGGCCTTGGTGTACAGAATGAAGCAGGGCAAAGGCTAATAGTTTTGCCAAGAGAAAGCACTGGTCATAGAAAATACCCTTTCCCAACAACACAAGAGAAGACTCTAAACATGGACATCACCAGATGGACAACATTGAACCCAGATGGATTATATTGTTTGCAGCGAGAGCTGCAGTCAGCAAATACCATCTGTAAAAACAAGACTGGGAGCTGACTGGGGCACAGACAATGAACTCTTTATGGCCAAGTGAGACATAAACGAAGAATGCAGGGAAAACCACTAGACCATTTAGGTATGACCTAAATCAAATTCCTTAGGACTATACAGTGAAAGTCAGAAACAGATTTAAGGGACTAGATCTGATAGACAGAGTGCCTGAAGAACTATGGACAGAGGTTCGTGAAACTGTATGGGAGACAGGGATCAAGACTATCCCCAAGAGAAAAGAAATACACAAAGGAAAATGACTGTCTAAGGAGGCCTTACAAATAGCTGTGAAAAGAAGAGAGGCAAAAAGCAAAGGAGAAAAGGAAAAATATACCCATTTGAATGCAGAGTTCCAAAGAACAGCAAGGAGAGATAAGAAAGCTGTGCTGAGTGATCAATGCAAAGACATAGAGAACAATAGAAGGGGAAAGGCTAGGGAGCTCTTCAAGAAAATTAGAGATACTAAGGGAATATTTCATGCAAAGATGGGCCAATAAAGGACAGAAATCATATGGACCTAAGAGAAGCAGAAGATATTAAGAACAGGTGGCAAAAATACACAGAAGAACTATGCAAAACAGATCTTAGCAACCCAGATAATCAAGATGGTGTGATCACTCACCTAGAGCCAGACATCCTGGAGTGTGAAGTCAAGTGGGCCTTAGGAAGCATCACTACAAAGTTAGTGGAGGTGATGGAATTCTACTTGAGCTATTTCAAATCCTAAAAGATGATGCTGTGAAAGTGCTGCACTCAATATGCCAGCAAATTTGGAAAACTCAGCAGTGGCCATAGGACTGGAAAAGGTCAGTTTTCATTTCAATCCCAAAGAAAGGCAATGCCAAACAATGCTCAAACTACCACACAATTGCCCTTATATCACACGCTAGCAAAGTAATGCTCAAAATTCTCCAAGTCAGGCTTCAACAATATGTGAACCATGAACTTCCAGATGTTCAAATTGGTTTTAGAAAAGGCAGAGGAATCAGAGATCAAATTGCCAACATCCGCTAGATCATCATAAAAGCAAAAGAGTTCCAGGAAAACATCTATTTCTGCTTTGTTGACTATGCCAAAGCCTTTGACTGTGTGGATCACAGAAAACTGTGGAAAATTCTGAAAGTGATGGGAATACAAAACCACCTGACCTGCTTCTTGAGAAACCTGTATGTAGGTCAGGAAGCAACAGTTAGAACTGGATGTGGAACAACAGACTGGTTCCAAATAGGAAAGGAGTACTTCAAGGCTATATATTGTCACCCTGCTTATTCAAATTCTATGCAGAGTACATAATAAGAAATGCTGGGCTGGATGAAGCACAGGATGGATCAAGACTGCCAGGAGATAAATCAATAACCTCAGATATGCAAATGACATCACCCTTAATGCAGAAAGTGAAGAAGAACTAAATAGCCTCTTAATGATAGTGAAAGGAGACTGAAAAAGTTGGCTTAAAGCTCAACATTCAGAAAACTAAGATCATGGCCTCTGGTCCTATCCCTTTAGGGCAAATAGATGGGGAAACAGTGGAAATAGTGGTAGACTTTATTTTAGGGGGCTCCAAAATCACCACAGATGGTGATTTCAGCCATGAAATTAAAAGATGCTTACTCCTTAGAAGAAAAGTTCTGATCAAACTAGAGAGCATATTAAAAAGCAGAGACATTACTTTGCCAACAGAGGTCCATCTAGTTAAGGCTATGGTTTTTCCAGTAGTCATGTATGGATGTGAGTTGGACTATAAAGAAAGCTGAGCTTTGAAGAATTGATGCTTTTGAATGGTGGTGTTGGAGAAGATTCTTGAGTGTCCCTTGGATTGAAAGGAGATCCAACCAGTGCATCCTAAAGGAAATCAGTCCTGAACAATCATTCGAAGGACTGATGTTGAAGCTGAATCTACAATTTTGCGCCACCTGATGTGAAGAACTGACTCATTTGAAAAGATCCTGTTGCTGGGAAAGATTGACGGCGGGAGAAAGGGACAACAGAGGATGAGATGATTGGATGGCATTAGTGACTTAATGGCGGAGAAGGCAAAAGCATCCCACTCCAGTACTCTTGCCTGGAAAATCCCATGGACGGAGGAGCCTGGTAGGCTGTAGTCCATGGGGTTGCTGAGGGTCGGACACGACTGAGTCACTTCACTTTCACTTTTCACTTTTATGCATTGGAGAAGGAAATGGCAACCCACTCCAGTGTTCTTGCCTGGAGAATCCCAGGGACAGGGAAGCCTGGTAGGCTGCCATCTATGGGGTCGCACAGAGTCGGACACGACTGAAGTGACTTAGCAGTTACTTAATGGACATGAGTTTGAGTAAATTCTGGGAGTTGTTGATGGACAGGCAGGCCTGGCATGCTGCAGTCCATGGGGTCGCAAAGAGTCAGACACAACTTCTTGACTGAACCGAACTGAACTGGACCTCAAAAGATATTTTAGTAGGCCTAAGTAAACAAAATGTCCCTAAACAAAGAGGATTGTCATTGAATTATTAATATTTCTATATAACAAGAACTCTTTGAAATTCCACTTATGAAGTATTTTAAGATAACTATAGTGCTAATAATAGTCATTTAAAGAGGTTATTTACTGTTACTAAGACTTCATCACAGGGGCAGAAACAGTTTGACAGTAATACTAAAGGAGTGTATGATCCCCTGGTGGCTCAGACGGTAAAATGTCTGCCAACAATGTGGGTGATCCGGGTTCAATCCCTGAGTTGGGAAGATCCTCTGGAGAAGGAAATGGTAACCCACTCCAGTACTCTTGCCTGGAAAATCCCATGGACGGGAGAGTCTGGTAGGCTACAGTCCACAGGGTCGCAAAGAGTCGGACACGACTGAGCGACTTCACTAAAGCAGAGGGGACATTTTACTCAAGATGACCATATAAATATATCCCACAAAATAAAGGGGCATGTTTGAATAAATAGAGTAAGTCAAATGAGCCATATAGCTTTTAAAATTATATAGATACTGAATCATTATTATCTGATTCTCAGGTTCCACTTCTTTAAGATATCATGATAATTTCACTTTTCTGAGAGGATTTTTCTCTATTACTGCTCAGTTGTATAATCTCTATGATACATATTTAACTATATGTGCATTAAATTATGTCAGGTTTTCTAAGCAGTTTCAAATAAGTAGATCCCAGCTTCCTAGACATTTTGCAAAATTTTGTGCTCTTTTAATCTTTTCACATCTTAGGAAAACAATGTTAATACATTGCTTCTAGTGTTATATAATAATTATTATGAAACCAAGCAATTATTATGATGTTTCTTAAATGAAGATACACAAATATTATTTCCTTCTTTAATGTCTTTAGAACAATCTATTATAAATTATATATTTTCTTATTCCATATGTGATAATTACATAAGCAGGTCTAACACAACTTAGAGAAATGTGTTAACATACCTATTCTCAAAACAGAAATATTGTTTTAAAATTAACTACCTGAAATTTCATTCATAGGCATGAACCTCTGATATAGCTTGTTTGACTCAGCCAGTATTCTCTCCGGAAGCCCTCCAGGTATAACAGGAGTGCATTTCCCTGATGGATGGATGTTAGGATTAACCACATGACTTTTTCAATGTGAGAGGAGCAAATGCCTGAAACTTACTTTTTTTATTGAGTTGTGCTCTTTTGCTTCTGCCATCACCATGGTATAGTTTCCTCCCTGTAGTTGCCACCTCTTGAATCTGGTTTCAGGTGTTACTGGACCCTAACATGGAGTTAAGCATCGCTGCTTGCAGTAGTGCCCCCTATTCAGGATCAGCTGGTTCCAGTTGAGCAAGAGAATTATTAATTCATGTCACTGAGTTTTGGAGTGTTTACTATGTATATGTATTGTGACATTAGCTGATGATGTATCTAACCACATGGCTTTTTTTTTTTTTTTCTTTCTCCTGAGCCATTTTTGTTGATTCTCATATATTTTGCTACTTGGTTTTGTTTATCACTGGTTTCCATTGCTAGAATGTAAGGTCCATAGAGTCTATTTTTTTTGTTCATTATAATTCTACATTCTCAACACCTGTAAAAGGGCTTGGTGTGTAGTACATGCCTGATAAATATTATTGAATGAAAGAACGTAATTAAAATTTGAACCTTAGTATGCTTAAACTTAGGCTTCCTTGGTGGCTCAGTGGCAAAGAATCCACCTGATTAGGCAGAAGATCAGGGTTCAGTCCTTAGTTTGGGAAGATACCTTGGAGGAATGAAATGGCCAATATTCTTCCCTGGGAAATCCCATGGACAGATGAGCCTGCCCAGCTACTGTCCATAGGGCTCAAAAGGGACAAACACACTCATCAAGTAAACAACAACAATGATTAAATTCATAAAATAATAAATTTAGAGCAAATTCTTCCTATTTACACAAGAAAAAACTGAAGCTTTGGTAATTTAAATCACTTAACAAATGTCCTAGGATTAGACCTAGTAGATCCATTAAAATCTAAGAATAGCTCCTATTACTATGACTTTAAATATTATTCTAGCAAAGTCCAATATATTAAAAAGAAAAATTGCTAGCAAGTTTACACCATCACCTCTTTTTTGGGTGTTAGTTCTAAAAGGCATTGTAGGTCTTCATAGAACCATTCAACTTCAGCTTCTTCAGGATTACTGGTTGGGGCATAGACTTGGATCACCGTGATACTGAATGGTTTGCCTTGGAACCGAACAGAGATCATTCTGTCATTTTTGAGATTACATCCAAGTACTGCATTTCAGACTCTTTTTGTTGACCATGATGGCTACTCCATCTCTTCTAAGGGATTCCTGCCCAGAGTAGTAGATATAATGGTCATCTGAGTTAAATTCACTCATTCCAGTCCATTTTAGTTCACTGATTCCTAGAATGTTGACGTTCACTCTTGTCATCTCCTGTTTGACCACTTCCAATTTGCCTTGATTCATGGACCTAACATTCCAGGTTCCTATGCAATATTGCTCTTTACAGCATTGGACCTTGCTTCTATCACCAGTCACATCCACAACTGGGTATTGTTTTTGCTTTGGCTCCACTCTTTCATTCTTTCTGGAAATATTTCTCCACTGACCTCTTGTTTTGAAGGACAAAAAAATGTCCTTCTTGTTATAGGGGACTGAAATGCAAAACTAGGAAGTCAAGAAACACTTGGAGTAACAGAAAAATTTGGCCTTGGGATACGGAATGAAACAGGGCAAAGGCTAATACAGTTTTACCAAGAGAATGCACTGGTCATACAAACACCATCTTCCAACAACACAAGAGAAAACTCTACACATGGACATCACCAGATGGTCAACACCAAAATCAGAATGATTATATTCTTTGCAGCCCAAGATGGAGAATCTCTATACAGTCAGCAAAAACAAGACTGGGACCTGACTGTGGCTCAGATCATGAACTCCTTATTGCCAAATTCAGACTTAAATTGAAGAAAGGATGGAAAACCACTAGACCATTCAGCTATGACCTAAATCAAACCCCTTATGATTATATAGTTTAAGTGAGAAATAGATTTAAGGAACTAGATCTGATAGAGTGCCTGATGACACTCAGAGTTTGTGACACTGTACAGGAGACAGGGATAAAGACCATCCCTTGGAAAAGAAATGCAAAAAAGTAAAATGGCTGTCTGAGGAGGCCTTACAAACAGCTGTGAAAAGAAGAGAAGTGAATATTGTAAAGTAATTAACCTCCAATTAAAATAAATAAATTTATATAAAAAAAGAAAAGGAGAAAAGGAAAGATATTCCATTTGAATGCAGAGTGCAAAAGAATAGCAAGGAGAGATAAGAAAGCCTTCCTCATAAATCAAAGCAAAGAAATAAGAGGAAAACAATAGAATGGGAAAAACTAGAGATCTCTTCAAGAAAATTGGAGATACCAAGGGAACATTTCATGCAAAAATGAGCTCAATAAAGGACAGAAATGGTATGGACCTAACAGAAGCAGAAGATATTAAGAGGAGGTGGCAAGAACACACAGAAAAACTGTAAAAAAAAGATCTTCATGACCAAGATAATCATGATGGTGTGGTCACTCACCTAGAGCCAGACATCCTGGAAAATGAAGTCAAATGGGCCTTAGAAAGCATTACTACAAACAAAGCTAGTGGAGGTGATGGAATTCCAGTTGAGCTATTTCAAATCCTAAAGTATAATGCTGTGAAAGTGCTGCACTCAATATGCCAGCAAATTCGGAAAACTCAGCAGTGGCCACAGGACTGGAAAAGGTCAGTTTTCATTCCAATCCCAAAGAAAAACAATGCCAAAGAATGCTCAAACTACCACACAATTGCACTCATCTCACACACTAGTAAAGTAAACCTCAAAATTCTCCAAACCAGGCTTCAACAATACATGAACCGTGAACTTCCTGATGTTCAAGCTGGTTTTAGAAAAGGCAGAGGAACCAGAGCTCAAATTGTCAACATCCGCTGGATCATCGAAAAAGCAAGAGAGTTCCAGAAAAACATCTATTTCTGTTTTATTGACTATGCCAAAGCCTTTGACTGTGTGGATCACAATAAACTGTGGAAAATTCTTCAAGACATGGGAATACCAGACCACCTGACCTGCCTCTTGAGAAACCTATATGCAGGTCAGGAAGCAACAGTTAGAAGTGGACATGGAATAACAGACTGGTTCCAAATAGGAAAAGAAGTATGTCAAGGATGTATATTGTCACCCTGCTTATTTAACTTATATTCAGTGTCATCATGAGAAATGTTGGGCTGGAAGAAGCACAAGTTGGAATCAAGATTGCCAGTAGAAATATCAATAACCTCAGATATGCAGATGACACCACCCTTACGGCAGAAAGTGAAGAGGAACTCAAAAGCCTCTTGATGAAAGTGAAAGAGGAGAGTGGAAAAAGTTGGCTTAAAGCTCAACATTCAGAAAACGAAGTTCATGGCATCTGGTTCCATCACTTCATGGGAACTAGATGGGGAAACAATGGAAACAATGGCTGACTTTATTTTTCTGGGCTCCCAAATCACTGCAGATGGTGAATGCAGCCATGAAATTAAAAGACGCTTACTCCTTGGAAGGAAAGTTATGACCAACCTAGAGAACATATTAAAAAGCAGAGATATCACTTTGCCAACAAAGGTCTGTCTAGTCAAGGCTATGGTTTTTACAGTGGTCATGTATGGATGTGAGAGTTGGACTGTGAAGAAAGCTGAGCGCCGAAGAATTGATGCTTTTGAACTGTGGTGTTGGAGAAGACTCTTGAGAGTCCGTTGGACTGCAAGGAGATCCAACCAGTCCATCCTAAAGGAGATCAGTCCTGGATATTCATTGGAAGGACTGATGCTGAGGCTGAAACTCCAGTACTTTGGCCACCTCATGCGAAGAGTTGACTCACTGAAAAATAGCCAATGCTGGGAGGGATTCTGAACAGGAGGAGAAGGTGATGACAGAGGATGAGATGGCTGGATGGCATCACCGACTTGATGCACATGAGTTTGCGTGAACTCTGGGATTTGGTGATGAACAAGGAGGCCTGACGTGCTGCGATTCATGGGGTCACAAAAAGTTGGACATGACTGCGTGACTGACCTGAACTTACACCATCACATACTGTGAGCTGGCTTAATATCAACCATACTTGGATAGTAGAAAAACAAATGCTTGTCCTTGCATTTGCTCTACTGAAATTCAACCCCAAAATTCTGATTTAGGGCCACAGAATTCTGGCTGATTCGATTCAAATTGTTGGACTTGTATTTTTTCAAGAATTAGGTACCTTAACTTTGATGATCATGCTATTCTAGACTGAGGTATTTATTATTAAGATATAATAAATCCAAGAATACAAACCTACTAGCACCACACCCTAAGAAGGAGGAGGTGGGGGGGCACTGTTATGGACTGAAGATCAGTGTTTCCATAAAATTCACATATTCCAATGTGATGGGATTAGGAAGTGTGTCTTTGGAGAGGTGATTAGAAATAGATGAGGTCATAGGTTGGAGCTCCTGTACCCCAAAGAGTTAGGAGAGAGATTTTTCCTCTTGTTCTACTCTCCATCATAGGAGGATAGAACCAGAAGACAGTGATCTGCATTTGGAAAAGGTCCTCACCAGAGCCCAACCATGCTGGCTCCCTGATCTTGGATTTCCAGTCTCCAGAACTGTGAGAAACTGATTTCTGTTTCTCATAAGTCACCCGGTCTATGGCACTTTATTATAGCAGTTCAAACAGACTAAGCCAGGCTGTAAGCAGTCTACCACAAGGTCTTGCCCTATTTTTCAGGATCTTCAGGATGACAAAACCCAGTGATACCAGTGAAGGATTGGAAAGATGTGATCTTAAGGTAAAGCCTGGTCCTGTAAAGTTCTATCCGCAATGTGGTTTTCTCTGTCAAACACACAAAGTTCATTCCTACGAATGAATTTTGTGTCTCCTCCAAATGGGCATGTTGATCCCTAATCCTCCATGTGATAGTGCTTAAAGGTGGGGTCTTTACAGTAATTAATTTTAGATGAAGTCATAAGAGTAGAACCCCCATCATGGGATTAATGCCCTTAAAGAAAGATGATGAGAGGGGAGGTGTCTCTTTTTCTATATGAAGGAAAGGCCATGTGATGATAACCTGCAAAAGAGAGCTCACCAGGAACTCGACCATTATGGGCTTTCTAGCTTCCAGATCGTGAGAAATAAAAGTTTCTGCTAAAGCCACCCAGCTTAAGATATTTCATTATAGCTGCACAAACTAGGACATTCACTGTACCAGGAGAACTGAGATCACTGAGACAAGTTCTTCATTCCAAGGAAGGGCAGAAAAATGTGATGAAGGTAGAATTTGATATTTCTGGACCATTAACTTAAGCAGGTGCCAAGAGGTAGCGATAAATCCAGTAGCTACACAAAATGACTATTTCATTTGTTTGTTTGATATTTGTTCATATCTAAGATGTATCTTTTCAAGGGTCAAATATTTTCTAAAATTCTTTAACAACTTTTCATCATCATAATTTCTAAAGTATATTTTCACAAGATTTAATCTGCATCAATTATATCTGTCAGAAATAGATACAAACGTGATAAAACTAGAATAAGTTATGGTATCTGTACACATAAAGAATGCTAGATATTTAAAGTTTTCACAGAGGGTCCATGTAAAGTCTGGGTTAAAAAATACAGATGACCAGTAAAATGATTTTTTTCACCTTTCTTTCTCTTCTTATTTTCTTATCTTCTGGCTGTAGACATAAACTTTATATTTCTTTCAGATGTTGTCACTGAAATTCTGATGTTGGGTATAAAATCTAAGTAGTTGCTGGCATTAGAACCAAATTACTTCTATAAGTGAGCCATCTTCTTTAAAGTTTGAACAGTTTTAAATGTATTATGGTGAGCACACAAGGTAGGTTCATAAGACAAGATTTTAATCACAGATATAAAATGCCTGTCTGCTATAAACAAGGAGCTTTTGTAATTTCTATTTGCTTATTGAGATGCTATCTTTAAATGTAAAAGTCATGGTCACACCTTACCTACTTCATCCAGTACATGTAACAGAGAATACTACCAGAATTAGTTATTTTGAGTGATTGCAAATCTTGAGGAAATAATTGTGATACAATAAATGGAATAGATATGGAAGTAATATAAGTCTGTATTAAAAGATTAATTAATCTCTCTATATCCTTAAGAGTTTTCTGATATAGCTAACAAATTTTATACAAGAGAAAATACATTTAAATATTGCTATTATCTCTAACAAGAAATAAAATCAGGTGCAGAGAGCTCAATGATAATAAAATACAAATAAAAAAGTCAATATTTTGTAACAGGCATTGTTACCATGTAACTGTTAAATTAAATTTGTCACACAAAATAATTAAATCTAATTAACAGATAATACATAATGAGTACCTAGTCACAAAATTTAATGATACTCTAATTGTAATCAAACATGTTATGTAATTGGTGCTTATTGTGTTCAGCTACATATCACACGCCTGTTATCTCCTGTGTTTTATAAATTGGAACTCTAGTTTAACTCTTGCTTCTTAGAAAGGGTAATGCCTTTGGAATATTGAAAATGAACTGGTAGGATGCCAAGGAGTCTGCTTAAACTGAAACACAAAAGAGGTTTTGAGCAACAACAACAAAAAAGATGTAATCTATACACCTTCTAAGTTTAGTATTACTATAATAAATGTGGTTGGTATCAAATTATAAATGGCTCAATTCTTTTCCACTCATTCTTACAATATTACAATTTAGTTTCTTGAATCACATAGTAATGACTATTTTGGTAAAATGTTTGTGACAATGTATAATTTCTTTGTAATGTTTATAATTGTATACTGTTTTGAATCAAAGATGGAGACTGGAAATATTCTTATTTCTAAAATGTAAATATTTATTCACATGAATAACTTCTGATGGCATTGCAGTCCTTTGAATTATATTACAGAGCTTCTCGATGAGGGTGAAAAAAACTAAGATCACGGCATCCTGTCCCATCACTTCTTGACAAATAGAAGGGGAAAAGGTGGAAACAGTGACATATATTATTTTCTTGGGCTTCAAAATCACTGCAGATAGTGATTGCACCCTTGAAATTAGACACTTGCTATTTGGAAGGAAAGCTATGACAAATCCAGACAGAATTTTGAAAAGCTTTGCTGACAAAGGTCTGTCTAGTCAAAGCTATGGTTTTTACAGTAGTCATGTACAGATGTGAGTGTTGAACCATAAAGAAGGCTGAGCGCTGAAGAATTCATGCTTTTGAACTGTGCTGTTTGAGAAGACTCTTGAGAGTTCCTAAGACAGCATGGAGATCAAATCAGTCAATTCCAAAGGAAATCAACCCTGAATATTCATTGGAAGGACTCATGCTGAAGTTGAAACTTCAATTATTTGGCTACCTAATGCAAAGAGTCAACTCACTGGAAAAGACCCTGACACTGGGAAAGATGGAAGACAAAAGGAGAAGTAGGTGGCAGAGAATGAAATGATTAGATAGCATCACCAACCCAACTGACATGAAATTGAACAAACTCCAGGAAGTAGTGAAGGACAGAGGAGCCTGGTGTGCTGCAGTCCACGCGGTTGCAAAGAGTCGGACATAACCTGGCAACTGAACCACAACAGGCGAATGACAATTTAATGGCATTTACTATGTTCCTGAAAAGTGAAAGTGAAGTCACTCAGTCGTGTCCGACTCTTTGGGACCCCGTGGACTGCAGCCAACCAGGCTTCTCCGTCCATGGGATTCTCCAGTCAAGAATACTGGAATGGGTTACCATTTCCTTCTCTGGGGATCTTCCCAACCCAGGGACTGAACCCCGGTCTCCTGCATTGGAGGCAGATGCTTTAACCTCTGAGCCAACAGGGAAGTTTCTACTACATGAAAAAAATATGAATTTTAGCAATTAATGACATAAGGTGAATAATTATTTTATTTTCTATCTAAGTATAAATTTATCTTTTACTAGAATATGCATGTTTGCTAAGTTGCTTCAGTCATGTCCGACTCTTTGAGATCCTACGGACTGTGGCCCATGAGGCAGCTCCTCTGTCCTTGGGATTCTCCAGGCAAGAATAGTAGAGTGGGTTGCCATGCTCTCCTCCAGGGGATCTTCTCCACCCAGGTATTGAACTTGAGTCTCTTTTGCATCTCATTCAGTCTCCTGAAGTGGCAGGTGGGTTCTTACAACTAGTGCCACCTGGAAAGCCCCTACTAGAATATAACTAACCATAAATAAATTTTAAATATATAACTAACCATAAATAAATTTTCACCATAATATTCATCCATTTTAAAACATTTTTTTTCAGGATTCAGTTTTAATAAATTATACTAAGTACCTAGAGGGTAATAATCTCATATGCCTGCCACAGAGTAGAGGTTGGGCACATACATGGGCACATTTATATATTGCTATGAACCTAAAATTAATTCTTAAATGTATCATAAATTTTCAAAAGTGAGCTGGACTTTTAACATTGTGGAATTAAAGAGTAAATTTTATTGTGAAAAATAGAACATTTGAGTAAAGCATATAAAGAAATACTATAAGAATCTGGGTTAATCAAAGAGGAATCTAGACTTCCAGAGATTTTCAACTCATGTGTAATAGATATTTAGAAGAAACTGATCATGGGAAGAAAACAAGAGGCCCCGGCTTAGATATAGGGTGTGTATGTTAAATCCACAAGCAAAAGACCTCTCATTTGAAGACTGAGAAAAAGAAAATATGTCAATAGAATGCATGACTCAAGTTTGATAGTGTGTTTATTAATCTTAAGTATAAATATTTTCATTTGCTTTACATGAAATTCAGCCTTAATCAGAAGAATTATTCCCTTGCCAGGCTCCTCTGTCCATGGGATTCCCCAGGCAAGAATACTCAAATGGGTTGCCATTTCCTTCTCCAGGGGATCTTCCTGACCCAGGGATAGATCCCAAGTCTCTTATATCTCCTGCATTGGAAGGTGGGTTCTTTACCACTAGCACCACCTGGGAAGCCCTTGTAGTTAAAAGAAACTATTAAAAATCTGAATATCTAACTCTAAACCTCAGCTAAAGCCATTTATTGATTTAAAACACAGTGCAGAGCTTACTGAATCTCAGTTCCCTGACCAGGTATTGACCCAAGGCCATGGTGCTCCAAACCACTAGACCCCATCTCACAATTTAGAATTTGAAATAATTCACATACCTAGAACTTACTATATCTTTCAGGTAGATTTCGTATGAGTACAGATAAAAATATCAAATTAAATAAAATTGACTACATAGAAGATTGATACACTGAATTAGAAAAAGGAACTTAACTTCTTCTTAGGCCTTTGCAATTGAACAATCTTTTATCATGGTAATGGTTTATTTAAAGCTGTGTGTGTGTGTGTGTGTGTGTGTGTGTGTGTGTGTGTGTATCTGAGTTGTTCAGTCATGTTCCACTCTGCAACCCCATGGACTGTAGCCCTGCCAGGCTCCTCTTTCCATGGAATTCTCTTTCCAGGCAAGAATACTGGAGTGGGTTGTCATTCTCTTCTGTAGGGGATCTTCCCCACTCAGGGATCGAATCCAGGTCTCCTACATTACAGGCAGATTCTTTACCAGCTGAGCCAATATGATTATAAAAAGTAAGAGTAAAATTTGACAAAAAAATTATGAATGGAAGAAATAAATTAAAAATTGCTGTCTGGGCATGCCAATGATAGCCCAACTCCCCTACTGGTAATAATTAAAAAGACTGGAAATAGCACAAATCAAACAAAACAATAACAACAGCACTACCCTAAGGCTTCTATAGAGGGAGCAAAACAAAACTGGGGTTGTGGAGGGGAATGAAAACTAGTTTCATTGTTTTTTTTTGTTTGTTTGTTTGTTTGTTTTTTCCAGCCTTATTGCTATGTCTAGAGGGAAGGTGCTAGATAAGGAGTTTCAAAGCGATTCTGGACATAAAACACATCCAGAAATATAGAGGTACTCTGGAAAGAAGCCAATACAGATTGAATAGTATGGGGATTATCCTAGACAAGAGTCAGAGAGGAGATGCCATAATTCTAGGTATAAAACCACAGGATACTCAGCCTAAACTCTGAGCTCTACACACTTAGAACAGATACACAATGCATAGCAAAGACATTAAGAAATCAACTGAGATTTGAATAACTGATTACAGGAGACAACACGGAACTCAGGGGTGACTATCTACTTAAAACACTTTTTTCCAGATGGTTGTTGAGATCCACAGTCTGCACAGGACAATATTTATAGTATCCATGACAAAATGCCATATTTCTCAACATTCCATGAACCAGGAGAATATGAACAATTCTAAAGGGAAAAGACAATTATCATATGCACACTCCAAGATACCTCAAATGTTACAATTATTAAATATTTATTTTAGAGCAGCATTTAACTATGTCCAATGAGGTAAACAAAAATATATACAGAATAAAAGTTATATAGGAAATCTCAGCAGAGAAACAAAAAATACAAAATAGAAAAAAATATTTTTAGAGCTAAAAAAATTACTATCTTAAATAAAACAAAAAATTCACTGAATGGACTCAGTAGCAGTAAGGAGATTATCAGCAGAGAATCAGTTAACTTTAAAAGCAAACAACAGATATTGTCTAATCTAAAGAATAGTGAAACATAAGATTCATAACACTGAACAATGTCTCAGATATCTTTGAGTCAAAAAGTCTATATGTTTGTAGTTAAAAGTCCTAGAGATGAGAAAGAGATTAGAACAGAATAAATATTTATAGATTTAAAACTGTCAAATATATTGACAAATGCAAATTTACAGATTCAAGAAATTCAGTATACCTCAAACAGGATAAACCCAAAGAAAACCACATTTAGACTTATCCTAGTCAAAATTATAAGCAACAAGATGAAGAAAATAAATTGAACTCAGCTTTAGAAAAATGACACATGGCATAAAAGTGATAAATAAATCAAATTGCCATGGATTTATCATCAGAATCCAAGGAGGCTAGAAGACAGAGGAACCTCATCTTTAAAGAAATGACAACCCAGAATTCCCTCCCTCTCTATCATTCCTGAAAAAAACCATCAGGAATGATAGAGAGGGAGAACATTTTCAGATGAAAATAATAATAATAATAAATAATAGATGATATCCCCAACAGTCATGCTCTACAATAAATGGGAAAAAAATATCCTTAGACTGGAGGACAATAATATTAGAGGAAAATCTGGATCTGGAAGGATAGAGGAAGACAAAAAAGAAATTATAAAAACATGAGTAAATAATATCTCTCCCTTTCAAGTTCCTTAATATATCTATAATTTATTAAAATAATTTCTGGTGAGAGTCTCAATTAAAATGAATATGGATATAATGCATATGACATCAAACATTTTTTTAAAAGATCAGTGTGGAGTACTTGTAAAGGCATCTGTATTGTTGCAAAGCTTTTACATTTAATATAAAGTGTCAGATTATTAACTCTGAGAGAGCCTGAATAGCTACTTGTACATAAGACAAAATACACCTAGTCAGGAATTAGTGGAGAAAATGAATCATTCATGAGGAAGACATACATTAGAGAGAGAAAAATGATCCACCAAAGATAAGCACAGCCTGAACCTTTGAGCACATTAATTCACATGGGCCAAGGAACTGTGCAGCTGTGACTAAATTAAGGATGTTGGGTTGAGAATATTATCCTGGATTATCCAATGTGGATCCAACGAAATGGCAGGCAAGTCAAAGATAGGGACAGTGTGAGGAAGGAAGCAGAATCAAAGTCACATGATGGAATGTGGGACTCATTCTGCCATTACTGGCTTTGAAGATGGAAGGAGATTGCAAGTTAAGAAAAGTGGGCATATTCTAGAAACTGTAGAGCCTCCACAAAGAAATACAACCCTACAAATACTTGATTTTATCCCAGTAAGAATAATTTCTGACCTATAATATCAAGAGTTTAAAATAATATATGTTATTGTTTACAGCAAGTAAATTCATGTTCACTGGTTATATCAACAACAGGACACTAAGAAGATACAGACTATAAATGTATATTATGTCACTGAGCCTCAAAATACACAAAATGCAAAAATAAACAATTAAAGAGAGAGAGAAAAAAGTTCACAAATATGATAGAGGATTTTAACAACCATCACTCTAATAGAACAAATTTGGTGAATACATAGAAGATTTAAAGAACATATATGTGTTTTAAGTACATATTATGTATTCACTAGACAGATAATATGCCGGGACATTAAACAAACCTCAGTAAATACAACAATAATCAAAATCATATAGAGAATATTTTTTGAAGCAAAACTGAATTATAAATTAGTAACAGTAAAATATCTAGGGAAATGCTAAATATCTGAAGGCTAAACATATTCTCACAAATAATATTGACCAATGATGAAATAATCTATAAAATATAAATTATTTTCAACTGAAAGCCAAGAGAAACACAATAAATCACTATTTGTGGGATGCAGTTAAAGTACTGCTTAGAGAACAATTCCAGAAAAAGCTGAATAAACTGATATGTAAGCTTTTAAAAGTAAAGGAGGACTGCACCTGTGATCAAAAACAACTTGAATTTGCTTTACAATCAGTCATTGCAAAACAGAGTATCCTAAATACTGTGTTTTAAATATTATACAATAATTTATGAGGATGTGAAATAATTCAACAAAATTTGAATGAGAAATGAAATTCTCACTACATACACGAAACACAGGACCAATAATATTAAGAATAAACAGATAAAAATCTAAGGAGATGTTGATCAATTACTGATAACTAACATAGTTCTGTTTACATTGTGATTTAGGCTAAATGTTCCATTAAAAAGTAACAATTTTTACTGTAAGCAGTATCAAGACTATTACATACAGTCAAATCTATATTGTGAAATCTCCCATAACCTCCACTAGATGTCTCTAATAACTTGACTTTGGCTACATTCCTTCTAATGTTATATAGGAAATACTGCAACATGAACTACACCTGTGTTTTGATTTTCCTACAAAACTTAATGTTTTTCAAAGAAGAAAAAAGTTGTCTTAATACACAACTGAAAAAATTAAAATAACTTACATTCAATATCAAGGTACATGCTCTTTTGGTGCCCTCCAATTCTACTTGCAGCTTCACAGTCGTATCTCCCTGAATCTGACAAGTCCACATCTTTAATGTGCAGTGAAGAACTTCCATGCTGCCCTTTGACTTCGATACGTCCGTCTGGGCTCTGTTCACATTGATTTGGGAAAAAAGGAAGATTTTATGCTTATTTTGTGTAAAATGATGATGAAACATATTGCATTTATCATTGATATAACATTTCAAAATAAACTCTTAACTGTATTCAGTTTTTTACTTCAAAAAAGCACTGTTCCCATATTTATACTTTACTGGTTTTAGCTTATCCATTTTAGGGACACTGACATGCACATAATAAAAACATGTTTTATCAACCTTTATATTTAGCATGCTCTTTGCTTTTTAGACTTTCACTTGCTTTTTATAAAGCTAGTATGTTCTTCTAGGGACTTCCCAGGTGGCGCAAGGATTTTGTTGTTGGCTTTCCGTTGTGTTCTTTGCAAACAGCAAAATGACAACAATGCGTATTTAATTCTGGCTACAGCTTACCAGCAAAAATACCTCTGCCGTACTTTAGTTTCTTATTTTACCACATAAGGAGAATGTACCAAGATGTATGACAATTAAAGAATATAAAAGGAATTTATAGTTTTTATTTTTGAATGAATGCAACAGTATTGCTTATAAACATAATTGGTACCATATGCATCACAGATACACGAATAAAAGCACTGTATTCTTAGGAAGTCATTGGAAACAATATGGAAAGATTACTCACATACTCGACAAGTATGACTCAAGTCAAGCAATTACTTATAATCCTATAGTCTATAGATTGGATTTCAAATAAGAATTATTGTGTGTAACATAATTAGCATATCCAGAATTGTTTTCTTAAATCATGTAAATACCTTAATAACACACATATTAAAACAGAGGTAGTTTATTCAGTCAATTTTACTTTGTACTGTCAAGATATACAGTGGACTTTTAACACTTCATAATTCATTGAAGATATCTGCTCTATCATTCTACCATTATCAAATTGATTCTTTTTAATATTTAAGTCTTTAGTGTTCAATAGAATATTGTATGTCATTCAATTGAAATATGTATCTTATATACACAGTATAATGGTTGTATATTTTTATATATGACAGATTCAAATAAATTTCAATATGTGTTTACTTTGCATTATTAAAATGATGTTTAGTCATTTTTCTTTATTAATATCAAAAGACTATACTTTTTCATGGCTTGTGGGATCTTGTTTCTTCCACTGGGGATCAAACCCAGAGCCACAGAAGTGAAAGCCTGCTTCTTTATCACCAGATCACCAGGGAAGTCCTTCACTGGACTCCTTTAAAGGCCTTTTCAAACATGTTGATTGGGGCACAATATGGTTACTTTTTTTGCTTTGTAATTCTATATGTGAATGCAATCATTAAATAATCCCATTAATTACTGATAATTTATTATTTGAGAAATAGTCGTCAAAAATAAAGAAATAAGCAAAAGCATATTAGGGATGCAACTTAGGCCAAAATGTCTTAGTCAAAAATATGTTCCCCACCTTCCAAGTATTGCTAAAGAAATAGTAAGGTGAAGTTTTCAATCTGAAGGGCATTCTATTCTGCTAATTTTTAAGATGTTCAGCTGCTAAACCCATTTACTTAATTGAAAGAAAATGCAAGTATTCATGGAAGTTAAAAATCAGAATGAATGAATAATTGGCCAAAGGAAAATGGCCAATTGTTATACAAGGTGCTGTTTCCTAACTAAAAAAATATCCTTTGGCCTTTATTGCACCTCTATTCATTGTTAATTCCCTGGTAGCTCATTTGGTAAAGTGTGTCTGTAGTGCAGGAGACTTGGGTTCAATCCCTAGGTTGGGAAGATCCCCTGGAGAAGGGCATGGCAACCCATTCCAGTTTTCTTGCCTGGAGAATGCCCACGGACAGAAGAGCCTAGTGGCCTACAGTCCATGGGGTCACACAAGTCGGACACGACTTAGCAACTAAACCACCACCACCATTCATTGCTAAATTCTTTTGAATTTGCCTTCCTTTCTTTTGTGCTGACTTCCCTTGGCTTTCAGGACACCCACATGATCCTGATTTTTCTCCCAGTTTTAGTTGTAGCCTCCTTTGTTTTGGATTTGATTACAGCCTCCTCACTTCCTTGAGGTCTCTGTATTCTGGCCTGGACTCTAGAGCTTTTTCATTTGAGCACTCTTAGCCCTGACCACATCTACGCAGAGATCGCTAGTCACTCTTTCTCCCTCAGGGTCCTTCTTTCCCTGGAGCTTCAGAAATAAGATACATCACATGCAGGGAAAGTCCATTTGATACAGATCTCAAACCAGCATGTGTAGATGAATGTATCACACCCACTCAGCATCACCTGCCCTCTTCCAGGTATCTTTCTTTCTATGAATGATATTAATACTAATTATTTTCCATGCCTCATGCTATACCATGTTTTAATTCTTGCATCAGTTGCTGAACCTTCATTCATCTATTTATATTCTAAGTAATGATACATCTCAGTTTAACATCTTGCTTGACATTACATTCTAATTTTCAGGAACTGTGTTCCCCTAGACATATCTGCTTTCTCCCTCTCCATTCAGAGTTTCAGTTGTGCTGCTGAGTTGGAAGGATATTGACAGGCGTCTCTTGATTTCAGAGAAAACAACCACACTCAGGAAGAATGTGACCAAAAAAACCTCCCTGACTCTGCAATATTCTACAACATTATGTTATTTCCTATGTTTCTTTTAGCAGAAAAATCATTCCAGCTGCAGAAATTATTTCTTGTGAAACTTAAAATAAGGCTCTTTTTAAAAAGCAAACTTTTATTTCTCGTAACTACTTTATGATGGTTTCACCACCAGAAATTTTCTATAATTACACATAATATTATATTGCCTCCACCAACTCCTTAGCCTGATGTTGATGGACTTCCATATGGCATTATCTTTCTGTTTAAGGACACCTTACAATTTGGGTATTAGTAATTTGGGTTCTAATCAATTTGAACTACTTATATTGTGATGAATATCCTGTGCTGTCTTTCTCTAAGCATCTTTCACATATCTGTCTCTAATCTTTCCCCCTTTAGCTCTTCCATGTGGCAGAATTCTACCATCACTCTTTCCATTTCTTAGCCAAATATAAATTTATATTCATAATCCCTCATTGACTACTGTGTGTGTGTGTGTGTATAATAATCTTTGAAATCAATGCATTTCTTAGGACACATTGTTTATTCTGGTTTTATCTGAAACTTTGGATTTTATCCTGCAGGTTGATATTACAGTTGTACAAATGCAAAACATTTTAATGACACTTCATATGAAACTCACCTGGACTAGCATCTATGACAGAATTGATACATTCTAATTTGTATAAGGCAAATTAACTAATAGTGAAATATACATATAATTGTATAAAGGAAATGTAATTCTTCAGCTATTCTTTACTATGGACGAAAAATTTTGTACTCAATATATTTATTAGAATGTAGATAAGATACATTATTAATAATGTAAAACATCCTTCTTTCATTAGGGAAAATATGGTCTTTCTGCACATTAAAAAGTAAATTTACCCACCTTAAAAATAAACAGGTCCTTTCGTTATCACCTGTTATAAATGATATAGCTTTGACTTGTGGATAACTATTCATGTAAATTAGCATGCTATTAATATTGGTAAAAATGGTAGCATTTAAAATACTAAGGCAGCCAGTATGCCCTATCTTTTTTGTTTCTCATACTCATGTGTTAAACTGTTTTAGAATCATTGACATTTTAGAGAAAATTGGGGATCCTGTCACTTAGTTACTCAACATTTTTATCTATGTTTGCAATTGTTTTACAATAAGCAACAATATATCTGAAATTAACAGAAATTTAGGAAGAGTATAATTTGTTCTATTTCTGGAAGGAGTGTGATTCCCTGAGAAATAAGTCATTTTCAGAGTTAGCATTGTCTCTGTAATAATGCACAATATGCATTTGACTAGAAGACCAAAGTCATTTCTTCTCATTTCATATACCAAAGGGCATCTGTCTCTCTGTGCTACAGAAATATATTATACATTTATGAAAGAAAATTCATTTATATCTTGGCTTTGATTCACCACCTACAGAAGATTCATTTAAGACATCAGATATTTGACTAAGACAAGTTAATTGGTATATTAGCTGTTCATGTAGTATTTTCAGTTTCTATCACTGCATTAAGATGATTGGAAAGTAAAGTGTCTGACTGTACATTATTCTTTCAATCTTTTACAAAAAGATACTCTCAGAAATTTGACTTGATATTATATCTTTTGCCTTTCTGAAGGTCAGCTTAAGAACTGCTTGCTTGTATAGTATTTCAGTATTTTTATAAAATGATTATTCATAGTGCTTATTGTCCTTTCATTGACCTCTTAATCAAATATCTATGTGAAAACTATTATCTTGAGTTTAGTACAAAATAAATATTTGTTGTATATTTTAACTGTTTTACATTTTAAATTACATAACATATATCATGGTTGCTATGCTAATGCTAAGTCACTTCAGTCGTGTCCGACTCTGTGCGACCCCAGAAGGCAGCCCACCAGGCTCCTCCATCCCTGGGATTTTCCAGGCAAGAACACTGTAGTGGGTTGCCATTTCCTTCTCCAGTGCAGGAAAGTGAAAAGTGAAAGTGAAGTCGCTCAGTCGTGCCCAACCCTCAGCGACCCCATGGACTGCATCCTTCCAGGCTCCTCCGTCCATGGGATTTTCCAGGTAAGAGTACTGGAGTGGGGTGCCATTGCCTTCTCCGCTATCATGGTTACTTTGTAGCTTTACTTGACTAGATTTCACTGCCAAATTTAGAATTCAGTTGCAGCAAACAATACATCTGAGTTGGTCAGAATTCCCTTCTTTCTTCCTCACATTTAGCCTTTGAATGTTTTTAGGGTCATTGACACTTTTGGCCTTTTGCAAAATGGTGGTTCATGTCAGTTACTCAACATTTTTTTGTATGTTGTGCAATTGTTCTACAATAAGTGTCCAGGCACTGAGGATACAAGCTGAGCAAAACAGAATAATTTCCACCTTTAGTAGAATTTAACTTTAACTGATAAGACAGATATCATTTTAAAAGTAAAATACAAATAAAATGAAAAATACCACAGGTTCACTGTGGGGATGTTATCAAAGGGGTGGGTTAGAGTCAGAGGTATATTCCTTGAGACACTGAAGTGTGGACTGGAATCTGGAAATGGTGAAAGAGGCAGCGGTGTAGAGAGAATTCAGTGCTGTAGAGAGAATATGGCATGAGAAGGCTTACGGAAAAACTGAGAGAAGACAGCAGGTGTAGAGAAAAGGCTGAGAGCACATGGGATCCCCTGACATTGGAGGCTGACAGAGAACCTGTGGAGCACCCAAGACACACAGATACACAACAAGTTTTTACCTTTTGGTTACATACTATTTTTTCTCATTATATGATATGCATTTTTTCGGGGGTAGGTGGATTTTTTATTATATATTCTGTTTGTATTATTTTTAGTTGCATTCCATTGCATCTCTATTGCATGTAAATTAAATTTCAAATATGTAGAGGTAGCAGCAAGACATAACTGTTAAATGCATAAGAAAGAAAGACTCTTTCCAAAGGTCATTGGAATTAATTTATGCAAACTAACTTCTCAAAATCATAGGATTCCTATGTTTACTCTTAGTATTAAGGTCTCTTTCCTCTGGGCTTGATCCAACCTTCCTAATTTTATTCCTATTTTCATATCATGAAATAAACTTATGTACATTTACCCTTCCTCTAAGGAGGGTAAACTGATGAAATAAAGAGTAATATGTCCAGGAAAATTTAACTTATAGTTTCTTCACTGGTCATAGAGGTCAAAGGCCTTGTTGGTTTTATACAAGTATAAACTCTGTGTTACTGTTCAATGGCTTTAAATCTGTGGGTACTAATAATTATTTATCACATTTCCAAAATTTATATATTACTTAAAGTTATATTAAGTATTCCAACTGTATTTCTATATCACTGTTATTTATTATGGTTATTCATTGTGACTGGAGTTCTAAGCAAATAAATTAGAATAAAAGAAATGTGCTTGTAGTATAGCTGATCATACTCTGGCAATGCTTTTGCTTACTCTGAATGACAAGATACCTACTTTTATCAAATCCAAAGATAACACAACAACATATTTGATGGCAAGATTTTTCAGAAAATTCAGGACATAGGAATTCAGGACAAGCCATAAGTGTGGGGCTAGTGTAGAAAGCCAGTAGGAAAATCCCACAGATTCAAGCTACCGATCCATGTAAAATTTCATTGCTTTCTACAAGGTTAACAAACTATGAAAAACAGGATGATCACTACTGTTTTTGATAATCATTGCTTTTTCCAATTTTTTCTGTATAAAAGAGCAAAGTAACAACAACTGCTTATTAAAAAATGAATAAGGGATAAAGAAGCCAAGAAGATATTAAAATCTAAAAGTTATATCCTATTTGAGCTAAATTTTAGTTTCAGGGCACACAACACTGCAAAGATAGAAAGAAGATCTAAAAGAATGAGGCACATTATACACTGAAATCCTTCCTATTCAACAATTTATTATAAGATGGTCAGAGATATTGTAATGGTTTATATACATAATTGAACTTAACTTGTGAACATTGATATCACATGCTTACACTGTACTGCTCTGAAAGTAATGTAATAACTAAAATGTGAACTCCTTTATTGCAAGGATTTGAATAAATGAAAAGTTTGTTTCAAAGTTTTTTAAATTCAGATTTTAAAATGTTTTTCTCTGTAACATAAACTTAACCAGTTAGAAAACAGATCAAACGCAATACTAAAAATACTATAATTGGAATAGCATAATATTGATAATGATTGAAGCTGCAATAGAATGTGAGATTTCATTATACCATTCTCCCATCTTTGTTTCAAATTTGCATCACACAATTTATCACGGAAATTTTCAAACAACATAACCAAGATGGAATGTGTCCCTTTATTTTTGTCAGTTGTTAGAACATACAAAGCAGATCAGAACCCAAATTAAAATCCAGAGCATACTGTTGCAGACTAGTCACAAATCCACAGATTTCTGTATTGAAAGCCAGTGAGGTTTTGCTATAATTATTTTGCAGTATTTATCACAGTGCAGCTTGGCTTACACACAGTACATAACTTTTGCTGCTTTCCCCTAGGTCTGATTAGAATTAAACTTGAGGATGAGATGGCTGGATGGCATCACCGACTCGATGCACACGAGTACGCGTGATCTCCAGGAGTTGGTGATGGACAGGGAGGCCTGGTGTGCTGTGATTCATGGGGTCGCAAAGAGTCAGACTTGACTGAGCGACTGAACTGACTGACTGACTGAAGTTTGCGTAGACTCAGTGCAAGACATATGATTAATGTTATTACAATCAGTGATGTAGTTAGTGACCAGTGTCTAAGTGGTATGGCAATCTTGTTCAAATTATAGACAAATGAAATCTTTGAAAAGCAATATCCAACAGGAAAAAGTACAATAATGTTACAGGAGATGTTTTAAAAGTGCCTGACACATAATATATATTCAATAAATTTAAAAATAGTCATTATCCTCTCCCAATAGCATATCTTTATGTAAATCCCTACAACATGCTCAATAATGGAAAAACTTCAGTATGAAGAAATACAAAATATTTGGGGAACATTATTTCTGCTCTATCTAATGAGACAAATGAGGACCCTGTACTGAGCATTATTTGGCCACAACTCACTGGAAGCATGAAAAAGACACATGACTGCTCTCAGTGTACATAAGTCTTTTTCCTGTCTGTTTCATTTGAATAAATTGTATTTTTCTCTTTGATTTTACTAGACATTTCTTCTGCAGTATCTAATCTTCTGTTAATCCAATCTAATCTTTATGTTTTTTTTAATCTCTAGAATTTTGATTTATTCTTTTATGCTGTTATGTTTCTCTGTATTATGTTCATGCTTTCCAGCTACCTTGTATACATATGCAGTATATGTATTAAAAGAAAAAGAAAAAGGATATGTGAATGTTCCTATCTACTAATACTGTCAACTTTGTCAATGGATCTGTTTCTTCTGATTGATTTAGCTTTTTTCCCCTAATATGGGTTATATTTTCATGTACCTTGTATACCTCATGATTTTTATTAGATGTCACACACTGTGAATTTTATGCTTTGAGTGATATAAGTATTATAGAAATTTAGTGATATGATACATTATATATATATATATATATGATCTCTTTCATGAGATATTGTTAAATTATTTGAAAACAATTTTATTCTTATGAGACTTTTAAACTTTGCTAGGCAAGCTGGGGACAGTCTTTCTTTTTTTTTTTTAGTTTTTTATTTTTTTAATTTTAATATCTTTAATTCTTACATGCGTTCCCAAACATGAACCCCCCTCCCACCTCCCTCCCCACAACATCTCTCTGGGTCATCCCCATGCACCAGCCCCAAGCATGCTGCATCCTGCGTCAGACATAGACTGGCGATTCAATTCTTACATGATAGTATACATGTTAGAATGTCATTCTCCCAAATCATCCCACCCTCTCCCTCTCCAGCTGGGAAAACTGGTCAACCGCTTGTAAATGAATGAAACTAGATCACTTCCTAACACCGCACACAAAAATAAACTCAAAATGGATTAAAGATCTAAATGTAAGACCAGAAACTATAAAACTCCTAGAGGAGAACATAGGCAAAACACTCTCAGACATAAATCACAGCAGGATCCTCTATGATCCACCTCCCAGAATTCTGGAAATAAAAGCAAAAATAAACAAATGGGATCTAATTAAAATTAAAAGCTTCTGCACAACAAAGGAAAATATAAGCAAGGTGAAAAGACAGCCTTCTGAATGGGAGAAAATAATAGCAAATGAAGCAACTGACAAACAACTAATCTCAAAAATATACAAGCAACTTATGCCGCTCAATTCCAGAAAAATAAATGACCCAATCAAAAAATGGGGACAGTCTTTAAAGACTAATTCGATTGCATTACTAAAGCAACCCACTCCAGGATTCCCATGGTTCTTTCTGTGGCCTTGCAGTTTCCTCATGTACACACACACACACACACACTTATCAGTATTCAGCTGAAGACTCTTGGGGAAAGCGCTGAAGATCTCTGGAGCTCTCTCTCTGTAAATTTCTTCTCCACAGAGCTCCCTCTCTCTGGTACCCCATTCTGTGATTTCTAGCACCCTTAATTATTCAAACTCAAAGTCAACACTGGCTCCTCAACTAGGAGAAAAGAGCCAGACTCTTCATCCTTGTGCAGCAGCCTGGAAACTCTTGACATAGAATACTTGTACAGTCACAGGGCTCATGTCATTTGTTTCTCTTCTCCCATGGATCAATATGTAATCCATCACGATATAAATTTTGTCTGTTGTCATTGTTAAAAGTCAGAGTATAAATCAAGGCTTTCTTCATCCAATATGCCTGGAAATATGAATTCTAACAAGTATTTTAAATTGTCACTAGTCCCACACTTAACATCAGAAAATGCAAGGAATATACCACTAGTGACAACATTTTGTCACATATATGCAAATTCTTATGGTATACAACACATTGCTATTTACAGCATTGTTTTTACCAGCCATACATCACAAAGTAGAATACTACTTGGCAATGTGTGTGTACATTTTTCCTTCTTTTAAAAACTCACATCATTTCAAATATATATTAAATATATACATCACTGTATATATAAGAAATACTATAAAAATAATGTGTACAATTACTGTCATATGCATTGGCAGTGTTATAGCAAATATACACTCTGTTTTAATGCACAGCTATGCTGAATGACTCATATATTTTACTTTAGTGCCTCATAACTACATTTTAGGTAGGAGGCTCAAGAAGATAAAAAGTATTTCTCAGCTCTGTGCTGAAATCTTCTCAGTTGTATTAGAGTATAACAATTATGGAATTAATGAAATCACTTTATTGGAAACGCTATATATAATACATGCACACAAATACTAAAAACTAATAAGTATAAACAAAAATATCAAAAACAGTTTCATCAAATCCTTTCAGTAAATAGACACAGAAGCAAGATACCTCTTAAAGATGACTAAAAATTAAAATTTTGTATAACATACATGAACTCCCTTGAGCTGATTTTATTTAGTTTTGGATTTAATTTGTTTGTTTTGTGATAAAGTATCTCTTCATAAAGAAAAGGCAAATTAAAAAAATTATGTATATACAAACTCAACTATTTATGATTGCTAGAAGTCTTCAATTAAAAGAGAAGATACTCTCTAGAAAGGATCTAAGTTATCAAGATAATAAAATAATGCATAGCAGAAAGGGAGTTGCAAATGGTAACAAGATTTATTTCTTTACCAAAGGCAAAAAGATGTATTAAGACAGTGTCAAAGTATGGAATGAATGAATTAATGCTACAACCCTAAACCATAGAAAGGAAAAGATACAACGTGGACTTTGTCAGAAACATTAACAGACTATTATATTTCTATATTATATTCTTTTATTAAAAAAGAAAATTATGTCTCACACAGGTCTGTGATGAATATTTACATTGATATATATCAAAATTAGATGATAAAAATTTACAGATGTTATCATTAAAGGGGAGCATGGTGGAAACAGAGAGACAAGAAGCAGAGATGATCTGGGAAATTATATTACCTTTACTACAAGAAACAAAAGTGATAAGAAACACCCCTCAAGAAGTTTCTGTGTGCTGGGATATGCAGATATGGAATGTTTAGTAAACAATTATATTACAGGGCAGATTGTTGTAAATATTATAAGAAGGTATTGGAATAGTATCATGCAATGTGATATCTCAAGGTGCTGATCAAAACAGCAGTTAGACTTGTTTTATCTGATACAGAAAGAGGAGATCCAACTCAGGAAAAGTGTGCCATTTAATTGCTTGCTAACCTCCTGCCTCTATAAAATTAGTCTATGGAAATTCCTTAATTATCACCTTTTCTATCACTTGGCCACAGAGTATATTTTAGTTTAAATAAGCAAATGAGGTATGAAGTAATCAGAATATTATATCAGTTTATTCAAATGTTTGGTGGCTGAGAGGTTAAAGTGTCTGCCTGCAATGCAGGAGACCAGGGTTTGATCCCTGGATTGGGAAGATCCCCTGGAGAAGGAAATGGCAACCCACTCCAATATTCTTGCCTGGAGAATCTCATGGACAGAGGAGAATGGTGGGCTACAGTCCACGGGGTCGCAAAGAGTCGGACATGACTGAGCGACTTCACTTTCACTTTCGCTTATTCAAATGTTTATTACTTTGTATGCTACTATTACTTTAGCATTCTGTTTTTCCTTTAAAATTTTTGCCCCAATAGATTCACAGCTCCTATGACTTGGCTAGATGCAGTGAACTTCAGAATTGAATGCAAGTATTCATATAGTAAGTCAGTTCTACTATTCTGTACATAGTTTAATTTCTTATCCAGTTTCAGATTTTGTAATTAAAAGAATAGTGTTCTACAATTTATACTTAGTTTACCTGAAGAACTCAGCAATTAATCTAGACATCAGTTCAGTTCAGTTACTCAGTCGTGTCCGACTCTGTGATACCCAGAGTTAAAAACCAATAGGCTTATCATAGAGACTTCAGTTTGGCAGTTAAGGACTCTCTCAGCAAACTCAAACATATTGCATACCACAATTAGTACATCAAAGACTTGTGATAGCTTTCTCTACATTTACAACTCACAGTGTACATTCGAAGTTGTAGATGGATAAAGTACATACACTATTGAAAATCTTCCAGCACCCCAGGATTGATGGAGGAAAAGTGAAGAAATCTTACTAGGATTAAATTAATTGATTTTAATAGTAGGACTTGAGGAAAAAATGAAGGCAATAGAGATTTGAAGAGTGACCTATCATGTTGGGGGCTTCCCAGGTAGCTCAGAAGGTAAAAAAAAAAAAAAAATTCAGCCTACAATATGGGAGACCCAGGTTCGATCTCTGCATCAGGATATACCCTGAAGAAAGGAATGGCAACCCACTCTAGTATTCTTGCCTAAAGAATTCCATTGACAGAGGAGCCTGATGGGCTGCAGTCTAAGTGATCGCAAAGAGTCAGACATGAGTGAGCAACTAACACACACATATGCTATCATGTAGAGCAGTGTAGGTAATAAAAGGGTTTTCCAAATGATATCAGAAGCTATTGGAGGCTTCTGAACAACAGAGTGATATTATCCGGTTTATTTCCAGTGGACCAATTTCACTATTTTAACAAGAATAACAAGGGGCAAGGGTGAATGCATTAAAACCTTTATAAAGTTTTTTGCAATAATCTTGGCAAATAATTTGGAGGAGGGCATGACAACCCACTCTGGTATTGCCTGAAGAATCTCATGGACAGAGAAATATGGTGGGCTATGGTTCACAGGGTCACAGAGACATCTGAAGTGATTTAACATGAATGCAGGCAAATAATTATGCTGGCTTGGAGCAGGGCAGTAACAGTTGGGTTTTGAGAAATGATCACAATTTTAATATATTTAAAATAAGAATAATAGGACTGACAAAATTTGAATGTATGTATTATAATAAATAAAAGTCAAAAGATTACACAAAAAATTTTAGACTAGAATACTAGAAGGAAGGAATCACCATTTAATGAGATTGGGATGACCAAGGAAAATACAGAACTAGAGACAATGTACCGAGCTGGGTCGGGTAGTTATTTAATGTGCAAATGTAGCTACTTGGTAGACGACTGGATACAGACAACTAGGGTTTAGTTGAAAGGCTCCTGCTTAAAATTTGGATTTTTTTGAATCCAGTTGGTAACTAAAGGCATGAGACAAAATGAATAAGTCAAGGGAATAAATAGTTATATGAGATAGGAATCCAATAACAAACCCCAATTTAGAGCCCTAGATAATTTAGAGGTCAATTAGAAGACCAAGACTGATGAGTGAAAAAACAGGAAAGTATACCATAAGCCAGAGCTTCCCAGGTGGCACTAGAGGTAAAGAACCCGTGACTCAATGCAGGAGACAGGAGACGCAGGTTCAATCCCTGTATCTGGAAGATCCCCTGGAGGAAGGCATGGCAACCCATTCCAGTATTTTTGCCTGGAGAATGTCATGGACAGAGGATCCTGGCAGGATACAGTCCATAGGGTTGCAAAGAGTTGGATACAACTGAAGCAGCTTAGCATGCATGCATGAATACCATAAGTCAAAGTCTATGCAACAAGCAGAAAGGATTATTTAATTGGATCAATGCTTCTCTTAGGTAAACAAGTAAAATTAGGTTTCCTAATTTGTGATAAAATTTAGAGAAGTGAATGTTATTAGTAACAAGCTTTCCAAAGAGCTTTTGTGGAGTCACATGATCAAAGCCAGACTAGAATATATTCAAGAGGTAATTCTAGGAAGAATTTAGAGAGAACAGGATTAAACAACCTTTTCAAGAGATTTTCTATGAATAGAGGCTCAGCTCAGATGAGATCTGGAAGCCAAATATGATAGTTACTGGGTTGGCTAAAAAGTTTGCTCAGGTTTTTTATAACATCTTACAGAAAAATTCAAAACAACTTTCTGGCCAATCCAATATCTGTCTGTCTACATATATATACAGACTTAAAATATATACTCATATATGAAGGGTGGGCTTCCCTAGTAGCTCAGATGATAAAGCGTCTGCCTCCAATATAGGTGACCCAGGTTTGATCCCTGGGTCTGGAAGATCGCCTGGAGAAAGAACTGGCAACCCTCTCCAGTATTCTTGCCTGGAAAATCCCAAGAACAGAGGAGCTTGGCAGGCCACAGTCAATGCAGTCACAAAGAGTGGGACACGACTGAGTGACTAATACTTTCACTTTCATATGAAGGATATATGTACCGTTACCGAAACTGTGCATTTCATACCCATGACTCATTTATTTTGGAACTGGAAGTTTGCAGCTCTTAATGTCCCTATTTATTTATTCCCCACACACCAAATCCCCTGTTCATTCTCTATATCTTTAAGTCTGTCTCTGCTTTGTTATGTTTGCTCATTTGAATTGTTTTTTAGATTCCACATATAGGTGAATTAGTAGTTTTGTCTTTCTACGTCTGAATTATTTCTGTTAGCATAATGCCCTCTAGGACCATACATGGTGGCAGGATTTCATTCTTTTTTTAATGACTGAAAAATATTTATATGTCATGTCTTCTTTATCTATGTATAGACTGATGGACACTTAGGGTGCCTCTGTACCTTGGCTCTTGTAAATAAAGGTGCAATTAAGCTAGGGATGTTTATATCTTTTTGAATTGCTATTTACATTTTCTCACCATCAAAGAGTCAGACATGATTAGCAACTAAACAACTACTATTACATTTTCTGTGAATGAATACTCAGTAGTGGAATTGTATATCATGTCATATATCATATAGTAGTTACATTTTTAGGTTTCTGAGGATTCTACACAGATTTCCATAGTGGATGCACCAATTTACATTCACACCAACAGTGTACAAGGGCTCCCTTTTCTATACATCTTCGCCAACACTTGATATTTGTTGCTTTTTGATAATAGCCATTCCAAAAGGTGTGAGGTTATGTGTCACTGTGGTTTTGATTTGGATTTCTCTGATGATTGGTTATGTTGAGCATCTTTTCATATGCCCGTTTACCATCTGCATAGGAGTACGTCAAGACTATATATTGTAACCCTACTTATTTAATTTTTATACAGAGTACATCATGAAAAATGTCAGGCAGGATGAATCACAAGCTGGAATCAAGATGGCTAGGAGAAATATCAACAACCTCAGATATGCAGATAATACCACTCTAAAAGCAGAAAGGGAGGAGGAACTAAAGATCCCCTTGATGAGGGTGAGAGG
Organism: Ovis canadensis; assembly: GCF_042477335.2. Taxonomy (NCBI): domain Eukaryota; kingdom Metazoa; phylum Chordata; class Mammalia; order Artiodactyla; family Bovidae; genus Ovis; species Ovis canadensis. The sequence continues at coordinate 138,358,414 of NC_091245.1, forward strand.
AGTGAAAAAGCTAGCTTAAAACCCATTATTCAAAAAACTAAGATCATGGCATCCAGTCCCATTACTTCATGGTAAACAGGTGGGGAAAAATGGAAACAGTGACAGATTTTATTTTGGGGAGCTCGAAAATCACTGTGGACATTGACTGCAGCCATGAAATTAAAAGGCATTTGCTCCTTGGAAGAAAAGCCATGACAAACATAGATGGCTTATTACAAAACAGAGATACTTCTTTGCCAACAAAAGTCTGTAAAGTCAAAGCTAGGGTTTTTCCAGTAGTAATGTACAAATGTGAGAAGTGGACCATAAAGAAGGTGGAGATTGAAGAATAGATGCTTTCAAACTATGATGCTGAAGAAGACTCTTTAGAGTTCCTTGGACTGTGAGGAGATCAAATCAGCCAATCGTAAAGGAAATGAACCCTGAATATTCATTGGAGGACTGATGCTAAATCTTAAGCTCCAATCTTCTGGCGACATGACACTAAGAGCTGACTCATTGGAAAACACTTTGATGCTGGGAAAAAATGAAGGCAAAAGGAGAAGAGGGCAGGAGAGGATGACATGGTTGGGTAGCATCACCAACTCAGTGGACATGAATTTGAGCAAACTCTGGGAGATAGTGAAGGACAGGGAAGCCTGGTGTGCTGCAGTCCATGGGGTCACAAAGAGTTGGACATGACTTTGTGACTGAACAGCAATATGTTTTTTCCCAGCAGTAAAGTACAAATGTGAAAGTTGGACCATATAAAAGGCCAAGTACTGAAGAATTGAAGCTTTCTAATTGTGGTGCTGGAGAAGACTCTTTAGAATCCCTTGGACTTCAAGGAGATCAAATCAGTCAATCAAAGGAAAGTAACCTTGAACATTCATTGGAAGTATTGATGTTGAAGCTGAATCGCCAATAATTTGGCCACCTGCTGAGAAGAGCTGACTCATTGGAAAAGAGCCTGATGCTGGGAATGATTGAGGGCAGAAGTAGATGGCAGAAAATGAGGCAGTTGGATAGCATCACCGATTCAATGGACAGGGTGCTCTGAAGTTGATGTTGGCCCACTATAGGGTGGTGTTGGATCCAAGGGTGGCTGTATAACTAGGTAATACCTTAATATGGGTACAGATTATAACTGGATTTATTGTGGAGATAAACTGCTGAGTCACAATCCTGTATAACAGAACCTCACATAGTATGAAAGGTCAAATATTAATATATTTTAAAAATAAGCAAATTCACAGAAAAAGAGTTCATATTTAGATTCGTAGTTACCAGAGGCAGTGGTGGATTAAGGCAGTCAAAAGACAAACTTCCAGTTATGAAGTAAACAAGTATTAAGAATGTATGATACAACATGATAAATATAATTAATACTACTATAAGTTATATATGCTATATATAACATATATATTTATACATATATAAATTTATATTTAAATGAATATATATGAATATAGATATATATATATATATATATACATATATATATATAGAGAGAGAGAGAGAGCGCACGCATCGCTGACTCAATGGACAAAATTTGAGCAAACTCCAAGAGACAGTGGAGGATAGAGGAACCTGGCAGGCTATAGTCTATGGGGTCACAAATAGCTGAACGCAACAACAGAACAACAATCAAATGTTATATGTGAACATCGAGAGTGCAGTTCTATCAGTTCTCATCACAAGGAAACATTTTTTCAATTTCTTTAATTTTATTTATATCTGAGATATTGGATGTTCCCTAAACTTACTGTGATAATTACTTCATGATGTACACAAGCCAAATAATTATGCTGTATATCTTAAACTTACACAGTGTTTTATGGCAATTATGCCTCAATAAAACTAGAAGAAAAAATAAAATTGGAAATACAGGAAAAAAGATATGCAAGAATGTTTATATCCATTTCATGTAGAATATATATCATAGATATATTCTATGTGTAAATTATATCATTTAATCTACATACTATATTCTATAATATATATGTGTGAGCTGCTCAGTCATGTCCAACTCTTTCAGAACCCATGGACTCTAACCAGCTGGGCTCCCCTGTCCATGGAATTCTCTAGCAAAGAATACTGGAGTGGGTAGTCATTGTCTTCTCCAGGAGATCTTCCCAACCAAGGGAACGAATTTGGTCTCCCACTTTGTGGGCAGATTATTTACCATCTGAGCTACCAGGGAATAATGCATATTAAAGTAACAATGAAATAGTTTTCAATGTTGATGGGAAAAATAAGGTGGTGAGTAAAAAAAAAAAAAAAAGTTGGGAAAAGATAAATTATTGTGCTAATATCTATGGTATGTTAGAGAGGCTGGAACTACTATCTACATTAAAAACTTGAATATTACATTCATGGTAACGTAAAGGTTCACCTACACATGATGTAGATGCAATCATAGGAACTGGTTACAGTGTTCTTTTGACTGTTTTTATTAGGAAATGAGGAACCAGTTTAACAGCTGAGCTTTCTTAGGACAGAGGAAGTTTGTGAACTTGAGCGTGGAGGAAATATATGAGGTAGTTGCCAAGAAAATATGGGCTGAGTACTGAAAAACAGACAGCGCATGCATTAAGCTATGGGTCACAGTTTTAAAGGGAGATCATTCAGAATGATTCCAGCTAAGTTTAGCTGTCCTCCAATACGTGTGGTATAGGCACTGAGGTTACTTAAAGGATGACTGGTATTTTTCTGGAAATAGTTTTCAAAGAAAAAAAAAGATTGAGGAATGTATATATGATAATGATTATAACAGACAATGAAATTTAAGCTGGGGAATAAAAGAAGTGAATAGAGTGGGTGATTTGAGCCAGGGAAAAGATGATAGAATCCATAGATATTAAGACTACATCATTTCTATGTATTTGATAGACTATAAATATGATTTTCTTACTATCAAAGATGAATTTTAAAAAATTAGGCATCCAAGAATGAAGAGCTTGGAAAGTTGGATAAGAACTTCTATGGATTAAAAAACAACAGCAATGATGGTGCTTTAAGACACAGATCATGACAGTATATAATGTCATATACATATATTCCATGACAGCCAAGGAAGAGTCTCCTAAGAGGGATTTTTCCCTCAGTAAACACAACTACTTGATATATGACTCAACATAGTTATTACTGAAGATCTTGAATATATTTTATTTAAATTTATTATTTGTTAATCCATGACTCAAAAGTAATGATGGGATTATAATAACTGTGCTAAAGTACTTTTCATTAATATATATTCAATTTTACAAATTAATTATCATGTAACTAGCATTTTTTTATACATTTGTTTTTGCTTCATGCTTAAAATTGATAATACAAATTTATCAAATGTATTTTTTGCAAGTTCCTTACTAGAATGTTTACTGAAATATTTTCAGATATCTATGTCTAATTGTCCAAATGTAAAGCAATTCATTCAAATTTATTTCATTTTGTTCTTGAACTTACTATCTTTCACTAAAATATTTCATAAATAAATCAAAGTTACATTTACTGGGAAATTTGTTATTTTTGTTGTCTATGAATATTCACTGAAATCTACATATTTCTTTGTTACTAGATTATTTTATATTTTCCTCAATGGTATAGATTCTTTCAAAAGATAAAGTAAATAACACATGAAATTTAAAACAGAATATGGCATTCACAAGAAAACATAATATTATTTTCTGTTATAAAGACAAAGAGAACTAACTTTCAGTATGTAAATAATTTTTTCCCAGAATAATCATGGTAAAATTGTTAACTAATATATTATCCTATGAAAAATATGTTTCTTTCTGCTAGAAATACTTATATATATTTTAAAGTAGCCATTCATTAATAAATACTTTTAAAAAAGAAAAAATGACATTTTATTTTTTAATTGTTTCCTAGAATTTCCTCAAAAAAATTTTTTTAATTACATGTTGGACTTATGACTAGTCATCTTGCATACTTTTTGTTTGAGGTGTGAGCTGGAAAAGAAACTTCAGAAAGTTGTAAATGATTGAAAACCCACTTCTCAACAAGCTCAGAAGCATCCCAGGAAGATTTCCAATATGCCTAATTATATTCTACTATCTACATCAGATGGGGAAAAGAAGTATCCATTTGCCTACTGCCCAGCAGGGATCTACAATACTGCTCTCAGAGCACTACAATGAAAAAATGCATTAGGATGATTTTTAAAATGTCACTCAAATATAAAATCCTTCAAAAAAGCCCATTATCTGTGGAAAGACAAAAAAATACAGGCATTAAAATCTGCAGGTGCCAGAAGCAAGCTCTTTAGCATTCTTCTCTACAATCAGAAACTTTTCTTTTTCCAATGTAAAGACATTACCAAAGTAATCTTAGCTTTTCTTATAATTGAGTTGTACAGATGAGCTATATGGAAGGAAACTGCAAACACATTGCCTCATAGCTTAAGTTATTATAAAATCATAAACTGAAGAATTAGTAAATATCTGAATTTTAAAAAGTATTAGCATGGAAATAAAAAGTATATTTTAAAATATATGATTATCTACTGACTCAAGAGAAAGATGTACAGAATAGTGAAATGTTAAAGATTTATTTTATCCATCATGGAACTGAAAAATGAATCAACTTACCTAAAGTCACAGAGTAGGTAAATGGCAAATCCAGAAACTGAAATAATCACTGTTGCAACTACCATAATTTCAATTAAATAAGTCATTTTATTTGAAATGGGGATACAATTCAAATATATTTGAAATTCATGAGCTATACAAACAAATTATTTTCATATTTCTTATTCTATGTATAGCTGTATTCGATATCTAGATTACATTAATTTCAGTGTTGGTGTGTATTTCCATGTGTGTGTATGGGGGGTTGTGATGAAAGAAATATAGTCAGTTGAAAGGTAGAGGTTCTCCACAGGGTGCCCACACAAGAGCAATTTTGGGGAGTTTCAAAATAAAGCTCTCTAATCACTGTCAGGGATGCTGTAAAAATACTTAGGAACTGGAGTTCCTGGTCACAGCAAACACCTTCTTCCAAGACACAAGAGACTACTCTACACATGGACATCACCAGATGGTTAATACTGAATTCAAATTAATTATATTCTTGGCAGATGAAGATGGATAAGCTTTATACAGTCAGCAAAAACAAGACTGGGAGCTGACTGTGGCTCAGATTATGAACTCCTTATTGAAAAATTCAGACTTAAATTGAAGAAAGTAGGGGAAAACCACTAGGTCATTCATGTATGACCTAATATAAATCTCTTATGATTATACACCGGAAGTGAAAAATAGATTCCAGGGATTAGATCTGATAGAGTGCCAGAAGAACTATGGATGGAGGTTCATGACATTGCAAGGAGGTGGTGATCAAAACAATCCCCAAGAAAAAGAAATGGAAAAAGACAAAGTGGTTGTCTGAATAGGCCTTACAAATAGCTGAGAAAAGAAGAGAAACAAAAGGCAAAGGAGAAAAGGAAAGATATACCCATTTGAATGCAGAGTTCCAAAGAATAGCAAGGAGAGATAAGAAAGCCTTCCTCAGTGATCAATGCAAAGAAATAGAGGAAAACAATAGAATGGCAAAGACTAGAGATCTCTTCAAGAAAATTAGAGATACCAAGGAAACATTTCATGCAAAGATGGGCACAATGAAGGACAGAAATGGTATGGACCTAACAGAAGCAGAAGATATTAAAAAGAGGTGATAAGAATACCCATAAGAACTATACAAAAAAGATCTTCATGACCCAGATAAGCACCATGGTATGATCACTCGCGTAGAGCCAGATATCCTGGAGTGTGAAATCAAGTGAGGAAGCATCACTATGAACAAAGCTAGTGGAGGTGATGGAATTCCAGTTGAGCTATTTCAAATCCTAAAAGATGATGCTGTGAAACTGCTGAACTCAATATGCCAGCAAATTTGGAAACCTCAACAGTGGCCACAGGATTGGAAAAGGTCAGTTTTTATTCCAACCTCAAAGAAGTGAAAGTGAAGTCACTCAGTCATGTCCAACTCTTTGCCACCCCATGGACTATAGCCTACCAAGCTCCACCATCCATGGGATTTTCCAGGAAAGAGTAGTGGAGTGGGTTGCCATTTCCTTTTCCAGAGGAGCTTCCCAACCCAGGGATTGAACCCAGTCTCCCACATTGTAGGCGGACACTTTTACCATCTAAGCTACCAGGGAAGTCCAAAGAAAGGCAATGCCAAAGAATGTTCAAACTACTGCAGAAATGCACTCATCTCACACACTAGCAAAGTAATGCTCAAAATTCTCCAAGGAAGGCTTCAACAGTACATGAACTGAGAACTTCCAGATATTCCAGCTGGTTTTAGGAATGGCAGAGGAACCAGAGATCAAATTGCCAACTTCCACTAGAACATCGAAAAAGCAAGAGAATTCCAGAAAAAGCATCTACTTCTGCTTCACTGGCTATGCTAAAGCCTTTGACTGTGTGGATCACAACAAATTATGGAAGATTCTTAAAGAGATGGGAATACCAGATCACCTTACCTGCCTCCTGAGAAACCTGTATGCAAGTTAAGAAGCAATAGTTTAAACATGACATGGAACAATGAACTGGTTCCAAACTGGGAAAGGAGTACAACGACAAGGCTGTGCATTGTCACCGTGCTTAAATGCAGAATACATCATGAGAAATGTCAGGCTGGATGAAGCACAAGCTGGAATCAAGATTGCTGGGAGAAATATCAATAACCTCAGATGCAGATGACACCGCCTTTATAGCAGAAAGCGAAGAGGGACTAAAGAGCCTCTTGATGAAGGTGAAAGAAGAGAGTGGAAAAAGCTGTCTTAAAATTCAACAGTCCAAAAACAAAAATGGCATCCAATCCCATCACTTCATGGGAAAGAAATGGAGAAACAATGGAAACAGTGACAGACTTTATTTTCTTGGGCTCCAAAATCATTGCAGATGGTGACTGCAGCATGAAATTAAAAGACACTTGCCTCTTGGAAGATAAGCCACGACAAACCTAGGCAGCATATTAAAAAACAAAACATCACTTCACTAAAAGTCCATATAGTGAAAGCTATAATTTTTCCAGTAGTCAGATGTGGATGTGAGAGCTGGACTATAAAGAAGGCTGAGCACCAAAGGCTGAACTTTTGAACTGGGGGTTTGCAGAAGACTCTTGAAAGTCCCTTGGATTTCAAAGGAATCAAACCAGTCAACCCTAAAGGAAATCATTCCTGAATATTCATTTGAAGGACTGATGTTGAAGCTGAAGCTCCAACATTTTGGACACCTGATGTGAAGAGCTGACTCATTAGAAAAGACTGGAATGCTGGGCAAGATCAAAGGCTAGAAGAGAAGGGGATGACAGAGGATGATATGGTTGGATGGTATCACCGACTCAATGCACATGAGTTTCAGCAAGCTGTGGGTGATGGTGAAGTATAGGGAAGCCTGGTGAGCTGCAGTCCATGGGGCCACAAAGAGTGAGACAAGACTGAATAATATGGCACAGTTCAAAGTCTGGAAGAGAGACTTAGACATTTTCCAGGAAGAAAGGCTCAGACAGGTACACATGTATACATCTCTTTATGTGATTCTGATGTACAACCTTGGTTCAGTACCTCTCACCCTTTCCCCTGATTATTAACTCAAATTTAAATATCACAACAAGGAAGAATATCAGGGTAAAAAATATTATTTAAGATTTTCTTATATAATGTAATGTCAAATGAAAGAATTTTCTTTTAGACGTTGATAATCATACAAACTGTGATACAGAAATTCATGGGAATGGAATTCTATCACTTGGAATTTAACACATTTCATTATCTATAATCCCTGATTCTTGGAAAGTCTCTGCAATTTTGTAACTTCCATTCACTCTTTTGTCATACAGTAAGCAATAGGTCTAGTTCAACCAGACATGGCTGTCTTTAAAATATTTGAACAACCATATCATGATTGTTTTTTTCCAATTATTTAGTAAAACATTTTTGCTGGTTTTATCCGTCCCTAGTTGTTGTTATTGTTGCTTTTTATCAATCTTAATATCAGGCACTAAGAATTGCCTATAATTACACACTAGAATGCATCGTCAGGATTTGGTAAAGAAGTATAAATAAAATTTATTATAAACATATTGGTACAAAAATTTTGCAAATTATAATTACTTACAAGGTACATTAAAAATACTTATGAACTGTCTGTTATTATTAAAGATGATGCTATAAATGTTACCATATTTCAGTTTTTCATTTCACTGCAGGTTTTATAATAAAGTGCAGATATTTAAAACACTGCTCTCTTTCTTAAATCAGTAATTGTGGATTTCGCAGTCTCATTTTGTAAATTCTATTTAAAGAGATAAAAGAAGTTGAAAATCTTAAGTTGTTTTCTATAATACAAAGGTGTTGCAAATTATACCATTAACTTTTTTTTAAGTTTCTTTTTAAATCAGTATAAGCAGTTTTCATCAACCTAAACAAATTTAAAGGAGGTAGTCTGAAGATGATATATTTTCCAAAATGCACCAATGAAGAGGCCTGTCAGAAGAATAAGCTGAACTAAGTCTGTGATAGCACAGAAAAATATGCCAAAGCTATGTCTGGAGGCTGTAGAAGTCCACTTATATACTTAAAATTTCTATTTTGATGTGAAATTTCACATTTCAAAATTGCATATTCATAAGTGAAACACTACTAATTTAAAATATGCCTTGATTCCTCTCCTGAATAGTATGCACTATGAAGCAGAAAACATTTTTTTTTTTACACTGCTGTATTCTTTGTGCATAGGATAGTACATGGAAACATAAAAGCCCTCAATAAAAGATGCTGATGGTTCTTAAAAGAACTTGCGTAAACGGTACAAGAAACATTAGCAATGGAAATTTCTGTTAGTTTAAAGATTATTTTACTGTTTACATTTTATTAAATGTAATTTTCAAGAACTCATATTTGCTTTAGAATGAAAAAATGAGGAAATACAAAAAGGCTAATATAATCTTCATATTTCATATAAATAAAAAATTAAGAATTTTTAGTAGAGATTTTCAAATAATGTAAAAACCTCACTCCATTATCCTTTGCCATCCATTAAAAGTGGTTTACATAAATAAATCATTTAAAACCATTCTAGAAGTTTCCTTAGGTCCAAAGATGTACCTACTCAAAAAATAATATCCTAGAGCATAAAATAATAATGAACACAATAGTAAAATTATCAATGTCTTTATGCTAAGAATTTAATTTGTTATAAAATTTAAAACATATTATTCAAGTGGTTGTAGCAAAGAACTGTCTCTCTTTACGGTTTCTAGAAATCCCTTTTCTCTCGGTATTTTATTCTGCAAGAACATTTGAAGCATGGTACAGATCATAGTGCCTCAATTCATGGAGAAAAATGCTTGCCACTTTTCTACAATCAAATTAGAAACACTTTGGTACAACTATGACTTCTGCATATAAGTATAAAGATAACTGTTAAAGTGTATATTTATACTTTGTATTGTTTATTTTTAATCTTAAATGAGAGTTTAAATACATCTATTTATTTGAAGGAATAGAAAGCAATCTGGACTTAAAGAACTGAAGTTAACAGTGAATCAGTAAGTAGGGTTGTTTTCTTTGAAACAGAATAAAACACAGTTTTCAAATAAGTGCAAAAGAACAGATAATCCTATTATTTTAATCACAAAGTTTGAGCTGATCTAAACACAGGCTATGATCAGCATGTCATATTTTACTTCAGCAAAATAAAAATAGGTTATTTTTGAAGTTAAATCACTATTTTTTTCCTAATTTAATACAAATTTAAGTTTATTTTGGCCACATTTGCAGGCATGTGAGATCTTAGGTACTGACCAGGGATCAAACTCACACACACTGCATTGGAAGCCCAGAGTCTTAACTACCAGTCAGGGAAATTTCACTATATTTATTGAGTTTATTGACATCATTTTGAAGGATCATTTGGTGTCAAGGACTGAAATTAAATGAGTTTTTGCTACTAAGATTTGTGAACTTTCTACCTATTAATTAATAATGTAGTATATTTATTTACTAGAGGGAAGTGATTGACCTCACAAATAGAAATATCTCCCCAAGGCAGGGATCAAATCCAGGTCTCCCAAATTGCAGGCAGATACTTTACCAGCTGAGCCACAAGGGAAGCCCAAGAATACTAGAGTGGGTAGCCTATCCCTTCTCCAGCAGATCTTCCTAACCCAGGAATAGAACTGGGGTCTCCTGCATTGCAGGCGGATTCTTTACCAACTGAGCTATAAGGCAAGCAAATTAAAAGAGTTTTTGTTACTAAGATTTGTGAACTTTCTACCCATTAATTAACAATGTAGCATATTTATTTACTGTAGGGAAGTGCTTGACCTCACAAATAGAAGAAAGGCAAATAGGGTTTCTTCTCAAAATTTCATAGCCAAACTTTTTATCATGTTAAATTGATGCAAGTTTGAAATAAGTGTTTTAAAACTATGGTGTAGGTACCAGTGAAGGTGTACATGCTAAGTACAAAATAGCATGTTCAAAAAATGTTTGATACAGGATACAGGATGCTTGGGGCTGGTGCACGGGGATGATCCAGAGAGATGATATGGGGTGGGAGGTAGGAGGGTGGTTCAGAATTGGGAACTCATGTACACCCGTGGCTGATTCATGTCAATGTATGGCAAAACCAATACAGTATTGTAAAGTAAAATATAAAATAAAATAAGCAGAGACATTCCTTTGCCAACAAAGGTCTGTCTAGTCAAGGCTATGGTTTTTCCAGTGGTCATGTGTGGATGTGAGAGTTGGACTGTGAAGAAGGCTGAGCGCCAAAGAATTGATGCTTTGAACTGTGGTGTTGGAGAAGACTCTTGAGAGTCGACTGGACTGTAAGGAGTTCCAACCAGTCCATTCTGAAGGAGATCAGCCCTGGGATTTCTTTGGAAGGAATGATGCTAAAGCTGAAACTCCAGTACTTTGGCCACCTCATGCGAAGAGTTGACTCATTGGAAAAGACTCCAATGCTGGGAGGGATTGGGGGCAGGAGGAGAAGGGGACAACAGAGAATGAGATGGCTGGATGGCATCACCGACTAGATGGACATGAATTTGAGTGAACTCCAGGAGTTGGTGATGGACAGGGAGGCCTGGCGTGCTGCAATTCATGGGGTCGCAAAGAGTCAGACATGACTGAGTGACTGAACTGAACTGAATGCACAAAGAAAATATGAAAGAGTTAAGAGTTAAATGACAAGCAGGATTTTGTGAATTTAAATTATTTTCATTTTCATAGTACAAGGTAGAGGAATTGAAATTGCAGTAAGGTATTTTATGGATTCAGTGTTTACCAAAGTTTGTATGTAGGAAAATTTAACAATTTAAAATTTTGTCTTAACGAGAAACTTAATATTAAAATTAGACATTTTTCTCATGAATTTATTTTTAGGTTGACTGTGATAGTTGTCTTTTCAAATATAAATCATTCTTGCATTTCTACAAGTTACTTGGTGAAATGGAGATCAATATGAGATTTAATTATATATAAAACACTGCAAATACAATGCTTTTGAAAATCACTGTATATTAAATTGCTGTTACCTTATCACCTTCAGAAAAAGTAATGCCATCCACTGCTCTTTTCCAGGTGATTGCTGGAATAGGCTCACCTTCTGCTTCACATATCAGTGTGACTTGACCATTTTCATACGTAGTCTCATTTTTAAGTTGTATTATGTGAGGCTGTACTGTAAAAAATATATACATTACTCAATCTGTATTAAAAGAAAATATTATTATTCATAGTGGGCATTTGAGTACACAATAGCACAGTATTAAATTGTTAACTTTGCAGTTGTTATAGTGCCATGCTTGCTTTATAAGACTGCCAGGAGAATTGCAAATTATAGGAGAAATAGCTTTAAAAATAATGTTCATAGATTACAATTATAAAAATAATTTGAAGTGGTTTAGAAACCAATAGGCAAAAAGAATTCTTTCCAAGATTTTGCTAATTAAAGATATTTGATTTTTTCCTCTTAAAGCTACAAAATTAAAATGTCCTCTTAAAACCACAAATGTACTATGTATGTGTGTCTGTGTATGACATTTGCTTTTGTAGTGATTATCTCTTAAACTTTCAAAGCAATATCACAAAATGGGGGGAAATAGTGACTGTACCCTTAATATATAGTAAGTATAACTATGTACAATACTTAAAAAACTTAACAAGTAAATATATATACATACTATTTATCTTTATTATTATGGTTGATTTATTTTGCCCCTAGATTGCCTTAATATTATTAGACATAATAGATAATTATTTCTTTATAGTTATTATAGCTATAAAACCAAACCCTCATGTTTACTAAGATCAATTATATTAATATTAAAAACATGTCCCTTAACAAATTTACATATGCCAAAGAGCTTTAAAATTTTAAACTCTGTATTGTCAGTATTTCTTAGGCTTTTATTTGTTTGAACATAAAAGTGATAAAAGCACATGTTACTTCAGAGCAAGTAACAGTTTTTTTTTTAATCGTTAAGTGTAATCAGTTATGAAATATATGTATGTTGTTCTTAATCTTAGAAAATTAAATTCTTGATATCAGAAACAGGACATATATAATTTTTTAAATTCAATGTTTATTCCATTTACTTTAATGGTTTTAGCTTTATTTCCATTATATATGAATGATTTTGTATCAAACACAATATGAATCTGTTCACTGTTACTATGCAAAGTAATTACAACAGTCAAGCAGCATATCATTTTTCCTTCATTATTTTCTATTTAAAAGGTAAAAAAAAATATTAGAAGCCTTTTGCCTTTGTTCTTACTCAGTGTCACTTAAATTTTAATAATTTACTAAACAGTATTTCATATAAGCTCATTGAGATCGATTAAGATTATCCTTTGAAATTATCTCAAAGTCTATCATTTCTAATTATTAATTTAGTTTATACTAAGTCACATTTAGCATTGTATATTTTAAAAAGAACATTTTCTTAAGTGGGAAATACTACTTGAATAAATTATATGCTTTCTATAATTTTAATAATTTTAATAATTATTAGAAATAACATACTCTTTATTCTATGTAAACAATTTTCTCCTTGTTCATAGCTTTGCAGATTTCTCATTATTAAAGATATTTGTGTAATCACATCTAAGCATGACCCTTCTGAGCAACTTTCCAACATCATGATCTCCAAAATAACAGCCCTTTTTAGATTGATCTAGTTTCACATTCTTCTTAGAACATCTTATCATTCTAATTTTACTTTAATATATTTTGGTATATTCTTTACTGTCTGTCCTACTAAACTAGAATATAGGCATTATGAAAATCTCCCTGGTACAGGAAATATTTCTATTACAGCTATTCAAGGACCAACTGGCCAAGGGTATGTCCACAGGTGTACACCATTCATTTTTTGGTCTAAACAGTATTGCTGCATCTGTCAAATGCAAAAACTGGTCCCTTCTACTCTTCAAAATATTCCTTCCTTCCTGCCCCTCTCATTGTTCCGAAAGTGTTGTGATAACAACATTGCTAAAAATGGAGAAAACACACTAAATATCAGTAATGCATATAAATCTTCATGTTTGTGTTTTAAAGAGAATAATCATATTCTAAATACCCAGCACCAAAATCTTTTCCTTGTACAAATATAATAGAAGCTAAATCAATAATTAAAAATAAATACATTGATTTTTGTACTTTCTATAAGTTCCATAAAGAAAGGAATATGGCTCTGATGTGGAAGATATTTATATTGCATGTCCTTTTAATAAAATGAAAAGGGAATATTTAATCATGGTTACAGGTCAATATTCCTAATTACAGCCTTTTGAATGAACTCTTGAAGTATATTAAAAGTATAACTGAACCCAACATGTGTCATTTAAATATTTATGAAGAACAACCCACAGATAAAACAGATTTCGTTATGTACAATTTTAATGAATTTTCTTCCAGCCTCTGCTATGAGTTCATCAAGTATTTTATAAAAATTTACATTGTAATCTCATATAATTCTTAAATAAATCTATCTGGTAGCTGCAATTTTAAAATATATTTTAGAGGAGAAAAAACTAAAACATAGGTTTAGAAATTAATTTAATTATAAGTAGCTCGTATAAGCGACAGAGACTTTCCCAGTTTGTCTCAGACCTTCCTCTAGAGATTACAGGTTTAACTACTGTGCTATAATACTTACCAAAGACTTGGAGAAGCACCTGTTTTTCATCTTCTCCTGCCTTATTTGTGGCCTTGCAGACATAAGGGCCCCCATCACTATTGATTATGTTCCTGACAGTGAGTTCTGTATTGCTTCCTCTCAATGAGTACTTTTCATTTTCTTCAATGAACTTGCCATTCCTAAAGAAGAAAACAGAGGTTGATCTTCATAAATTTGAGTTCATTTTTCAGGAGCAGGTCACACTTAGCATTTTGACCTATAATGGTCAATCACTTCATGGCTACTGTCATTGATACATAAAGCTATATTCCAATTAAACTTATACATTTATTAGCTCAAGAAAATTTAATGCATAAGTAGTAACATTATACTTGAAAGTTGCTTTGACTTTAGAGTCAAGAATAACATTTGAGTTGTGTTGAAATCTTGACACGCATCTTGGGCAAAAAGCACTCTCTTTCATTTCATACTTGATTATTAGCAAAAATAAAAATAAAAAAGCTTTATTCTGGTTAGTCAACACTTAGCTATGAAGTATATTTATTTACTAAGTTACAGGGACACAATAGACTTCCCCAGTGGCTCAGGGGTAAAGAATCTGCTTTCAGTGCAGGAGATGCATGCTCGATCCCTGCATTGGGAAGATCCCCAGGAAAAGGAAATGACAATCAACTTTCACTCCACTATTCTTGTCTGGAATATCCCATGAACAGTGGAGACTGGTGGGCTACAGTCCAAGGGGTTGCAAAGCAATCAGACATGACTTAGTGACTAACCAACAACAAGTATAAAAATTTAGGATCTCCCTTTAGGTGTTACTTCCTTGGTGGTTCAGACGATAAGTAGTCTGCCTGCAATGCAGGAGACCTGGGCTCAAATCCCTGAGTTGGGAAGATCTCCTGGAGAAGGAAAGGCTACCCACTCCAGTATTCTTGTCTAGAGAATCCCATGAATAGAGGAGCCTGGCAAGTTACAATCCATTGCATCACAAAGAGTCGGGCATGACTGAGCAACTTCACTTTAGGAGTAGGGAGATTTACCTGTCCATATGAGTTTAAACTAAAAAGGGAATGTATAAAAGGATTATTAAAATATTTCCTAGAAAGAAACAATATTTTTCTGATATTCTAAATGATCTTTTCAGTGAATTCTAGTTCTGCTTTCTAGAAAGTACTGCCATATATCTTAATCTTTATTTTCTATGACGCAAAAACATCAATTTTTCCAGTTTTTATTGACATGTCTAAATATACCACAAAATCTGCAAAATATTCACAAGTGGTGTGCAACATTGGGCAAATACTAAATGGCAAATGTATACAGTGCTCTGCAATTTTATGCTTTTTCATAAATTTCAGTAATCAAACATTTTCAAGCATGAATAATGACAAGATTTCAGCATTTTTGTCTAGAATTTTATGTACAGATAGCACTTTCACCCCAATTCTTAATCTAGTCAATAAAGAAGTATTCATTTGTATCATCATCATTTATAAGTTTTAGCAATTTGTGGCTTAAGACTCACTTTCTTTCTCTTATCAACCTGGATAAATACAATTAGCCCGTACATGTGCACTCTCCCTCCCATTCTCATTCACAGATGAGAGAACTAAACATTTAAGTATGATTTCCCCACCCCTCAATCCACAGATGAAAAGGCTTAGGTTTACACAGTATTATAAACAGCACGTAAACTAAATTCTAGTGTTTTTTATGATAAAGGGATTTTTCTCTACTTTATGTGAAATACTGTTCTAAAGGTTTGAAATATAGCAGATGAGTGGGACAAAGCCACTTATCTTGAAGAATTCATAATCTGACTGGCAGTAATAGAGGGGAATACAGATCCCATCAGTGCATTTATTCATAACTTTGTGTGTGTGCTGGGAGGTGTGAGGGACTTATTATAATAGAAGAAAAATAAAAAGATGATGGCTGGAATACTCTGGGAATTTTCTTGGGGAAAATTCCATGATCTAGGCTTTGACATGAATGGGTAGGTCTTAAAGAATTTAAAGCAGTCAATTTGTAAAGATTAGGGCTCTCAGGGCCAGTGCACTGGGATAACTCTGAGGAAGGGGATGGGCAGGAAGGTGGGAGGGGGGTTCAGGATGGGGGACACATGTACACCCATGGCTGACTCATGTCAATGTATGGCAAAAATCACTACAATATTATAAAGTAATTAGCCTCCAATTAAAATAAATTAATTAATTTTTAAAAAGAGATCATATTTCCTTAAAGAGTTCAATCTAAAAATATTATTAAAGAATAATAATTCAGGTAATGGTTCTAATTGTGTCTCTCCCAATAAACCTATTATATAGAAAGTAGTCACTGTTATCCAAAGTGCATTTCTGTAAAATGTCTATGTCTGGAAACAAACAAACAAACAAACAAACAAACTCCCAGTGGATTCTGAAAGATTATTTCATGGGCACATCCTCTGAAACTCTGACTGCTTCTCAAAATGCCACTTTTTCAGGCAAAAGAAAGAAGGGGTAAAGATTAGGGGCTAAATGGCAGTGATAAAGAAGGGAGAATCATTCTACTTTTGACTGTAATGGAGTAACAAGAACCATAGTTACCTTCTCATTATAAACAACATGAACATTTGACACAGAGGTTAAATAACATTTTCAGCCTTGGTCAACAGGTATCATATGACAGTGACTTCTGAAGACCACCAAAACTTACTACCTGAAGACAGTTTCTAAGAAAGAGGCTGTTCAGAGAAGAGGAACCCAAACAGAGCCAGACAGGGTCTCTGAAGTGTAGTGGAAGAGAGAGTTCTCAGCTGGGGGAAGTTAAAGTGACTAGAATTTACAGGTTAAAAAAAAAAAAGAAGAAAAATGTGAGAAGAAGGCACAAGAGAGAAGTGAAGAATTTGTAGTGGTTTCCCAATCAATCTTCTTAAAAATTTCTATTGGAATGTAGTTGATTTACAATGTCGTGCTACAGTGTATGCAAGTAAGGCCTCCCCAGACTAAGGTAAGAACCACTGGAATAAAAAAGGCACAGTAATACCAGGAGCTTACCAAAGACCAGGAAGAATTTGCATTCCTACCATCCAGAGTAGAAAGACCTCCTAAAACACAAGGTATTAAATTGCCTCCTTACAAGAATATTGCTTTAGTAATGAAGCCAAATTAATCTTATACTGAAAGGTTGTATCCATCTAAAAGAACTTAAAAGCAAATCTCAAGAAGATCAACTTCTCCCAAGTCACTTAACTCCATCCAAAGCTAAAGTAAAAAAAGAAAAGAAAAGAAAAGAAAATATCCAGCACTCGAAAACATAAAACTCTCTACCTGGCACCCGATATAAATTGACAGGATGGTAAACAGGTAGGAAAATATGACCTATAATAAGTAAAATTTAAAAAAAAAATCAACAAGTATAAAAGATTCAGAAAAGACACAGATGATACAATTAGTAGACAAGATCATTTAAATAGCTTTTAAATACATTCTATATATAGAAGGAAGACATATATGAGCATGGTAAGAGTGGAATGGAAAACAAACAAAAAAGGCCTCCATCAAACTTACAGACATAAAAAGTAGAATGATGAAAAACACTCTGGTGGGATTAAGAGCATATTAGACATTACAAGAGGGTTCATTCTAAGGACTGCAAGGTTGTTTTAATATTTGAAAATCCATGGAATACACCAATTAGAACAGCTAACAATAAAAATCCATATGGTATTCTCAGAAGAAGAAACACTGGAGTGGAAATGAAGAAAGTGATGTTTAGAGTTTCTATTTTTATTTCCACTTTGGTTTTTATGTCGCCAAGTGCTTCCGGTTCTCTTTGTGAAAAATTTTATTTTTCTTCAATCAGTTCAGTTCAGTTCAGGCGCTCAGTTGTGTCCGACTCTTTGTGACCCCATGAATTGCAGCACACCAGGCCTCCCTGTCCATCACCAACTTCAATGCTTGATCTTAAATTACCTTCTTTACTGACTTCACTCACACTTCTTGGAGATAGTATCACTATGCAATAGGCAGTCTGGATTTTTCTCTCTGTGCTGCTGCCCTAAGGCTTTTTACAATTTTTTTCACAAAAACAACATGTATGTGAAAGTGTTAGTCACTCAGTCATGTCCAACTCTTTGCAACCCCATGGACTCTTCTGTCCCTCCAGGCTCTTCTGTCCATGGGATAAGGATACTGGATTGGGTTGCCATGCCCTCCTCCAGGGGATCTTCCCAACACAGGGATCGAACCCGTGTCTCTTGTGGTTCCTACATTCCAGGTGGATTCCTTACCGTTGAACTACCAGGGAAGCCCAAACATTTCTATATACACAGATAAATATGTTGCAGTAAAAATTTCCCTCTGATACCAATTTTACCTCCTTTAAGAATACTACCATATATTCCAATTCTCCCACTGTATAATATATATCCAGCAATTAGAATATTTATTTTATTCAATTCAAATGTTGAGAGTAATACCATATGAAAAAAAATGGAGATGCAAAACTATGGAGTTAAGTTATTCAATTATAGTAGCTTCTGATTCATTCTAGACTGCATAATTATTATATTTTCACATACATATGAGAATTTTGAACTAATGTTAAACTTAAGAAAAAAATCTAAACCAAAAGGCAGTCTCTCCAGAAAGATAAAATGATGAGAATAAGATTCTAAAATGATATTTGTTCATTGTAATGAAGGATCCAAGAGCTTTTCCTTGCTGTGGTTAGATCTAATATTGACTGTTAAAAAATTAGAAACCAGAAGTCTCTGAGAAACATGATAATTATCTGGGGTGAATATATTAACATTTGATGTAGAATCACTTTAAAAATATCAACAGTGTGTCTGAAAGGAATATTGTCTGCAAAGAAAATCTAAAAACACCTGTCTGAAGAAATATCTTGTTTATTGCTATCTGCTATTTTAAATGGTTAAATAAAGATTTGAAACCTGAAGATAATATCAGTAAATGCTCAGAAAGTAATGAAAAATAGTTTTGAATTTCAATTATTATCCTTAAAATCTTTTTTTAAAATCTATTCCTTCTTATGGGCGCTTTTGTCAACTTGAATATATTTTTCTAATTATTTTCTTGAAGCTATTCTATAGTATATGATTTATAACATGATATTTATAGATTTGCTTCAGTAGTGACCTTAATTAATAGCTAATACATGTTTAAAAGACTCCATTTTTAAACTTTCATTGTCTCCATTTTAACAGTGTGAGTCACAACCTAAAAGAATGGAATATTTTCATATCTGTTCAATGTTAACTGAAATCAAATAGAATTTAAAAATTCAGAAAATATATAAAAGTGAATTGTAAAACAACAGATTTAGAAAAGATAATTTATTCATTTGAACTTATTTACATAACATTAAATTTATTATAATTTAGTTCTAGAAAATTACATTTATCTGTCATAATATGGTATGCAAACAAAACATACAATTATGTTTGTGTGGGTTAATCACTCAGTTGTGTCTGACGCTTTGCAATCGCATGGACTGTTGTCCACCAGGCTCCTCTGTCCATGGGATTCTCCAGGCAAGAGTACTAGAGTTGGTAATCATTCCCTTCTTCAGGGATCTTCCCGACCCAGGGATCCAACCCAGGTCTTCCACATTGCAGGCCGACTCTTTACTGTCTGAGCTATCAGGGGCATACAACAGTGGCATCTTACTAGATTTCCCACTTCTTGGTACTCTCTAGTAGTAACACTAAAATGGCTGAATCAGTTACAGGGCTCCTGGATCCATTTTAGGCAGAAACATGCCTGTTAGATAGACTGACCAGAGCTATGAATGCAGCCTTTGACTTGTATTAAATCACTATGTTGCTCTCTTCAACAATTTAACCAACTGAACTGGAAACAGAAACCTCATCATTTTTTTAAATGAAATTCAAAAATAATGGTTTCCTTCCAGACAAAATGATAAGATTCTAAGTGTTTTCCTGGAAGCCTGACCATGGACACAAGGCAGGGGAGTGTGGGTACATAACCTACCTGTACCAGGAGATGGTGGGCTCAGGAGAGCCTGAGGCCCTGCAGGAAAATGTCATTTCTTCTCCTCTCTCCGCTGTGGCGTTAAAGGATTTCTGAGGCATTGTGATCACTGGTGGCACTGAAAAACAGATGAAGGTACATTAAATAGAGATGAAAAATAGTTTACCAACATCATTGAGACTGTTTCAACATTGCCTTTTTTTTTTAAAGCTAAGCTTTAAAATTTGATAGCTCACCTCTGTACTTAAGAGAACTGACTTGACTGCATAGAAAAATGACTTTAAAATCACTAATCTGCCTTCTAATGTACAATAATTAGATAATTCATTGTAATGCTGTTTTACTATTTTTAATCTATCAAATGAGACTAAAAATAAATTAGATATTTTAGAAAAAAATAAACATGTGTATTTATATATACACATGCTTTTATGAATTATTACTTACAAAAAGACAGACAATACCACCCTGGCTTACATCAATACTGTAATCTACTTGGAGCATAAATGGATTTCCTATTTGGGTTCTCATTGGTGTATGTAATTCTATAAGCAATCATTCACAGCTTCAAGACAGGGCTTTCAAATTAAGTGTCAAACCATAATGTTCCCTCTGATTAACCACACTTAATTTCTTTAAACAACTATAGAACATTTTATGAAGAGAGACTGCTTAATCCATAGAGAGTATGAAATAGATTTTCATGAACAATTCAATTTTAAAATTAAGCTTCCCCAATTTCTAACTAATTACATTGCAAAAACTGTATATGTTGCACATTTTGAACATGTTGAACCTGTTACTGAAATGCATTGTTTGAAGTAAACAAATCAATGCCACCCATAACAGAAGCTAAGTTTCAAAGTAAAACATAAATTTTTATTTAATGTACACTTTCATGATTTTCAATTGAACATGGTGAGACATTTCTAAAATTAATTATTTAATATGTTTGATTTTTACTATCCAAACAACCTGACCAGACAGGCATTTAGATGTGTGATGATAATTACATATTTCTACAATAGCATTCAGGTCATCATTGATGCTACATTATTATAACTGATGACAGGGATAGGAACTGTTACATATCTTAGTAATTATGCACATTAAATCAAATTTCTGTCTTTATGAATTTAAATACAAGGTACATGACCTGACATGCTGTCTGTAAACTAACATAAAAATTACTAGCATTAAAATAAGATGGATTTTTTTTTTCAGATGTTAACTCTGCATTTTAAGTCATTGAGATTTAACTTTTTGTATCCTGTTTTCTTCTCTTATAATTATGGGAGAAAACAGTTTAATCAACATTAAATGCTTTTCCTTTTGTTATTTATAAATGTAACAGCAAGGACACTATATTTTTATTGTAACAATGAAGGTTTTTAGCCCTTAAAGAATTATGATGAAAATGAACTATTTAACACAAATTCTCTCTGTAGGAAAATATTTATGTAGATAGAAACATTTTCAAATGGAGAATCATATTTTAGTTCTTGTCCAGTTACTGTTACTAATCTAAATAAGTTATTCTTTATCATAACCTTCTTCTCTATAAAGTCAACTGTATATGCTGAATGATCTCTCAGAATTAACAAATCTTAATCTCTGTGTTTTATGATACAGTAGCTTCATTAATGATATATGTGTTCTTATTTGTAGTGCAGATTAGCAGAAAAATATTAACATTGCATATTTAGATATTTTGAGGTACTCTGAAGAATAATTCTAGAACCATTTGGAAGGAAAACGTGCAATAAAATCTGCAGAGGTTTTTACTAGCTCAGATGCCAAGATACTCCAGCAGTTTGTTAGCTCCTGTTTAGACTGTACAGCATTTTTATGTATATTTACTTATGCTTCTGAATTCACTGTTGAGCTGGATTAAGTACTTTTAAAAGAGAAAACAAGTATATTTCATATGAATTTACGTTTTTCTTACAAGGTCAGCACCTACACTATTTTAACTTTTTAAAAATGTCTTTTTTGGTATAGGGCTACATATGAAAAATTCAGTTTTAATAACTTTACCAAGATTTATATTCTGTATCTGTTAAGTACCTGGAGAAGGGCATGGCAACCCACTCCAGTATTCAGGTCTGGAGAATTCCATGGACAGAGGAACCGGGCAAGCCCTGTTCTTGGGGTTGCAAAGAGTCGGACACAACTAGGTGACAAATACAAACATGCATCCATTAAGTAGTCAATTATTCCTAAGTTTCTCCTTTCATACTTTAGCTTCAAGAAACATTGGAATGTGTAGAGAAATAACTCTATAACTTATGTACATGTAGACTTTGATTCACCTTAACATTACAGTTTTCCTCATTCGCTACTTATGTATCAAAGATATCATTAATTTGATATCTCAATTCCCTTTCATCAACAGAAGAATCTAGCTAGTCTAGTCCACTCTTCTTCTGTGTCTTGCAGTCTTTGTCTCCACCCACTTTCCCTCAAGTACTTTTGGAATATAACGGATATGGTATTAACTGTGAAATACTTGTATAGTCCTAGTTAACCAATACAATAATTCCTCCAATTTTATTCAGGATAAGGATAACAAACCTCACTCTACCATTGTCAGGATACCAACTCTTTTCTAAATTATTATTTGGATATGTCCTAAATATATATTAAAAGTATATTCACAGGTACATGCTCCATCTGGCAGAGGACTAGTATCTTAAGACTCAGCCTTTTATAAATTACTTTTTCTTGTTTATAATTTTTAAGGTTCTGTGACTTAGACACTCACACAAGAGAGTACTTGGGGAAGACAGCAGAGGAGGAAGCAATAGGCATCTGTCTGCACACCTACACAACTGCAGGATCTTTCTGATGTAACTATCTGGGAACTGCCAGGTCTACATATGCTTGCAACTTCTAGACAAAGACATGGAAGGTAATTCTTGGTTCAGTTCAGGTCAGTTCAGTCACTCAGTCATGTCCAACTCTTTGCGACCCCATGAATCACAGCACACCAGGCCTCCCTGTCCATCAACAACTCCCTGAGTTCACTCAAACTCATGTTCATTGAGTTGGTGATGCCATCCAGCCATCTCATCCTCCCCAATCCCTCCCAGCATCAGAGTCTTTTCCAATGAATGAACTCTTCACATGAGGTGGCCAAAGTACTGGAGTTTCAGCTTTAGCATCATTCTTTCCAAAGAAATCCCAGGGCTGATCTCCTTTAGAATGGATTGGTTGGATCTCCTTGCAGTCCAAGGGGACTCTCAAGAGTCTTCAACACCACAGTTCAAAAGCATCAATTCTTCGGCGCTCAGCTTTCTTCACAATCCAACTCTCACATCCATACATAACCACAGGAAAAACCATAGCCTTGACTAGACAGACCTTTGTGTTGGCAAAGTAATGTCTCTGCTTTTAAATATGCTATCTAGATTGGTCATAACTTTTCTTCCAAGGAGCAAGCGTCTTTTAATTTCATGGCTGCAATCACCATCTGCAGTGATTCTGGGGCCCCCAAAAAATGAAGTCTGACACTGTTTCCACTGTTTCCCCATCTATTTCCCATGAAGTGATGGGACCAGATGCCATGATCTTCATTTTCTGAATGTTGAGCTTTAACCTAACTTTTTCTCTCTCCTCTTTCACTTTCATCAAGAGGCTTTTTAGCTCCTCTTCACTTTCTGCCATAAGGGTGTCATCTGCATATCTGAGGTTATTGATATTTCTCCCGGCAATCTTGATTCCAACTTATGCTTCTTCCAGTCCAGTGTTTCTCATGATGTACTCTGCATATAAGTTAAACAAGCAGGGTGACAATATACAGCCTTGACGTACTCCTTTTCCTATTTGGAACCAGTCTGTTGTTCCATGTTCAGTTCTAACTGTTGCTTCCTGACCTGCATATAGGTTTCTCAAGAGGCAGATCAGGTGGTCTGGTATTCCCATCTCTTGAAGAATCTTCCACAGTTTATTGTGATCCACACAGTCACCACTGATCAATTTCTGTTGTACGCGCACAGAAGCAGCTACCTATCACCCTTCCCATCTGAGGCAGGCAGCTGTACACACATTTCTGGCATAAGTCGCACGTAAAAAGCCAGGATAGGAAAAAAAGAAAATCAAGGATCTGTGCACTAATCCCTGACTGAGACTTTTGATCACAGAGGTGAAGATAATAAAGAGGCAGTGGCCATTGTTGTTAAACCTCCCACATCGGTTGTGGAATCCTGGGATTAATTAACTGGCATCCTTTAATTCTTCCCTTTTCTTTTCTTTTTTTAAAAAATCCCTTTGCAGTGGGTGCTAATTCACTTCATTTCAGTTCAGTTCAGTCACTTAGTCATGTCCAACTATTTGTGACCCCATGAACCTCAGCACACCAGGCCTCCCTGTCCATCACCAACTCCTGGAGTTTACCCAAACTCATGTCCATTAAATCGGTGATTCCATTCAACCATCTCATCTTCTGTTGTCCCCTTCTGTTCCTGTCCTCAAACTTTCCCAGCATCAGGGTCTTTCCAGATGAGTCAGCCCTTCGCATGAGGTGGCCAAAGTACTGGAGTTTCAGCTTCAACATCAGTCCTTCCAGTGAACACCCAGGACTGATCTCTCCTTTAGGATGGACTGGTAAGATCCTGCAGTCCAAGGGACTCTGAAGAATCTTCCCCAGCACCACAGTTCAAAAGCATCAATTCTTCGGCACTTAGCTTTCTTTATAGTCCAACTCACATCCATACATGACTACTGGAAAAACCATAGCCTTGACTAGACAGACCTTTGTTGACAAAGTAATTTTTCTGCTTTTTAATATGCTGTCCAAGTTGGTCATATGCAACTCTTTGTTACACTATTGACAGTAGCCCTCCAGGCTCCACAGTCTATGAGATTCTCCAAGCAAAAATACTAGAGTGGATTGTCGTGCCCTCCTCCAGGGGATCTTCCCATGTCTCTTATGCTTCTGGCATTGGCAGGCAGGTTCTTTACCACAAGCAGCATCTGGCCAGATAGTAAAGACTGGGACAATCAAAAACAACTCCATATAATGGACATACTAGAAAGTGACCATGCATGTTGGTGGCTTAGATGGTAAAAAATCTGCTTGCAATGCAGGAGACCCATGTTCAATCCCTGGGTGGGGAAGATCCCCTGGAAAAGGAAATGGCAACCCACTCCAGTATTCTTGCCTGGAGAATTCCAAGGACAGAGAAGCCTGGAGGGCTATAATCCATTGGGTCATAAAAAGTTGGACACAAATGAGTAAGTAACACTTTCAAGCATGTTCCGGGAAAGGTGCAGGTTTAGAAAATACCAGAGGTTACCTTAAATTTATCTCAGTTTGATCTTTGTTTGATCAGAGACACACTTTGATAATAATAACAATGAAGAAATCAGTCACAGTAAACCCTGTGATTGAGAAAGAATCTGATTTCCATGTGCTGTGTTAAGTCACTTCAGTCATGTCTGACTCTTTGTGACTCAATGGATTGTAGCTCGCCAGACTTCTCTGTCCATGAGATTCTTCAGGCAAGAGTACAGGAGTGGTTTGCCATGCCCTTCTCCAGGGGACCTTCCCAGACCATAGATTGAATCCACATCTCTTACATTTCCTGTGTTGGCAGGCAGGGTTTTTACCACTAGTTCCACCATAGTAAACACTTATTATATTCAAACGTCCAATTTTCAGCAAAAATATCACAAGGCATGCAAAGAAACAAGAAAGTATGGCACATTACAAGGAAAAAGTAAATCAATAGAAATTGTCCCTGAAAAAGACCTGAGGGCAGATATATTAATAAAGACTTTCAAATAACCATCTTAATAATGCTCAAACCACTAAAGGAAGAATTGGAGAAACTCAAGAAAGCAATGTATGAAGAAAATGGAAATACCTATATATAGAAAACCTTTTAAAAATTGACTAAAAGAAATGCTGAAACTTAAAATGGCAATCACTGAAATAAAAGATTCAACAGAGGGATTCACAGGCAAATGGGAGCAAACAGAAGAATCAATGAATATGAAATAAGGTAATGAAAGTTCTTGGATATCAGCAACATAAACAAAAAAGATTGAAGAAAAGTGATTACAACTGAAGAGACTGGTGGGATATAACCAAGTAGACCAACAATCACATGGTAGGAGTCTCAGAAGGGAAGTGGGAGAAAAAAGGACAAACTGAATAACTGAAAGAATTATGGCTTAAAACTTTAGCCATGAGTATAAAACTAAAATGAATTCAAAGAGGACCCAGACAAGATACATTATAATGGAATTTTCAAAAGGCAAAGAGAAAATCTTAGAAAGCAGTAAGAGAGGAGCGACTCATCACATACAAGGGATCCTGAATAATTATTAGCAGATTTTGCATCTAAAACTTTGGAGGACAGGTGACAGTGGGTGGATATATTTTAAGTGCTAAAAGGAAAAAAAAATCTGTTAACCAAGAAATCTAGATCCTGGAAAACTGTCTTTCAACAGTGAGGAGAAATCAAGACATTCCGGATAAGTAAAAGCTGAGGGAGTTTTTTACTACTAGACCTGCCTTACAAGAAATGCTTAAGGGATAAAGCCCACTTGGTCATGGTGTATGATCTTTTTAATGTGTTGTTGGATTCTGATTGCTAGAATTTTTTTGAGGACTTTTGCATCTATGTTCATCAGTGATATCGGCCTGTAGTTTTCTTTTTTTGTGGCATCTTTGTCAGGTTTTGGTATTAGGGTGATGGTGGCCTCATAGAATGAATTTGGAAGTTTGCCTTCCTCTGCAATTTTCTGGAAGAGTTTGAGGAGGATAGGTGTTAGCTCTTCTCGAAATTTTTGGTAGAATTCAGCTGTGAAGCCGTCTGGACCTGGGCTTTTGTTTGCTGGAAGATTTCTGATTACAGTTTCAATTTCCATGCTTGTGATGGGTCTGTTAAGATTTTCTATTTCTTCCTGGTTCAGTTTTGGAAAGTTTTACTGTTCTAAGAATTTGTCCATTTCTTCCACGTTGTCCATTTTATTGGCATATAATTACTGATAGTAGTCTCTTATGATCTTTTGTATTTCTGTGTTGTCTGTTGTGATCTCTCCATTTTCATTTCTAATTTTATTGATTTGATTTTTCTCTCTTTGTTTCTTGATGAGTCTGGCTAATGGTTTGTCAATTTTATTTATCCTTTCAAAGAACCAGCTTTTGGCTTTGTTGATTTTTGCTATGGTCTCTTTGTTTCTTTTGCATTTATTTCTGCCCTAATTTTTAAGATTTTTTTCCTTACACTAGCTCTGGGGTTCTCCATTTCTTCCTTTTCTAGTTGCTTTAGGTGTAGAGTTAGGTTATTTATTTGACTTTTTTCTTGTTTCTTGAGGTATGCCTGTATTGATATGAACTTTCCTCTTAGTACTGCTTTTATAGTGTCCCACAGGTTTTGGGTTGTTGTGTTTTAATTTTCATTTATTTCTATGCATATTTTGACTTCTTTCTTTATTTCTTCTGTGATTTGTTAGTTATTCAGAAGCGTGTTGTTCAGCCTCCATATGTTGGAATTTTTAATAGTGTTTCTCCTGTAATTGAGATCTAATCTTAATGCATCATCATCAGAAAAGATGCTTGGAATGATTTTAATTTTTTTTTAATTTATCAAGGTTAGATTTATGGCACAGGATGTGATCTATCCTGGAAAAGGTTCCATGAGCACTTGAGAAAAAGGTGAAATTCATTGTTTTGGGTTGAAATATCCTATAGATATCAATTAGGTCTAACCGGTCTAATGTATCATTTAAAGCTTGCATTTCTTTGTTAATTTTCTGTTTAGTTGATCTGTCCATACGTGTGAGTGGGGTATTAAAGTCTCCCACTATTATTGTGTTATTGTTAATTTCCCCTTTCATACTTGTTAGCATTTGTCTTACATATTGCGGTGCTCCTATGTTGGGAGCACCAACAAAATACATTTATAATTTTTATATCTTCTTCTTTGGGCTTTATCCCAGGGATGCAAGGATTCTTCAATATCCACAAATCAACCAATGTAATTCACAACATTAACAAATTGAAAAATAAAAACCATATGATTATCTCAATAGATGCAGAGAAGGCCTTTGACAAAATTCAACATCCATTTATGATACAAACTCTCCAGAAAGCAGGAATAGAAGGAACATACCTCAACATAATAAGAGCTATATATGACAAACCCACAGCAAACATTATCCTCAATGGTGAAAAATTGAAAGCATTTCCCCTAAAGTCAGGAACAAGACAAGGATGCCCACTTTCACTGCTACTATTCAACATAGTTATGGAAGTTTTGGCGACAGCAATCAGAGCAGAAAAAGAAATAAAAAGAATCCAAATTGGAAAAGAAGTAAAACTCTCACTGTTTGCAGATGACATGATCCTTTACATAGAAAACCCTAAAGACTCCACCAGAAAATTACTAGAGCTAATCAATGAATATAGTAAAGTTGCAGGATATAAAATCAACACACAGAAATCCCTTACATTCCTATACACTAATAATGAGAAAGTAGAAAAAGAAATTAAGGAAACAATTCCATTCACCATTGCATTGAAAAGAATACAATACCTAGGAATGTATCTACCTAAAGAAACTAAAGACCTATATATAGAAAACTATAAAACACTGATGAAAGAAATCAAAGAGGGCGCTAATAGATAGAGAAATATACCATGTTCCTGGATCGGAAGAATCAGTATAGTGAAAATGAGTACTACCAAAGCAATCTACAGATTCAATGCAATCCCTATCAAGCTACTAGCAGTATTTTTCACAGAACTAGAATAAATAATTTCACAATTTGTATGGAAACAAAAAACCTCGAATAGCCAAAGCAATCTTGAGAAAGAAGAATGGAACTGGAGGAATCAACTTGCCTGACTTCAGGCTCTACTACAAAGCCACAGTCATCAAGACAGTATGGTACTGGCATAAAGACAGAAATATAGATCAATGGAACAAAATAGAAAGCCCAGAGATAAATCCACACACATATGGACACCTTATCTTTGACAAAGGAGGCAAGAATATACAATGGAGTAAAGACAATCTCTTTAACAAGTGGTGCTGGGAAAAATGGTCAACCACTTGTAAATGAATGAAACTAGATCACTTTCTAACACCACACACAAAAATAAACTCTAAATGGATTAAAGATCTAAATGTAAGACCAGAAACTATAAAACTCCTAGAGGAGAACATAGGCAAAACACTCTCAGACATAAATCACAGCAGGATCCTCTATGATCCACCTGCCAGAATTCTGGAAATAAAAGCAAAAATAAACAAATGGGATCTAATTACAATTAAAAGCTTCTGCACAACAAAGGAAAATATAAGCAAGGTGAAAAGACAGCCTCCTGAATGGGAGAAAATAGTAGCAAATGAAGCAACTGACAAACAACTAACCTCAAAAATATACAAGCAACTTATGCAGCTCAATTCCAGAAAAATAAACGACCCAATCAAAAAATGGGCCAAAGAACTAAATAGACATTTCTCCAAAGAAGACATACAGATGGCTAACAAACACATGAAAAGATGCTCAACATCACTCATTATTAGGGAAATGCAAATCAAGACCACAATGAGGTACCACTTCACACCAGTCAGAATGGCTGTGATCCAAAAATCTGCAAGCAATAAATGCTGGAGAGGGTGTGGAGAAAAGGGAACCCTCTTACACTGTTGGTGGGAATGCAAACTAGTACAGCCACTATGGAGAACAGTGTGGAAATTCCTTAAAAAATTGCAAATAGAACTGCCTTATGACCCAGCAGTCCCACTGCTGGGCATACACACTGAGGAAATCAGAATAGAAAGAGACACATGTACTCCAATGTTCATTGCAGCACTGTTTATAATAGCCAGGACATGGAAACAACCTAGATGTCCATCAGCAGATGAATGGATAAGAAAGCTCTGGTACATATACACAATGGAGTATTACTCAGCCATTTAAAAGAATACATTTGAATCAGTTCTAATGAGATGGATGAAACTGGAGTCGATTATACAAAGTGAAGTAAGCCAGAAAGAAAAACACCAATACAGCATACTAACACATATATATGGAATTTAGAAAGATGGTAATGATGACCCTGTATGTGAGACAGCAAAAGAGACACAGATGTATAGAGCGGACTTTTGGACTCAGAGGGAGATGGTGGGATGATCTGGGAGAATGGAATTGAAACATGTATACTATCATGTAAGAAACTAATTGTCAGTCTATGTCTGATGCAGGGTACAGGATACTTGGGGCTGGTGCACGGGGGTGATCCAGAGAGATGATATGGGGTGGGAGGTGGAAGGGGGGTTCATGTTTGGGAACTCATGTACACCTGTGGTGGATTCATGTCAATGTATGGCAAAACCAATGCAGTATTGTAAAGTAAAATAAAATAAAAGTTAAAATTAAAAAAAAAAAGAAAGAAATGCTTAAGGGAATCCTTCAAGCTGAAACAAAAGGACACTAGAAAGCAATTTAAAGGCATATGAAGAAATGAAGAACTCAATATAAGTAAACATATGGGCAATAAAAAGGCTAGTACTACTCTAATGGAAGTTTATAACTGTACTTTTCTTTTCTGTAAGACTTAAGAGACTAATACATTTTTAAAAAATATTAATATAATTTTAACAGTGTTTTATAATTGGACTTTTTCAGTTCCCCTTTTGGGACACAAAAGATATAATTTTTGATACCAACAACCAAAAAGAATAGAGTTAAGCTGTAAAGGAGCAGAATTTTATGGTATTGAAGTTAAGCTAGCTAAATTTAAGTTAGAGTGTTATAACTTTAGGACATTAAGTGCAGCACCACCAATAACCATAAAGAAAACAGATACAAAATATATACTAAAGGAAATGAGAAAGTCATTTTAAAATTTCCCTGCAAAAAACAATTAAACAAGAAGACAGTAATGTAGGAAACAAGATAAAAAATTTATAAGACATTCAGGAAACAAATAAAAAAGACAAAATTACTTCCATCCCCATCAATAATTATTTTAAATATAAATGTATTAAACTCTCCAATAAACATACAGAGATTGACAGAATGGCTAAAAACTGATAAAGTTATGTCCAAACTATAAGAGATTCAGTGTCAATGTGAAGACACAAATAGACTGTCAACAGAGATAGACATGATAGCCATAAAGAGCAGGGGTGACTACCCAAATAAACAAAATAGACTTTAAACAAATTCTCTTTCTAAGAATTTGTCCATTTCTTCCCAGTTATCCATTTTATTGGCATATAGCTGCTCATAGTAGTCTCTTATGATCATTTGTATTTCTGTGTTATCTGTTGTAACATCTACTTTTTCATTTCTACTTTTATTAATTTGAGTCTTCTTTTTCTTGATGAGGCTAGTTAACGATTTCTGAATTTTGTTTATCTTCTCAAAGTACCATCTTTTAATTTTATTGATCTTTGCTATGTCTCCTTCATTTCCTTTTCATGTATTTCTGCTTTTATTTTCATGATTTCTTTCCTTCTACTACCTTTTTTATGTTGTTGTTCTTTTTGTTCTACTTGCTTTATGTGTAAAGTTAGGCTGTGTAATTGATGGCTCTCTTGTTTCTTAACGTAAGCTTGTATTGATATGAACTTCAATCTTAGTACTACTTTTACTGTATCTCATAGGTTTTGAGTTTTCATTGTCATTTGTTTCTAGGCATATTGTGATTTCCTTTTTAATTTCTTCAGTGAACCCGTTGGTTATTTAGAGGTGTGCTGTTTAGCCTCCATCTGTTTGTGTTTTTTATAGTTTTCCCCCCTCCAGTTGATATCTAACCTTACAGCATTGTGATCAGAAGAGATGCTTGAAGTGATTTAAATTTTAAAAAAATTTACTAAGGCTTGATTTGTGGCCCAAGATCTGATCTATCCTGAAGAATGTTTCATGTGCACTTGAGAATAAATTAAATCTATTGTTTATAGGTGAAATGCCCTTTGACAAAATTCAACATACATGTTTGATAAAATCTCTCTAGAAAGTAGGTATTGAAGGAACATACGTCAACATAATAAAGGCTGTATATGACAAAGCCACAGCAAACATTTTTATCAATGGTAAAGAACTGAAAGCATTTCCTCTAAAATCAGGAACAAGATAAGGGTGTCCACACTCACTATTATTACTGAACAGTTTTGGAAGTCCTAGCCTCAGCAAACAGGAAAAAAGAAAACAGCAATCCAGATAGGAAAAGGAGAAGTAAAACCCATGCTGTTTGCAGATTCTCTACACAGAAAACACTAAATATGCCATCAGAAAATTATTAGAGCTAATCAATGAGTATAGTTAAGTGACAGAATATAAAATTAATACACAGGAATCCCTTGCATCCATACACACTAGCAATGATAAAATCAAAAAGAGAAATTAAGGAAACAATCACATTCACCATTGCAAAAAAAAGAATAAAATAATTAGCTATAAATTTACATAAAGAGACAAAAGACCTGTGTGCAGGAAACTATAAGACACTGATTAAAGAATCAAAAATGACATAAACAGATAGAGAGATATACTATGTTTTTGAATTGGAAGAATCAATATAGTGAAGATGACTACACTACCCAAAGCAACCTGTATGTTCAATGCAAACCCTATAAAACCACCAATGGTATTTTTTCACAGACCTAGAATAAATAACTTAAAAATTTGTATGGAAGCACAAAAGATCTTGTATAGCCAGAGTAATCTTGATAAAGAAGAATAGAACATTGGAATCAACCTTCCTGATTTCAGATGATACTACAAAGCTACTCATCAAGACAGTATGGTACTGGCACAAAGACCGAAATATAGACCAATGGAACAAGATAGAGAGTCCAGAGATAAATCCATGCACCTAAAGACAACTTATCCTAGACAAAGGAAGCAAAAACATACAATGGAGAAAGACAGTCCCTTCAACAAGTTATGCTGAGAAAACTGGTCAACATGTAAAACAACAAAAACAGAACACTTCCTAACAACATACACCAAAATAAATTCAAAATGGATTAAAGTCCTAAACATAAAACCAGAAACTATAAACGTCTTAGAGGAAAAACAAAGGCAGAATAAATCAGAGCAAGATCCAATATGAGACTCTCAGAGTAACAGAAATAAAAACAAATGGGACCTAATTAAACTTAAAAGTGTTTGTAAATGAATAAAACTAAAAGCAAAGTGAAAAGAAAATCCTCAGAATAGGATAACATAATAGCAAATAAAACAACTGACAAAGAATTTACCTCCAAAACATATAAGTTCATGCAGCTCAATACCAGAAAAACAAAGAAACAAATAAAAAAGTGGGCAGGAAACCCACACAGACATTTTTCAAAGAAAACATAAACACATGCCAAGATGGTCAACATCACTCACTATTCAGTTCAGTTCAGTCGCTCAGTCATGTCCGACTCTTTGCGACTCCATGAATTGCAGCACGCCAGGCCTCCCTGTCCATCATCAACTCCCAGAGTTCACCCAAACTCATGTCCATCGAGACGGTGATGCCATCCAGCCATCTCATCCTCTGTCGTCTCCTTCTCCTCCTGCCCCAATCCTTCCCAGCATTCTCTAGTAGCATATTGGGCACCTACTGACCTGGGGAGTTCCTCTTTCAGTATCCTATCATTTTGCCTTTTCATACTGTTCATGGGGTTCTCAAGGCAAGAATACTGAAGTGGTTTGCCATTCCCTTCTCCAGTGGACCACATTCTGTCAGACCTCTCCACCATGACCTGCCCATCTTGGGTTTCCCCACGGGCATGGCTTAGTTTCATTGAGTTAGACAAAGCTGTGATCCTAGTGTGATTAGATTGACAAGTTTTCTGTGAGTATGGTTTCAGTGTGTCTGCCCAGAGAAATGCAAATCAAAACTACAATGAGGTCTTTTGTTTTGTTTTGTTTTAGTTTTTTATTTTTTAAATTTTAAAATCTTTAATCCTTACATTCTTTCCCAAACATGAACCCCCCTCCCACCTCCCTCCCCATAACATCTTTCTGGGTCATCCCCATGCACCAGCCCCAAGCATGCTACATCCTGCGTCAGACATAGACTGGCAATTCATTTCACATGATAGTATACACGTTAGAATGTCATTCTCCCAAATCATCCCACCCTCTCCCTCTCCCTCTGAGTCCAAAAGTCCATTATACACATCTGTGTCTCTTTCCCTGTCTTGCATACAGGGTCATCATTGCCATCTTCCTAAATTCCATATATATGTGTTAGAATACTGTATTGGTGTTTTTCTTTCTGGCTTACTTCACTCTGTATAATCGGCTCCACTTTCATCCATCTCATCAGAACTGATTCAAATGAATTCTTTTTAATGGCTGAGTAATACTCCATTGTGTATATGTACCACTGCTTTCTTATCCATTCATCTGCTGATGGACATCTAGGTTGTTTCAATGTCCTGGCTATTACAAACAGTGCTGCGATGAACATTGGGGTACATGTGTCTCTTTCAATTCTGGTTTCCTCGGTGTGTATGCCCAGCAGTGGGATTGCTGGGTCATAAGGTAGTTCTATTTGCAATTTTTTAAGGAATCTCCACACTGTTCTCCAAAGTGGCTGTACTAGTTTGCATTCCCACCAACAGTGTAGGAGGGTTCCCTTTTTTCCACACCCTCTCCAGCATTTATTGCTTGCAGATTTTTGGATCACAGCCATTCTGACTGGTGTGAAGTGGTACCTCATTGTGGTTTTGATTTGCATTTCTCTAATAATGAGTGATGTTGAGCATCTTTTCATGTGTTTGTTAGCCATCTGTATGTCTTCTCTGGAGAAATGTCTACTTAGTTCTTTGGCCCATTTTTTGATTGGGTCGTTTATTTTTCTGGAATTGAGCTGCATAAGTTGCTTGCATATTTTTGAGATTAGTTGTTTGTCAGTTGCTTCATTTGCTATTATTTTCTCCCATTCAGAAGGCTGTCTTTTCACCTTGCTTATATTTTCCTTTGTTGTGCAGAAGCTTTTAATTGTAATTAGATCCCATTTGTTTATTTTTGCTTTTATTTCCAGAATTCTGGCAGGTGGATCATAGAGGATCCTGCTGTGATTTATGTCTGAGAGTGTTTTGCCTATGTTCTCCTCTAGGAGTTTTATAGTTTCTGATCTTACATTTAGATCTTTAATCCATTTTGAGTTTATTTTTGTGTACGGTGTTAGAAAGTGATCTAGTTTCATTCTTTTACAAGTGGTTGACCAGTTTTCCCAGCACCACTTGTTAAAGAGATTGTCTTTACTCCATTGTATATTCTTGCCTCCTTTGTCAAAGGTAAGGTGTCCATATGTGTGTGGATTGATCTCTGGGCTTTCTATTTTGTTCCATTGATCTATATGTCTGTCTTTGTGCCAGTACCATACTGTCTTGATGACTGTGGCTTTGTAGTAGAGCCTGAAGTCAGGCAAGTTGATTCCTCCAGTTCCATTCTTCTTTCTCAAGATTGCTTTGGCTATTCGAGGTTTTTTGTATTTCCATACAAATCTTGAAATTATTTGTTCTAGTTCTGTGAAAAATGTGGCTGGTAGCTTGATAGAGATTGCATTGAATTTGTAAATTGCTTTGGGTACTATTCTCATTTTCACTATATTGATTCTTCCAATCCATGAACATGGTATATTTCTCCATCTATTAGTGTCCTCTTTGATTTCTTTCATCAGTGTTTTATAGTTTTCTATATATAGGTCTTTAGTTTCTTTAGGTAGATATATTCCTAAGTATTTTATTCTTTTCGTTGCAATGGTGAATGGAATTGTTTCCTTAATTTCTTTTTCTACTTTCTCATTACTCGTGTATAGGAATGCAAGGGATTTCTGTGTGTTGATTTTATATCCTGCAACTTTACTATATTCATTGATGAGCTCTAGTAATTTTCTGGTGGAGTCTTTAGGGTTTTCCATGTAGAGGATCATGTCATCTGCAAACAGTGAGAGTTTTACTTCTTCTTTTCCAATTTGAATTCCTTTTATTTCTTTTTCTGCTCTGATTGCCGTGGCCAAAACTTCCATAACTATGTTGAATAGTAGCGGTGAAAGTGGGCACCCTTGTCTTGTTCCTGACTTTAAGGGAAATGCTTTCAATTTTTCACCATTGAGGATAATGTTTGCTGTGGGTTTGTCATATATAGCTTTTATTATGTTGAGGTATGTTCCTTCTATTCCTGCTTTCTGTAGAGTTTTTATCATAAATGGATGTTGAATTTCGTCAAAGGCCTTCTCTGCATCTATTGAGATAATCATATGGTTTTTATTTTTCAATTTGTTAATGTGGTGAATTACATTGATTGATTTGCGGATATTGAAGAATCCTTGCATCCCTGGGATAAAGCCCACTTGGTCATGGTGTATGATCTTTTTAATGTGTTGTTGGATTCTGATTGCTAGAATTTTGTTGAGGATTTTTGCATCTATGTTCATCAGAGATATTGGCCTGTAGTTTTCTTTTTTTGTGACATCTTTGTCAGGTTTTGGTATTAGGGTGATGGTGGCCTCATAGAATGAGTTTGGAAGTTTACCTTCCTCTGCAATTTTCTGGAAGAGTTTGAGGAGGATAGGTGTTAGCTCTTCTCGAAATTTTTGGTAGAATTCAGCTGTGAAGCCGTCTGGACCTGGGCTTTTGTTTGCTGGAAGATTTCTGATTACAGTTTCAATTTCCGTGCTTGTGATGGGTCTGTTAAGATTTTCTATTTCTTCCTGGTTCAGTTTTGGAAAATTGTACTTTTCTAAGAATTTGTCCATTTCTTCCACGTTGTCCATTTTATTGGCATACAACTGCTGATAGTAGTCTCTTATGATCCTTTGTATTTCTGTGTTGTCTGTTGTGATCTCTCCATTTTCATTTCTAGTTTTATTGATTTGATTTATCTCTCTTTGCTTCTTGATGAGTCTGGCTAATGGTTTGTCAATTTTATTTATCCTTTCAAAGAACCAGCTTTTGGCTTTGTTGATTTTTGCTATGGTCTCTTTTGTTTCTTTTGCATTTATTTCTGCCCTAATTTTTAAGATTTCTTTCCTTCTACTAACTCTGGGGTTCTCCAACTCTTCCTTTTCTAGTTGCTTTAGTTGTAGAGTTAGGTTATTTATTTGACTTTTTTCTTGTTTCTTGAGGTATGCCTGTATTGCTATGAACTTTCCTCTTAGCACTGCTTTTATAGTGTCCCACAGGTTTTGGGTTGTTGTGTTTTCATTTTCATTAGTTTCTATGCATATTTTGATTTCTTTTTTGATTTCTTCTGTGATTTGTTGGTTATTCAGAAGTGTGTTGTTCAACCTCCATATGTTGGAATTTTTAATAGTTTTTCTCCTGTAATTGAGAGCTAATCTTAATGCATTATGGTCAGAAATGATGCTTGGAATGATTTTGTTTAGATTTATGGCCCAGGATGTGATCTATCCTGGAGAAGGTTCCATGAGCACTTGAAAAAAAGGTGAAATTCATTGTTTTGGGGTGAAATGTCCTATAGATATCAATTAGGTCTAACTGATCTAATGTATCATTTAAAGTTTGCGTTTCTTTGTTAATTTTCTGTTTAGTTGTCTGTCCATATGTGTGAGTGGGGTATTAAAGTCTCCCACTATTATTGTGTTATTGTTGATTTCCCCTTTCATACTTGTTAGCATTTGTCTTACATATTGTGGTGCTCCTATATTGGGTGCATATATATTTATAATTGTTATATCTTCTTCTTGGATTGTTCCTTTGATCATTATGTAGTGGCCTTCTTTGTCTCTTTTCACAGCCTTTGTTTTAAAGCCTATTTTATCAGATATGAGTATTGCCACTCCTGCTTTCTTTTGGTCTCTATTCGCGTGGTATATCTTTTTCCAGCCCTTCACTTTCAGTCTGTATGTGTCCCTTGTTTTGAGGTGGGTCTCTTGTAAGCAGCATATAGAGGGGTCTTGTTTTTGTATCCATTTGGCCAGTCTTTGTCTTTTGGTTGGGGCGTTCAACCCGTTTACATTTAAGGTAATTATTGATAAGTATGATCCCGTTGCCATTTACTTTATTGTTTTGGGTTTGGGTTTATACACCCTTATCGTGTTTCCTGTCTAGAGGATATCCTTTAGAATTTGTTGGAGAGCTGGTTTGGTGGTGCTGAATTCTCTCAGCTTTTGCTTGTCTGTAAAGCTTTTGATTTCTCCTTCGTATTTGAATGAGATCCTTGCTGGGTACAGTAATCTGGGCTGTAGGTTATTGTCTTTCATCACTTTAAGTATGTCTTGCCATTCTCTCCTGGCCTGAAGAGTTTCTATTGACAGATCAGCTGTTATCCTTATGGGAATCCCCTTGTGTGTTATTTGTTGTTTTTCCCTTGCTGCTTTTAATATTTGTTCTTTGTGTTTGATCTTTGTTAATTTGATTAATATGTGTCTTGGGGTGTTTCGCCTTGGGTTTATCCTATTTGGGACTCTCTGTGTTTCTTGGACTTGGGTGATTATTTCCTTCCCCATTTTAGGGAAGTTTTCAACTATTATCTCCTCAAGGATTTTCTCATGATCTTTCTTTCTGTCTTCTTCTTCTGGGACTCCTATAATTCGAATGTTGGAGCGTTTCATATTGTCCTGGAGGTCTCTGAGATTGTCCTCGTTTCTTTTAATTCGTTTTTCTTGTTTCCTCTCTGATTCATTTATTTCTACCATTCTATCTTCTATTTCACTAATCCTATCTTCTGCCTCCGTTATTCTACTATTTGTTGCCTCCAGAGTGTTTCTGATCTCATTTATTGCGTTATTCATTATATTTTGACTCTTTTATTTCTTCTAGGTCCTTGTTAAACCTTTCTTGCATCTTCTCAATCCTTGTCTCTAGGTTATTTATCTGTGATTCCATTTTGATTTCAAGATTTTGGATCATTTTCACTATCAATATTCGGAATTCCTTCTCCGGTAGATTCCCTATTTCTTCCTCTTTTGTTTGGTTTGGTGGGCAACTCTCCTGTTCCTTTACCTGCTGAGTATTCCTCTGTCTCTTCATCTTGGTTATATTGCTGCGTTTGGGGTGGCCTTTTTATATTCTGATAATTTGTGGAGTTCTCTTTATTATGGAGCTTCCTCACTTTGGGTGGGGTTCTATCAGTGGCTTGTCAAGGTTTCCTGGTTAGGGAGGCTTGTGTTGGAGTTTTGGTGGGTGGAGCTGGGTTTCTTCTCTCTGGAGTGCCACAATGAGGTCTTATCGTACACTGGGCAGAATGGCCATCATGAAAAAAGTCTGCAAACAATAAATGCTGGAGAGTGTGTGGAAAAAAGAGAATACTCATATTGGTGGGAATGCAAACTGATTAAAGCACTATGGAGAACAGTATGGAGATTCTTAAAAAACTAGAAATAAAAATACCATATGACACATCAATCCCACTACCGGGCATATGCCCTGAGGAAACATAATTGAAAAAGACCCATGTATCCAGTGTTCATTGCAGCACTATTTACAATAGCTAGGACAAAGAGGCAACCAATGACGGATGAATGGATAAGGAAGCTGAGGTACATATACACAATGGAATATTACTCTGCTATAAAAAGGAATACATTTGAGTCAGTTCTAATTAGGCAGATGAACCTAGAGCCTGTTATACAGAGTGATGTAAGTTAGAAAGATAAAGACAAATATTGTATAGTAAGTCATGTATATGGAATCTAGAAAGGCAGTATCAGTGATCTACGGGTAGGGTAGCAAAGGACACAGACATAAAGAAGAGACTTCTGAATACAGTGGGGGAAGGAAAGGGTGCTATGACTTGAGAGAATAGCACTGAAACATTAAAAATTACTATATGTAACATAGACAACCAGTGGTAGATTGGTGTATGAGGCAGAGAACCCAAAGCCATTGCTCTGTGACAACCTAAAGAAATGGGGTGGACAGAGGGGTGGGAGGGGGATTCAAGAGGGAGGGGACACATATATACATATTCTTGATTGATGTTGATGTATGGCGAAAACCATCACAATATTATAAAGAGACTATCCCCCAGTATGGACCTAACAGAAAAAGAAGATATTAAGAAGAGGTGGCAAGAATACACAGAACTATATGATAAAGGCCTTGATGGTGTCATCACTCATCTACAGTAAGACATTCTAGAGCATAAAATCAAGTGTGCCTTAGGAAGCATCACTATGAACAGAGCTAGTGGATATAATGGAATTCCAGTTGACATGTTGCAAATCCAAAAAGATAATGCTGTGAAAGTGCTACACTGAATATCCCAGCAAATTTGGAAATCTCAGTAGTGACCACAAGACTGGACAAGATCAGCTTCATTCCAATCCCAAGATGGGAACTGTCAAAGAATGCTCAAACTCCCACACAACTGTACTCATTTCACATGCTTGCAAAGTAATGCTTAAAATCCTTCAAGTTACAATTCAACAGTACCTGGACTGAGAACTTCTAGATGTACAATATGGATTTAGAAAAGGCAGAGGTACCAGAGATCAAATTTCCAACATTCATTGGATCATAGAAAAAGCAAGGGAACTCCAGAAATATACCTACTTCTGCTTCATAGACTATGCTGAAGCCTTTGACTATGTGGATCACAACAAACTGGAAAATTCTTAAAGAGATGGGAATACCAGACTAACTTATTTGTCTCCTGAGAAACCTGTATGCAAGCCAAGAAGCAACAGTTAGAACTGGATATGGAACAACAGACTGGTTCAAAATTGGGAAAGGAGTATGTCAAGGCTGTATGGTGTCACCCTGCTTATTTAACTTATGCGCATTTTATCCAAAAATAAGATTGAACACATTTCTCAAGAGCATACAGGACATTTTCCAGGATAGCCCATATGTTATACCACAAAATAATCTTAAACTAAGAGAACAGAACAAAAAAAAAAAAAAAAACCTCAATCCAAGCTAGTAGAAGACAGTTAATAATAACGATTAGATTAAAATTTAAAAAAAAAACTGAGAATACAAAAATAGATAATATTAATGAAATCAAAAGTTGGTTGACTATTAAAATCAACAAAATTGAGAAAATTTTAGCTTAGATGAACTAGTAAAAAAAGATAAAACTCAAAAGATTAAGATCAGAAATGAAAATGATATTCTAAAGGATTAAAAAAGGGCTTTAAGAGAAGACTATAAAGAAATGTATGCCAACATACTGAATACCCTTGGAAGAAATAGACAAATTTGTAGAAACACAGCATATAAAAAACAAATCATGAGGAAGTTGGTAATTGAGCACACATATATCTAGAAATGTAATTGAATCAGTAATGAAAACTATTCTGACTAAGTAAAGCCCTAGGCCTTCTGGCTTTACTGATGAGTACTAACAAATATTTTAAAAAGAACACCAGTTGAAAGTGAAAGAGGAAAGTAAAAAATTTGGCTTAAATCTCAACATTCAGTAAACTAAGATCATGGTATCCAGTCCTATCACTTCATGCCAAAGAGATGGAGAAACAGTGGAAACAGTGACAGGAGGCTGTCACTGTTTGGGGGCTCCAAAATCACTGCAGATAGTGATGGCAGCCATGAAGTTAAAAGATGCTTACTCCTTGAAAGGAATGTTATGGCCAACCTAGAGAGCATATTAAAAAGCAGAGACATTACTTTGCCAACAAAGGTCCATCTAGTCAAGGCTATGCTTTTTCCAGTAGTCATGTATGGATGAGAGTTGAACTATAAAGAAAGCTAAGTGCCAAATAATTGATGCTGTTGAATTGTGGTGTTGGAAAAGACCCTTGAGAGTCCCTTGGACATCAAGGAGATACAACCAGTCCATCCTAAAGGAAAACAGTCCTGAGTGTTTATTGGAAAGACTGATGTTGAAGCTGAAACTGCAATACTTTGGCCACCTGGTGAAAAACGCTGACTCATTTGAAAAGACCCTGATGCTGGGAAAGATTAAAGGCAGGAGAAGGAGATGACAGAGTGCCAGGGTCCAGCCCCGGTGGATCCAGGGAATTTGAAGGGTGGACGATGTTGGCTTGAGAAAAACTTATTTATTGATTGATATAAGATTAGATTAGGAAGAAATAGTGTAGTAGGAGAATTAAGTGGAGGAAGAGGGCTGAACAGCTTGGATTACGCAGAAGATCAATAAAATTCCAGACAAAGAATTTGCACCATCTACATTGGGCGCTCGCTTGAATATCTAAGGGTGCCTCGCCTTAGGCTCCCTTTCGCGCCGGTCTTAACAGCCAGGGCAAGTAAGTAGACTTGGCAAGCCTCCACGCCTCAGATGGAAATTCAGCCTGAAATTAAAATAAAGAGCAGAGGGAGGGAAAGGGAGAGAAAAAGAGAGAGAGAGACATGGGGGAAACCAGTCCAGCGACTGGCTCCATCCTCTATTGTTCAGAAGGCCTTTTATACTTTTGATAAAACATGGAGATCAATGGGTAACACAAAGTTATGCAGCGTTAGCAGTCCAGACTCTTATCAAAACCAGGCTTTTCTCTCTGCATACCTAATTGTATACACAAGTCTTAGGTAATTTACATCATCTTCCAGCCAAAAGGGCCAATTAACATTTTACAGCCTTTTTTCTGATAAGGGTTTGTCAACCAGAAGACTTATTTGTGTTGATCTTCCCAAGGTCTGGTGCCACTCTCAGAAAGCACTAAATAAAGTTACATTCTTACACAGCAAAGATATAACAACTTATAACAAGTAGAGGGAGTACAGTGATTTACAGCAAAAGAGAAGCAATTAACTCAAAAGTCTAGTGTTGCTAACATCAAAACTACTATGTATCTTTTTCTACATCCTGCTTACATTGAGTAACATCCTTCCAGGTGCCTAAAAGATAAAGCATATGGAGGTCTGGCAGCAGTCATTGAG
Organism: Ovis canadensis; assembly: GCF_042477335.2. NCBI lineage: Eukaryota > Metazoa > Chordata > Mammalia > Artiodactyla > Bovidae > Ovis > Ovis canadensis. Next base: position 138,401,372 of record NC_091245.1, read on the forward strand.
TCAACAGTGAAAACCCTCTACCAATATAATGTTTAACTCTTTAGAAAAGGCTCTGTATCTTTAAGATGCTTTTAAGCTTTGTCCGTCTCGTGGTTGGGGGGCTGTAAGCAATTCACAAGCTGTAAGAGGTCTGGGGAACCTGTTAGGCAAGCGAGAGAGCTATCAGAGGGGTTTTAACTGAAACATCCCTTTCAAATGCAGAAGACTAAAGCCCTTAGTTGACTTTTTCCAGAGAATATTAGAAAAGTGGAAAAGCAGAGCACAAAAGCCGGCAGATTCTTATTTTTGAGGGGGTGGATGCTCAGGAAATTCCAGGGGGAAAACCTGAGGTCTGATTAGCCTTGCCATCAGAGCTCTTGCCGCATGACCTTGTCACGGGTGGAATTCCTCACGCTAGCTTAATATGAATATTAAGACAAAGAGGCTTACAGAAAATAAGGAGTATGTCTTAAGACATATGGATTGTAAAGATCTTTAAGATGATTCAACTTCTACAATCCAATTAAATATTGGTAAAATATTGACTCTAAGTTGAAGCGAAGTGAATGTCGCTCAGTGGTGTCTGATACTTTGCAATCCCATGGACTATACAGTCCATGGAATTCTCCTGGCCAGAATACTGGGGTGGGTAGCCTTTCTCTTTTCTAGGGGATCTTTCCAACCCAGGGATTGAACCTGGGTATCCCCACATTGCAGGCGCATTCTTTACCAGCTGAGCTACAAGGGAAGCCCAAGAATACTGGTGTGGGTAGCCTATCCCTTCTCTAGCAGATCTTCCTGATGCAGGAATCGAACTGGGATCCCCTGCATTGCAGGTGGATTCTTTACCAACTGACCTGGAATATCACATTCACAAGAGAAAGCACAATCACACAAAGCAAAGAAAAAAATTATAGATACAAGCACAATAGATAATATAGGAAACCAAAAAATATTCACAAAACCCAGAAGGCGGCAGAGAATGGGCTACAGAAGAATGGAAAACAGAAAGAACAAACTGAAAATAAACCAAAAACAAAAATTAAGTGTAACTGGTCTAATCTCATGAATCAAATAACGTATACTATCTGAATGAATAAAGTAATCATCTCTATATTCTCTATAAGAAAAACACTTAAATATAATAATATAGGCAGATTAAAAATAAAATAATGGATAAATATATACAACCAAACACTAGCCCAAAGAAAGTTGGAGTGGCTATAAATATCAAAGAAAGTACATATAGTACCAAATAAAATTCCAGTATCAAAGGGGGGATATTTCATAGTGATAAAAGAGTTGATTTATCAAAAAAAAAAAGAGACAATCTTCCATATGTATTCACCCCACAAAAGAGCTGTAAAATATATGAAGCAAAAAATGACAGAATGGAAATAAGAATTAGATGAATTCACAATCACACTTTGTGACTTCTAATCTAAGAAACTAGAAAAAGAATACAATAAACTCATACCAAGGAAAAGGAAAATAATTCTACAAATAAGAATGGGTATCAATAAAACAAAAAAAGAAAAAAGAAAAAAATGGAGAATTTAAAGACACCAACAAATATTCTTTCCCAAAATTCAATATAATTAATAAACCATAGGAAGACCAGCAGGATAAAAGAAGAGATGACACCAACTGCCAATATCAGAAATCAAAAAAGGTATTTCACTACAGATGCAACAGTCGACTAAAGGATTTTTTTTTTAAAGGAGTAATACAGACAGCTCTACGTACACAAATTCAACAATGTTGAAGAGATGGAACACTTCCTTGAAAAATTACAAATTACTGAAACTAACTCAAGATGAAACAGTTATCTCAAATATTTTTGTAAACACTAAAAGTACATAATATGTGGTTAAAAGCCTTCTAGAAACATCTATAGAACTGGATGGCTTATCCAGTGAACTTTATGAAAAATTTAAAGAAAAAATACAATTTGTACACAATCTCTTTAAAAAACACATGAGGGAATATTTCTTGACTAATTTTATGAGGGTGGGATTATAAGGATAAATTAATAAAAGACAGTGTAGGAAAAGAAAACCATAATAAACAAAGCAATAACACTCATTTAAGAAAGCACAGAGAGGGAGGGAAAGATGGCGGAGAAATAGGACGGGAAGATCACTTTCTCCTTCACAAATTCCTCAAAAGAACATTTCAACGCTGAGCAAACTTCACAAAACAAATTCTGTAGGCTGGCAGAGGACATCAGACAACCAGAAAAGCAGACCTTTGTCTTCAAAAACAGATTTTTAATCTTTGCTCTTAGCTGTTTATTGCCAATTTTGTACATTTAAAAACCCAAACTTCACTACCCCAGTTTACCTGAGAGCGAGATTACTGGCTTGACCACTCTCTCCTCCTCTGGACTCTCCCTTTTCTCCACCAGGTGGCCTCTGTCTCTTTTCCCCCCCATCTCTCCTCTATCCAACTCTGTGAATCTCTGTGTGTTCCAGACGGGGGGGGAACACCTAAGGAACAGGTTACTGGCAGGATTTGTCTCTCTCCTACTCATTCCTCTCTCTGATCCTCCTGGTCACCTCTGTCCACTTCCTCCCTCTCCTCTTCCCCGTATAACTCTGTAAATACCCCTGAGTGGGCCAGACTATAGAGCGCACATAAGGAAGTGACTACTGGCTAGTTTGCTCTCTTCTCTTTTGATCTCACCGCATCTCATTCCAGTTACCTCTAACTACCTCCTCCATCTTCTCTTCTCCTTATAACCCAGTGAACCTCTCTGAGTGTCCCTCAATGTGGAGAAACTTTTCATCTTTAACCTAGATGTTTTATCATCGGTGCTGTATAGATGGAGAAGTCTAGAGGCTACTGTAAAAATAAAACTGAAAACCAGAAGCAGGAGGCTTAAATCCAAAGCCTGAAAACATTAGAGAACTCTTGAATTCAGGGAACATTAAGCAATAGGAGCCCATCTAATGCCTTCATACCTACACCAAAACCAAGCTCCACCCAAGGGCCAACAAGTTCCAAAACAAGACATACCACGCAAATTCTCCAGTAACACAGAAACAATCCCCTGACCTTCAATATACAGGCAGCTCAAAATTATCCCAAAACCTTAGATGTCTTGTAACCCATTACGGGTTACTCCACTGCACTCCAGAGAGAAGAAATCCAGCTCCACCCACCAAAACTCCAACACAAGCCTCCCTAACCAGGAAACCTTGACAAGCCACTGATAGGACCCCACCCAAAGTGAGGAAGTTCCATAATAAAGAGAACTCCACAAATTACCAGAATATAAAAAGGCCACCCCAAACGCAGCAATATAACCAAGATGAAGAGACAGAGGAATACTCAGCAGGTAAAGGAACAGGAGAGCTGCCCACCAAACCAAACAAAAGAGGAAGAAGTAGGGAATCTATCGGAGAAGGAATTCCGAATATTGATAGTGAAAATGATCCAAAATCTTGAAATCAAAATGGAATCACAGATAAATAGGCTAGAGACAAAGATTGAGAAGATGCAAGAAAGGTTTAACAAGGACCTAGAAGAAATAAAAAAGAGTCAAAATATAATGAATAACGCAATAAATGAGATCAGAAACACTCTGGAGGCAACAAATAGTAGAATAACGGAGGCAGAAGATAGGATTAGTGAAATAGAAGATAGAATGGTAGAAATGAATCAGAGAGGAAACAAGAAAAACGAATTAAAAGAAATGAGGACAATCTCAGAGACCTCCAGGACAATACGAAACGCTCCAACATTCGAATTATAGGAGTCCCAGAAGAAGAAGACAGAAAGAAAGATCATGAGAAAATCCTTGAGGAGATAATAGTTGAAAACTTCCCTAAAATGGGGAAGGAAATAATCACCCAAGTCCAAGAAACACAGAGAGTTCCAAATAGGATTAACCCAAGGCGAAACACCCCAAGACACATATTAATCAAATTAACAAAGATCAAACACAAAGAACAAATATTAAAAGCAGCAAGGGAAAAACAACAAATAACACACAAGGGGATTCCCATAAGGATAACAGCTGATCTGTCAATAGAAACTCTTCAGGCCAGGAGAGAATGGCAAGACATACTTAAAGTGATGAAAGACAATAACCTACAGCCCAGATTACTGTACCCAGCAAGGATCTCATTCAAATACGAAGGAGAAATCAAAAGCTTTACAGACAAGCAAAAGCTGAGAGAATTCAGCACCACCAAACCAGCTCTCCAACAAATTCTAAAGGATATTCTCTAGAAAGGAAACACGAAAAGGGTGTATAAACCCGAACCCAAAACAACAAAGTAAATGGTAAAGGGATCATACTTATCAATAATCACCTTAAACGTAAATGGGTTGAACGTCCCAACCAAAAGACAAAGACTGGCCGAATGGATACAAAAACAAGACCCCTCTATATGCTGCTTACAAGAGACCCACCTCAAAACAAGGGACACATACAGACTGAAAGTGAAGGGCTGGAAAAAGATATACCATGCAAATAGAGACCAAAAGAAAGCAGGAGTGGCAATACTCATATCCGATAAAATAGACTTTAAAACAAAGGCTGTGAAAAGAGACAAGGAAGGCCACTACATAATAATCAAAGGAACAATCCAAGAAGAAGATATAAGAATTATAAATATATATGCACCCAATATAGGAGCACCGCAATATGTAAGACAAATGCTAACAAGTATGAAAGGGGAAATCAACAATAACACAATAATAGTGGGAGACTTTAATACCCCACTCACACATATGGACAGATCAACTAAACAGAAAATTAACAAAGAAACGCAAACTTTAAACGATACATTAGATCAGTTAAATCTAATTGATAACTACAGGACATTTCACCCCAAAACAATGAATTTCACCTTTTTTTCAAGTGCTCATGGAACCTTCTCCAGGATAGATCACATCCTGGGCCATAAATCTAAACTTGATAAATTCAAAAAAATCGAAATCATTCCAAGCATCTGTTCTGACCATAATGCATTAAGATTAGCTCTCAATTACAGGAGAAAAACTATTAAAAATTCCAACATATGGAGGTTGAACAACACACTTCTGAATAACCAACAAATCACAGAAGAAATCAAAAAAGAAATCAAAATATGCATAGAAACTAATGAAAATGAAAACACAACAACCCAAAACCTGTGGGACACTATAAAAGCAGTGCTAAGAGGAAAGTTCATAGCAATACAGGCATACCTCAAGAAACAAGAAAAAAGTCAAATAAATAACCTAACTCTACAACTAAAGCAACTAGAAAAGGAAGAGTTGGAGAACCCCAGAGTTAGTAGAAGGAAAGAAATCTTAAAAATTAGGGCAGAAATAAATGCAAAAGAAACAAAAGAGACCATAGCAAAAATCAACAAAGCCAAAAGCTGGTTCTTTGAAAGGGTAAATAAAATTGACAAACCATTAGCCAGACTCATCAAGAAGCAAAGAGAGAAAAATCAAATCAATAAAACTAGAAATGAAAATGGAGATATCACAACAGACAACACAGAAATACAAAGGATCATAAGAGACTACTATCAGCAGTTGTATGCCAATAAAGTGGACAACGTGGAAGAAATGGACAAATTCTTAGAAAAGTACAATTTTCCAAAACTGAACCAGGAAGAAATAGAAAACCTTAACAGACCCATCACAAGCACGGAAATTGAAACTGTAATCAGAAATCTTCCAGCAAACAAAAGCCCAGGTCCAGACGGCTTCACAGCTGAATTCTACCAAAAATTTCGAGAAGAGCTAACACCTATCCTCCTCAAACTCTTCCAGAAAATTGCAGAGGAAGGTAAACTTCCAAACTCATTCTATGAGGCCACCATTACCCTAATACCAAAACCTGACAAAGATGTCACAAAAAAAGAAAACTACAGGCCAATATCTCTGATGAACATAGATGCAAAAATCCTCAACAAAATTCTAGCAATCAGAATCCAACAACACATTAAAAAGATCATACACCATGACCAGGTGGGCTTTATCCCAGGGATGCAAGGATTCTTCAATATCCGCAAATCAATCAATGTAATTCACCACATTAACAAATTGAAAAATAAAAACCATATGATTATCTCAATAGATGCAGAGAAGGCCTTTGACAAAATTCAACATCCATTTATGATAAAAACTCTACAGAAAGCAGGAATAGAAGGAACATACCTCAACATAATAAAAGCTATATATGACAAACCCACAGCAAACATTATCCTCAATGGTGAAAAATTGAAAGCATTTCCCCTAAAGTCAGGAACAAGACAAGGGTGTCCACTTTCACCGCTACTATTCAACATAGTTCTGGAAGTTTTGGCCACAGCAATCAGAGCAGAAAAAGAAATAAAAGGAATCCAAATTGGAAAAGAAGAAGTAAAACTCTCACTGTTTGCAGATGACATGATCCTCTACATGGAAAACCCTAAAGACTCCACCAGAAAATTACTAGAGCTCATCAATGAATATAGTAAAGTTGCAGGATATAAAATCAACACACAGAAATCCCTTGCATTCCTATACACGAATAATGAGAAAGTAGAAAAAGAAATTAAGGAAACAATTCCATTCACCATTGCAACGAAAAGAATAAAATACTTAGGAATATATCTACCTAAAGAAACTAAAGACCTATATATAGAAAACTATAAAACACTGATGAAAGAAATCAAAGAGGACACTAATAGTTGGAGAAATATACCATGTTCATGGATCGGAAGAATCAATATAGTGAAAATGAGAATACTACCCAAAGCAATTTACAAATTCAATGCAATCCCTGTCAAGCTACCAGCCACATTTTTCACAGAACTAGAACAAATCATTTCAAGATTTGTATGGAAATACAAAAAACCTCGAATAGCCAAAGCAATCTTGAGAAAGAAGAATGGAACTGGAGGAATCAACTTGCCTGACTTCAGGCTCTACTACAAAGCCACAGTCATCAAGACAGTATGGTACTGGCACAAAGACAGACATATAGATCAATGGAACAAAATAGAAAGCCCAGAGATAAATCCACACACATATGGACACCTTACCTTTGACAAAGGAGGCAAGAATATACAATGGAGTAAAGACAATCTCTTTAACAAGTGGTGCTGGGAAAACTGGTCAACCACTTGTAAAAGAATGAAACTAGATCACTTTCTAACACCGTACACAAAAATAAACTCAAAATGGATTAAAGATCTAAATGTAAGATCAGAAACTATAAAACTCCTAGAGGAGAATATAGGCAAAACACTCTCAGAAATAAATCACAGCAGGATCCTCTATGATCCACCTCCCAGAATTCTGGAAATAAAAGCAAAAATAATCAAATGGGATCTAATTAAAATTAAAAGCTTCTGCACAACAAAGGAAACTATAAGCAAGGTGAAAAGACAGCCTTCTGAATGGGAGAAAATGATAGCAAATGAAGCAACTGACAAACAACTAATCTCAAAAATATACAAGCAACTTATGCAGCTCAACTCCAGAAAAATAAACAACCCAATCAAAAAATGGGCCAAAGAACTAAATAGACATTTCTCCAAAGAAGACATACGGATGGCTAACAAACACATGAAAAGATGCTCAACATCACTCATTATTAGAGAAATGCAAATCAAAACCACAATGAGGTACCACTTCACACCAGTCAGAATGGCTACGATCCAAAAATCTGCAAGCAATAAATGCTGGAGGGGGTGTGGAGAAAAGGGAACCCTCCTACACTGTTGGTGGGAATGCAAACTAGTACAGCCACTATGGAGAACAGTGTGGAGATTCCTTAAAAAATTGCAAATAGAACTCCCTTATGACCCAGCAATCCCACTTCTGGGCATACACACCGAGGAAACCAGAATTGAAAGAGACAAATGTACCCCAATGTTCATCGCAGCACTGTTTATAATAGCCAGGACATGGAAACAACCTAGATGTCCATCAGCAGATGAATGGATAAGAAAGCTGTGGTACATATACACAATGGAGTATTACTGAGCCATTAAAAAGAATTCATTTGAATCAGTTCTGATGAGATGGATGAAAGTGGAGCCGATTATACAGAGTGAAGTAAGCCAGAAAGAAAAACACCAATACAGTATACTAACACATATATATGGAATTTAGGAAGATGGCAATGACGACCCTGTATGCAAGTCAGGAAAAAGGACACAGATGTGTATAACGGACTTTTGGACTCAGAGGGAGAGGGAGAGGGTGGGATGATTTGGGAGAATGGGAATTCTAACATGTATACTATCATGTAAGAATTGAATCGCCAGTCCATGTCTGACGTAGGGTGCAGCATGCTTGGGGCTGGTGCATGGGGATGACCCAGAAAGATGTTGTGGGGAGGGAGGTGGAATGGGGGGTCATGTTTGGGAACGCATGTAAGAATTAAAGATTTTAAAATTAAAAAAATAAAAAAAAATAAAAAAATTAAAAAAAAAATAAGAAAGCACAAATGGTTCACTGAAATTTTAGAAAAAAGTCCTGCAATATATATACAAAGAAAATACATGACCACCAAGTGGAGTTTATTCTGTGAAATGTAAAAGTGGCACAATACTAAAAAAAAAAAAAAAAATCAGTGAACAAAATTACTTTAAGAGTTTAAAGAAGAAAAAACATTCAATAATGTGAAGTGATACTGAGAAAACATTTACCAAAATTCAACATCCATTCAAGATAATTACTCTTCACAAACCATGAATGGAAAATATTTCTTTATCCTGATAAATGATATCTTGCCAAAAACTTCCAGTGCTTACTCCTTGGAAGGAAAGTTATGACCAACCTAGACAGCATATTAAAATACAGAGACATTACCTTGTCAACAAGGGTCCACCTAGTCAAGGCTATGGTTTTTCCAGTAGTCATGTATGGATGTGAGAGTTGGACTATAAAGAAAGCTGAGTGCTGAAGAATTGATGCTTTTGAACTGTCCTGTTGGAGAAGACTCTTTAGAGTCCCTTGGACTACAAAGAGATACAACCAGTCCATCCTAAAGTAGATCAGTCCTGGGTGTTCATTGGAGGGACTGTTGAAGCTGAAACTCCAAAATTTGGGCACCTGATGCGAAAAGCTGGCTCATTTGAAAAGATTATGATACTGGGAAAGATTGAGAACAGGAGGAGAAGGGGATGACAGAGGATAACATGGTTGGATGGCATCGCCAACTCAATGGACATGGGTTTGGGTGAACTCTGGAAGTTGGTAATAGACAGGGAGGCCTGGCATGCTGCAGTTCATGGTGTTGCAAAGAGTCGGACATGACTGGAGTGACTGAACTGAACTGAACAGATCACATGCAAGTAAAAGAGTGAATATTGTATTTCTAGAACTGGGAACAAGTAAGGAAGTCCTCACTCAATACCCCGATAAAACACCATCCTGGAAGGTTATTACAGTAAGATAAAGACATAAGAATAACAAGCATAAAGTTAGAAAGGAATAAATAACTTTAGCAACATTTGCAGATGCCTTGTTGTTTTTACTGAAAATCTAAGAATCTAAAAGAAATTCCTAGAAATGAAAATTTTATGCAACATAGTCACAGAATATACAAAAAGATGCCGAAAACAGCACTATTTCTATATGCATACTTTCAAGAAACACTAAAATCAAAACTCTTTAAAAAAATCAATAGTTCCCAAAACATAATGCTTAGAACACGTTTAATCAAACAAAACTCATGTACTAGTCAGAATGCTGAAAACTACCAAAAGTCAAATGAGGAAGCAAATACACATAATACATTAATAAATGGAGAGATATACCCTGTTCATATACTTGTATAAAAAAAAGTTTCAAATTTTCCAAATTTGATATCAAGGCTAAAGAATTTTAACTAACGTCTTACCAGTATATTGTTTCATAGACCACCATGTTCTAAAGTTTAAACAGAAGGAAAATAAATTATAATTTCCAAAATGTTTTTGTAAAACATGAGTAAAGTCATAGAAATCCTACCAACCGATTTTGAGATATGGGTAAATTTATGATATTTAGGGCAGTGTGATAGTATTACAGGGGTAGACACATAGATTAGTGGAATGAAGAAGTCCAGAAATAGATGCTTACAAACAGGAAAAGGAGTATGTCAAGGCTGTATTGTCAGCAGCTGCATTAGGCATTACTGACAAAGTGGAGGCATGGCCCAAACCCCTTCTCCTCATCTCGCAGGCATGGTCCCAGGATGAAGGAGTTAGGCCTTGTGATTCTGACTTGTTCTTTCCTTTCTTCAGTTGAGTTGGCTGGGAAGAATGTTAAGGTGCTTGCGAGAAGCATGAGAAAGCACAAAGCCTTCTGCCCTTGTGCCCAGAAAGTAATCTATAAAGTAACCACTGACATTTGTTCAAGGATCTTTACAGAGAATGTTCCAGGATTAGCATGTAGGCTGCAGCTTCAGGCCATGGGAAGGATTGTTATCTGAGACCTGTTTGTGAGGGAAATATTTATGGCAAAAGAAGTTTGCTGAGTTTAGGGTTTAGGAATAATTAAGAATAGCTAGAAGCTTTTTTAGGAGATGGTGATCTTAAGATGCTAGGGGCAAACAGGATTTAGAAAGATAAGAAATAAACTGAGGAATGTAGCATGAGTTACAATGTAATCACAAGTTAAGTATAGGACACATAAGAAATAGATGATAAATAGTAAAGCTGATTCTGAGAGAATCGCTGAAGGAGGAACTCTGTAGGACAACAATGATTTCTGGAGACAGTAAATCTGGGTGGGGGAAACTGAAAATGTCTAACCTCTGACCTAATCCTTTTGTCAAAGTATAAAAGAGAACCTGAAGCTTTAATAAACATGTAGTTCCATACCATGAGTCAGAGGCTACATCATCATCTGCCAACACTGCTCAGCCCTTTAGGCTGATTCCCTGGCTTCTGGAGCTGGACTCTGGCACTGTATATTGTCACCCTGCTTATTTAACTTACATGCAGAGTAAATCATGAGAAACGCTGGGCTGGAGGAAGCACGAGCTGGAATCAAGACTGCTGGGAGAAATACTAATAAATTCAGATATGCAGATAACACCATGCTTAAGGCAGGCAGTGAAGAAGAACTAAAGAGCCTCTTGATGAAAGTGAAATAGGAAAGGGAAAAGTCTTTAAGCTCAACATTCAGAAAACAAAGATCACGGCATTTGGTTCCATCATTTCATGGCAAATAGATGGAGAAACAGTGGGAACAGTGACAGACTTTATTTTGGGGGGCTCCAAAATCACTGCAGATGGTGATTGCAGCCATGAAATTAAAAGATGCTTACTCCTTGGAAGGAAAGTTATGACCAAACTAGATAATATATTCAAAAGCAGAGACATTACTTTGCCAACAAAGGTCCGTCTAGGTCAACGCTATGGTTTTTCCATGTGTGGATGTGAGAGTTAGAGTATAAAGAAACCTGAGTGCCAATGAATTGATGGTTTTGCACTGTAGTGTTGGATAAAACTCTTGAGAGTCCTTTGGGCAGCAAGGAGATCCAACCAGTCCATGCTAAAGGAGATCAATCCTGAGTGTTCATTGGAAGGACTGATGTTGAAGCTGAAACTCCAATTCTTTGGCCACCTGATGCGAAAGGCTGACTCATTTGAAAGATCCTTATGCTGAGAAAGATTGAAGGAGGGAGAAGGGGATGACAGAGGATGAGATGGTTGGATGGCTTCACTGACTCAATGGACATGAGTTTCAGTAAACTACGAGAGTTGGTGATGGACAGGGAGGCCTGGCATGCTGCCATGGTCCATGGGGTCACAAAGAGTTGGACACTACTGAGCAACTGAACTGAACTGAACTGAACAATACAACTATGCTTTGAAAGGTTTTTTTTTTTTTTTTAAGTGTGAAGGTAATTTAATGGAGAAAGGATAGTCCTCTAATGATTTTTCAACAATTGGTTAAATCAGCACTTCCCTTTAACTCAGATGGTAAATAATCTGCCTGCAATCTCTGCATCAGGGAGGACTTTTGAAGAAGGGAATGGCAATCCACTTCAGTATTCTTGCCTGGAGAATCCTTTGGACAGAGGAGCCTGGAGGGCTATAGTCCATGAGGTCACAAAGAGTTGGATATAGCTGAGAGATTATTACTACTACTACTATATAAACAGGTGAACTGGAGCATAGAACTTAATTTTTATACTAAAGTTAATCCCAAATAGATCAAAGACCTAAAGTTATAACATAAAAGTATAAAACGTTTAGAAGAAACTTGAAAGAAAAGTCTTTGTAACTTGGGGTCAGAAGATGATGTCTTATATATGGCAACAAAGACAGATGTTTTCGAATCTTGTAACTGAGACCTGGTGCAGTTAAAATAAAAAAGAACAAATATTTTAAAACTACTCCAAAATCTACATAAGGCAGAAATAGAAGAAAAGGTGAACAAAGCACAGATAAGAAAAACATAAAACAAATAACAAGACTTAAATCTAACTAAATCAATAAGATAATTCATGTAAATTATTTAAATATTTCAATACAAAAGCAGTTGCGACTTTGGCATAAGTTCTCTTGGAGGAAGTTGTCATCATTAATCCCACCACAGAGCCACCAAGCAGATGACCCACAAACTGGAGAGCAATTATACCAAAGAAGTTCTTGCACTGCTGTGAAAGTTCTAGGACCTACAGCAGCTTTCCCAACCCTGGGATCCAGAAAACGGACTAAGAAGTCCCATGAAATTTGACGTTGAAGGCCAGTGGGATTTGATTAAAGAACTTCCACAGAACTGGGAAACAGACTCTTGGAGGGCACAGAAAAACCCTGTGTGTGTACTAGGGCCCAGGAGAAAGGAGCAGTGACCCCACAAGAGACTGAGCCAGACATGTGTGAGTGTCCAGGAGTCTCCGGTGGAGATGTGAGTTGAAAGTGACCTGCTGAGTGGTCAGAGCCACTAACTACAACAGTCACGGGAAGCCCAGCATGCTGGCGGAGGAGCCCACGCATGTCCTTTGGAAGGAGGTTTCCATCATGGCCATTACCCCTACCATAGTTTGGCCTCAGGCCAAACTACAGGGAGGGAACACAGCCCTTCCCAACAATAGAAAATTAGATTAAGGAGTTACTCAGCATGGTCCTGTCCATCAGAACAAGATCCAGATTCCCCCACAGCCAGTCCCTCCTTCAAGAAGCTTCCAGAAGTTTCCTATCCTTCAGAGGGCACACAAAATGAAAACCACAATTACAGAAAATGAACTAAACTGATCACATCGTTCACAGTCTTGTTTAACTCAATGAAACTATCAGACATGCCATGGAGGGCCACCCAAGATTGATGAGTTGTGGTGGAGAGTTCTGACAAAACCTGGTCTACAGGAGAAGTAAATGGCAAACCACTTCACTATTCTTGCCTTGAGAACCTCATGAAGAGTATGAAAATGCAAAAAGACATGACACTGAAAGATGAATTCCCCAGGTCGATAGGTGCTCAATATGCTACTGAAGAAGAAAGGAGAATAAGCTCCAGAAAGAATGAAGAGGCTAGCCAAAGTGAAAAATATGCCCCGTTGTGGATGTGACTGGTGATGGAAGTAAAGTTGATGCTGTAAAAAACAATACTACATAGGAACCTGGAATGTTAGGTCCATGAATCCAAGGTATATTGAAAGTGGTCAAACAATAGACAGAAAGAGTGAACATCAACATTTTAGGAATCAGTGAACCAAAATGGACTGGAAAGGATGTATTTATTTCATACGACCATTATATCTACTGCTGTGGACAAGAATCCCTTAGAAGAAATGGAGTAGCCATCATAGTCAACAAGAGAGTCCAAAATTCAGTACTTGGTTGCAATCTTAAAACGACAGAATGATCTCTGTTCATTTCCAAGGCTAACCATTCAATATCACTGTAATCCAAGACTATGACCCAATCAGTAATGCTGAAGAAGCTGAACAGTTTCATGAAGACCTAGAATACCTTCTAGAAATAATACCAAAAAAAGATGTTCTTTTCATCAAAGGGGACAGGAATGCAAAATTCAGAAATCAACAGACACATAGAGTATAGGTAAGATTGGCCTTGGAGTACAAAATTAAGCAGGATAAAAGGTTACCGAATTTTGCCAAGAGAACGTATTGGTCACAGCAAATATCCTCTTCCAACAACATAAAGGATTACTCTACACATGGACATCACCAGATGGTCATTACCAAAATCAGACTGATGATATTCTTTGCAGCCAACAATGGAGAAACTCTGTACAGTCAGCAAAAATAAGACGGGAAGCTGGCTGTGACTCAGATCATGAACTCCTTATTGCAAATTGAATAAAGTATCGAAGACCTACTTCAGATATGACCTAAATCAAATCCCTTACAATTATACAGTGGAAGTGACAAATAGATTAAAGGGATTAGATAAGATAAAGTACTGGAAGATCTATGGACAGAGGTTCATAACATTGTACAGGAAGTGGTGATCAAAACCATTACCAAGAAGAAATACACAAAGGCATAATGGTTGTCTGAGGAGGCCTTACAAATAGCTGTGTAAAGAAGAGATTCAAAAGGCAAAGGAGAAAAAGAATGATATACCTATCTGAATGCAGTGTTCCAAAGAATAGCAAGAAGAGAAAAGAAAGCCTTCCTAAGTAAAAAATGAAAAGAAATGGAGGAAATTAAAAGAATGGGAAAGACTAGAGAACTCTTCAAGAAAATTAGAGATACCAAGGTAACATTTCATGCAAAGATGAGCATAATTAAGGACAAAAATGATATGGATGTAACAGAAGCAAAATAAAAAGAGATGGCAAAATTAAGCAAAATTAAGAGATGGCAAGAATAAACAGAAGAACTATACAACAAAGATAATAACGACACAGATATTCATGATGGTGAGATCACACCTGGAGCCAGACATCCTGGAATGCAAAGTCAAGCGGGCTATAGGAAGCATCACTACAAACAAAGCTAGTAGAGGAGATAGAATTCCTGTTGAGCTATTTCAAATCCTAAAAGATGATGCTGTGAAAGTGCTGAACTCAATATACCAGCAAATTTGGAAAACTTAGCATTGGCCATGGGACTAGAAAAGGTCAGTTTTCATTCCAATCCCCAAGAAAGGCAATGCCAAAAACTGTTCAAACTATTGCACAATTGTACTCATCTCACACACTAGCAAAGTGATGCTCAAAATTCTCCAGGGCAGGTTTCAACAGTATGTACACTGTGAATTTCCAGATGTTCAAGCTGGATTCAGAAAAAGCAAAGGAATTAGAGATCAAATTGGCAACATTCGTTGAATCATCGGAAAAGCAAGAGAGTTCCAGAAAAACATCTATTTCTGCTTTATTGACTATACCAAAGCCTTTGACTGTGTGTATCACAACACAGTGGAAAATTCTTCAAGAGATGGGGATACCAGACTACCTTACCTGACTCCATAGAAATCTGTATGCAGGTCAAGAATCAACAGTTAGAACTGGACATGGAACAACAGACTGCTTCCAAATAGGGAAAGGAGTACGTCATGGCTATATATTGTCACCCTGCTTATTTAACTTATATGAAGAGTACATCATGTGAAATGCAGGAGACCTTGGTTCGATCTATGGTTTAGAAAGATCCCCTGGAGAAGGGTAAGGCTACCCACTCCACTAATCAGGCCTGGAGAAATCCATGGACTGTATTGTTCATGGGGTCACAAAGAGTCAGACAAGGCTGAGTGATTTTCACTATCAGGACTCCCATGGTGGGAGAATGGACATGCATTAAAGCAAGAGAAGTAATTCTAATTCTCTTTTTAATGCATTTACTCATTTGTGTGTGTGTGTGTGTGTGTGTAGGTATGTGTGTGTATTATAATTATCCAGTAAACAGTTCAGAAATGTATAGAAAAGATGGCCAGCAAATTAAGCGAGTTAATAGAGATGTCATGAGGTATTATAATAAAATCAAGGTAGCTATTGGGAGGTTAATGAAAAGTAAGATTTTAGGCATTTGGAAAGCTTACCTGAAGATTCAGTAAAGAGCAGGTATAAACAGATATAAATACACTGAAAAATATTGAATAGAAACCAGTAGTACATCAATGTTTGGTTGATAAGTGAAGTCAGTGATTGGAAAGAGGATATGAAGTCATGGAGCAATATTTCTCTCAAATTATCAACCGGACCTACTTGCGAATTAACCCACATTCTCATCCAATTTTGATTCATTTCTTCCAGGCTCAGCATAAAATATATCCTCTTTATGTTCAAGGTAAATCTTTCTTACAAATATTCTAACAGTGCAGTCACTTCCTCTGTTCTTTAACTCAACTTTGCAATTTTTTCTATTTAGTAGTTGATTCTAATAAGCTGAGGTAATAGGTGCTGTTCCTTCAATACTCTTCTTATTCAAGTGACTGTACATGAACATTTATTCATTAAGTCATTGCAACCTGAATGTTACCCAAACCACGCGAAGGCTATTGTTTACCATAATGTCTTCTGTAAACTTTTAATTGCCAAATCCATCATATATATTTCAGTTCAGTCCTTATTGATCACTTCTGCTTACATTTACTACTTTGGAAGCCTAGAATCCACATTAAAATCTTTGAATTAAGCCTTTATTGCTCTTATATCTGTGATACACTTGGAAACACAGTACTTTGTTTCAAACACTACTTGCCTATATATTCCTCTGCATTTCTTTATGTTTTAGCACAGGCTCTACTTACCACTGATTTTAACTCATCCCCTCTCCCTGCCTCCATCCTTCTGTTTGTAGGTTTCCTGCTTCTAAATGGCAGCTCATCTTTGTCTCAAAGAAAAAGGTCCATAGCCCTCCATGATCTGGTCCCTTCTGCTTAGCATCTACATCTCCACCTAAATTCCAAACTACTGATTAATACCACCATCACTCTCTCCCCAAGATATCAAATCCAGTAACAGTTAAGCTCTTAGTTCCTTCACATCCTAAACTCTTTGTTTTGCCAGGTGATATTTTGTCTGTAATATATTTCCTCTATTTGTTCCACAAAATAATACTTTTAAATAATTAAATGTACTTATTTTTAATTGAAGAATAATTGGTCTACAATATTGTGTTGATTTCTGCTAATTATCAATACAAATTAGCCATAAGTATACCTATATCCCCTTCCTCTTGAGCCTCCCTCCCATCTCCCACCCCTCTAGGTTGTCACAGAGCCCTGGTTTGAGTTCCCTGAGTCACACAGCAAATTCCCACTTGCTACATATTTGCATATGGTAGTTTTTCATCAACAGATTTCTTGAGCTACAGTAGGTGCCCTTCTTATAAAACAGGCTGTTAAAAATGCACTTATTGGAGAGAACAAGATGGTGGAGGACTAGGTGGATGTGGAGTACATCTGTCTCCATTAATACACCAGGAATACACCTTCAGACACAGAAGTGCATGCAGAACACCAGCTGAGAGTGGACAGGAGTACCTGCCCAGGAGTAAAGAATATACAGAACCATGCAAAACTCAGTAGTAGGAAGGAACTAGAGAGAAAAACAGGAGTGTTACTAGTACTGGACATGCTCTTGGTGGGTGGGGGAACTGGAGCAGGGGTCTGATCCCCACACTGGGGTAATTGTCTGAGTCAGAGGAGAAACAGTCAAGGCTGAAAGTGAAACAGCTGATTTTTAGCAGCCTAAATCGAATGAGAATCAAGACAGTCCTTGCCATAGCCATACATACCCCTGACAGGGACACAGGTCCCCTAGAAGGCACAGTGGTTGGGAGCTGGAGCTTAGAGATTGTGGAGCAATCCCAGGGCAAGGGCTGCTGTTGCCTGTGGAGAGAGGGACTGAGAGGATGTGAGGGAGGAGACTGCGGTGGGAAATGCCTGTGGAGGAAAGCCAGGCAGCCATAGAAGAAGGCGATGCTGCTGAGTCATCTGCAGGGGGGTGGCACCATCACTATAACCTCTTCTCTCCCCAGATGCCAGCATCAGCATCAGCTGAACAGTAGAAAGCCTGGCCCATCAAGCGCCTGATGAACAGAACTACAGAGTAGGACTGCAGCCAGTGAGCCCCTTTAAATGCCTGATGAGCTGAACAACAGAGAAGGACCCCAGGCAATGGAGCCCTCTAAGTGCATGAACAGGTGGAGCTACGGAGAAAGACTAACCAAAGAGGCTTCCTGATTACCAGCTACCAGAGGCTAAAAAAAAAAAGACTCTAATAGGGCCATAACTCCAGGGCCTAAGGCTGTCCATGTCCCTGTGCACTTGGTGCAGCCAGGGTCCCTGCAACCCAAGCAGCTGCATCACCTTCATGCTCAACCCTCACAGGGACAGAGCTGCCACAGTGAGGAAAAAAAAAAAAAAAGTTTTGCACCTATGCATACGGGGTCACTTTGGTCATATCTACCTCTTTGTGACCCTGCGGATTGTTGCCTGCCAGGCTTCTCTGTCATGGGGGTTTGCCAGGCAAGAATACTGGAGTGTATTGGCCAATACTGGTTGTCATACCCTTCTAAAGCACTATATTTACCACTTCCCAATCTGCCAACTCTCCTGAGTACCTGGTGCTGCCAGAACCACTGTGACCCAAGCAGCTGCATCACCTCCACAACCGGCCCTCACTGGGGCAGACCCAAGTCCTCCAGGGAAGCCTCAGGAGCAAACCACAGTGACCGACCCCACATGCAGAAGTGGAAATAAAACTACAATTAAAACCCAGGGGCAGTGAATATAAAGAAGACCTCAAACCTTCCCACCAGTTGTACAAGCTGCAGATTAAATCCACAAGATCAACTAGGCAGACTTTGTGTATTCGAAATATATAAAAGGACAGTGAGAGCTCCCAAAAATAAAACAGACTAGTTTTGATAGCTGTGGACAATGGAGGCTAGAACACACAGGAATTGACCAGATTAGAATCTGAGCTGCCCACACAGAAGGTCCAGAGTCCAGCACAGTGTTCGAAGGCATTTTAGGAAGTTGAGGTGAACTGTGACTCCCAGCAAGGAAAGGATCCTGACAGCAGTGATTCAAGAAAAACATTTATTATTCTTATGGTGTGACTTGTTCTGAAGTTTCCTTTGGATTTTTTTTTTCTTTTCTTTTCTATTTATTCCCCACCCCCACCCCCACACACACACCCTGATTGTAGTTGTCAATTTTATTGTAACTATGAGGTCTAATTAGGCTTTTCAGTTTTATTTTTTAATCAAACTTTTCATTGTTATAAATTTCTGCCTCTACTTTGGGCTTTTGCAGTTCTGTGAAGCTTTCCGTTTTTTGCTTCTTTCCTCTTCTTCTTCTTCTTTTTTTTTTTCCCTCTCTCTTTATTTAAACCTATTATTTTTTCAACATTTATACCTTTTTTGGCTTTTCCTACTGTTCTTTTCCCCTTGCAGTTAATTTTAATGTATATAAATCTTCTTTATCTACCCCTCTTTTGCATATCTATTAATTATTTCTCCTCTTTATTTCCTTTCTTCTCAACATATTTGTTACTTTTGTTTTCATTGCTTTATTCCCCAGTTGGCACTTTGCTTTAGTTTTGTTTTCCAGTTTGTGCTTTAGTTAGTTTTGTTCTTAGCTGGTAGGTATATTTTTTGGTTTCCTTTGTTCATGGGGTCCTATTGTACCTTATTTTTGTTGCACTGTGTTGGTTTTGCTTATGGATGTATATGTATATGTGTATATCCCATTATTTTAATTGATATTTGCCTGATTTTGTAACTGCCATTCATCTGGGTTTCATCTTTAGCTTCTCGTTTTTGGATACGTGTTTTAATCTCACTTAATGCCATAACAAACCACTTGTGGAATCTTCCTTCCTGACCAGAGATCAAGACCTGAGCCTTTGGAGTGGGAACATTGACTCCAAGATCCTAGACTACCAGAGAAATAGCCCTAGGGAGTATCAAATAGTGAGAACTCACACAAAGGATACCACTGGAATACAAGACCCAGCATCACCTAACCACCAGCAGCACCCTGTATCTAAGCAACAAATAAAACAAAAATACAAACCCAATCATCAACAGACAAGATTACCACCTCACTCAGCCTTGCCCATCAGAGGAAAAACAAAACAAAAACAAATAAACAAAAGTAGCATAAATCTCACCCTATATGAAGTTTACACAAACCACTGCACCAACCTTAGGGGTGTAGAAACTAAAAAGAAGAAAGAATTCAACCTTGAAGCCTAAGAAAAGGAAACCTAAAACACAATAAGTTTAAAAAAAATAATGAAAAGGCAGAGAAACACTGCACAATTGAAGGAACAAACTAGAAATATAGAAGTCCAAATAAATGAAGAGGATATAGGCAAACTACCTGAAAAAGAATTCAGAATAATGATAGTAAAGATGATCAAAAACGTTGAAAACAGAATGAAGAAAATGTACAAATCAACTAACAAAGACCTAGAAGAATTAAAGAATAAACATACAGAGACAAACAACAAAATTACTGAAATTTAAAAAAAAAAAAAAAAAAACCTCTAGAAGGAATCAATAACAGAATATCTGAAGCAGAAGAACGAATCAGTGAGCTGGAAGGTAAAATGGTGGCAATAACTTCTGAAAAGTAGAGTAAAGTAAAAGGAATGAAAAGAACAGAGGATAGTCTCAGAGACCTCTGGGATAATATCAAACACTCCAACATTAGAATTATAGAGGTCCAGAAGAGAAAGAGAAAAAGAAATGTTATGAGAAAATTTTTGAATAGATTATGCCTGAAATTTTCCCCAACATGGAAATGGAAATAGTCAATCAAGTCCAAGAGCCACAAAGAGTCTCACACGGGATAAACCCAAGGAGAAACAAATCAAGACACATACTAATCAAATAAACAAAGATTAAACACAAAGAAAGAACATTAAATGCAGCAAGGGAAAAGCAACAAGTAATATACAAGGGAAATCCCATACAGTTAACAACTGATCTTTCAGCAGAAACTTTGCAGGCCATGGGGAATGGCAGGATATATTTAAAGTACCGAAAGGGGAAAATCTACAACCAAGATTACTGTACCCAGCAAGAATCTCATTCAAAACTGATGGAGAAATCAAAAGCTTTTCAGACAGGCAAAAATTAAGAGAACTCAGTAACAACAAACCAGCTTTACAACATATGTTAAAAGGGCATATTGTTAAGAAATACAAGAGAAGAAAAAGATCTAAAAAATCAAACCCTGAACAATTAAGAAAATGGCCATAGGAGCATATATATCAATAATTACTTTAAATGTAAATGGATTAAATGCTCCAACCAAAAGACACAGATTGGCTGAATGGATACAAAAACTAGACAAATATGTATACTGTCTACAAGAAATACATTTCATACCTAAAGACACATACAGACTGAAAGTAAGAGGATGGAAACATATATTCCATTCAAATGGAAAGCAAAAGAAAGCTGGAGTATCAATCCTTGTATCAGACAAAATAGATTTTAAAATAAAGAATATTACAAGAGATAAGGAAGGATACTACAT
The DNA here is from genome assembly GCF_042477335.2 of Ovis canadensis. Lineage (NCBI taxonomy): Eukaryota > Metazoa > Chordata > Mammalia > Artiodactyla > Bovidae > Ovis > Ovis canadensis. The sequence goes on from NC_091245.1 coordinate 138,422,752, forward strand.
AATGATCAAGGATCAATCCAAGAGGAAGACATAGTAATTGTAAATATCTATGCACCCAACATAGGAGCACCTCAATACATAAGACAAACACTAACAGACATAAAAAGAGAAATTGACAGTAACACAATAATAGTAATAGACTCACCCCACTCACAGCAATGGACAGATCATCAAAATGGAAAATTAATAAGGAAAACAAGTCTTAAATGATACACTAGATGAAATGGTTCTCATTGATATCTTCAGGACATTCCAATGCAGAAGAACACACCTTCTCAAGTGCATATAGAACATTCTCCAGGACAGACCATATCATGGCTCACAAATCAAACCTCAGTAAATGTAAGAAAATTGAAATTGTATCAAGCATCTTCTCCAACTGCAACACTATGAGACTAGTTATCAACTACATGAAAAAAACTGTAAGAAACACAAACACATGGAAATTAAACAATATATTTCTAAATAACCAACAGGTTACTGAAGAAATCAAAAGGGAAATAAAAAAATTTTAAAAAACAAATGACAATTAAAACATGATAACTCAAAACCTATATGATACAGCAAAAGCAGCTCTAAGAGGGAAGTATACAGAATACAAGCCTACCTCAAGAAACAAGAAAAATATAATAGACAACCCAATTTTACACCTAAAACAACTGGAAAAAGAAAAACAAAAACCCCCCAAAATTAGAAGAAGGAAATAAATCATAAAGATCAGAGCAAAAATAAGAGAAAAAGCAATGGAAGAAACAATAGTAAAGATTAATAAAACGAAAAGCTGATTCTTTGAGAAGACAAAATTGACAAACCTTTAGCCACACTCATCAAGGAAAAAAGAGAGAAGAATCAGATCAAGAAAATTAGAAATTAAAAAGGAGAGGTTGCAACAGACAACACAGAAATACAAAGGCTTATAAGAGATTATTATGAACAACTATATGGCAATAAAATGGATAACCTGAAGAAATGGACAGATTCTTAGAAAAGTTCAGTCTTCGAAGCCTGAACCAGGAAGAAATAGAAATTATGAACAACCCAATTGCAAGCACTGAAATTGATGCTGTGATCAAAAATCTCCCAAATAACTAAAGCTCAGGATCAGATGGCTTCACAGGAAAATTCTATCAAACATTTAGAGAAGAGCTAATGCCTATCTTTCTAAAACTCTTTCATAAAATTGCAGAGAAAGGAACACTTTCAAACTCATTCTATGAGGCCACCATCGCCTGATACCAAAACCAAAACTACACACAAAAAAGAAAACTACAGGCCAATACCACCGACAAACATAGATGCAAAAATCCTCAACAAAATTTTAGCAAACAATTCAGCAACACATCAAAAACTCATACACCATGATCAAGTTGGGTTTGTTCAAAGAATGCAAGGAATCTTCAGTAAACACAAATCAATCAGTGTGATATACCATGTTAACACATTGAAAGATAAAAACTATATGATAATCTCAATAGATGCAGAAAAAGCCTTTGATAAAATTCAGCACCTATTTATGATTAAAACTCTTCGAAAAATGGTCATAGAAGGGACCTAACTCAACATAGTAAAGGCCATATATGATACCGCAGCTACTGCCAACTCACTTCAGTCATGTCTGACTCTGTGCGACCCCACAGGTGGCAGCCTGCCAGGCTCCCCCATCCCTGGGATTCTCCAGGCAAGAACACTGGAGTGGGTTGCCATTTCCTTCTCCAGTGCATGAAAGTGAAAAGCGAAAGTAAAGTCATTCAGTAGTGTCTGACTCTTAGCAGCCCCATGGACTGCAGCCTACCAGGCTCCTCCATCCATGCGATTTTCCAGGCAAGAGTACTGGAGTGGGTTACCACTGCCTTCTCCCATATACGATAACCACTGCCTTCTCCCATATATGATAAACCTACAGCAAACATTATTCTCAATGTTGAAAACTGAAAGCACTCCCTCTAAGATCAGGAGCAAGACAAGGGTGTCCATTTTTATCACTATTATTCAACATAGTTTTGGAAGTCCTAGCTATAGCAATCAGAGAAGAAAAAGAAATAAAATAAATCCAGATCAGAAAAGAAAAATTAAAGCTCTCACTGTTTGCGGATGACGAGATACTGTACATAGAAAATCCTAAAGATACTATCAGAAAATTACTAGAGCTAATCAGTGAATTTAGCAAAGTCACAGGATACAAAATCAATGCACAGAAATCACTTGCATGTCTATATACTAACAATCAGAATACATGGAAGAACTGTACAAAAGAGATCTTCATGACCTAGATAATCATGATGAAGTGACCACTAATACAGAGCCAGAAATCTTGGAATGTGAAGTCAAGTGAGCCTTAGAAAGCATCACTACGAACAAAGCTAGTGGAGGTGACGGAATTCCAGTTGAGCTGTTTCAAATCCTGAAAGATGATGATGTGAAAGCACTGCACTCAATATGCCAGCAAATTTGGAAAACTCAGCAGTGGCCACAGGACTGCAAAAGGTCAGTTTTCATCCCAATTCCAAAGAAAGGCAATGCAAAAGAATGCTTAAACTACCGCACAATTGCACTCATCTCACATGCTAGTAAAGTAATGCTCTAAATTCTCCAAGCCAGGCTTCAGCAACACATGAACTGTGAACTCCCTGATGTTCAAGCTGGTTTTAGAAAAGGCAGAGGAACTAGAGATCAAATTGCCAACATCTGCTGGATTATCGAAAAAGCAACAGAGTTCCAGAAAAACATCTATTTCTGCTTTATTGACTATGCCAAAGCCTTTGACTGTGTGGATCACAGTAAACTGTGGAAAATTCTGAGAGAGATGGGAATACCAGACCAGCTGACCTGCCTCTTGAGAAATTTGTATGCAGGTCAGGAAGCAACAGTTAGAACTGGACATGGAACAACAGACTGATTCCAAATAGGAAAAGGAGTATGTCAAGGCTGTATATTGTCACCCTGCTTATTTAACTTATATGCAGAGTACATCATGAGAAACGCTGGACTGGAAGAAACACAAGCTGGAATCAAGATTGCCAGGAGAAATATCAATAACCTCAGATATGCAGATGACACCACCCTAATGGCAGAAAGTGAAGAGGAACTAAAAAGCCTCTTGATGACAGTGAAAGAGGAGAGTAAAAAAGTTGGCTTAAAGCTCAACATTCAGAAAACGAAGATCATGGCATCTGGCCCCATCACTTCATGGGAAGATTCGGAAACAGTGGAAACAGTGTCAGACTTTATTTTTGGGGGTTCCAAAATCACTGCAGATGGTGACTGCAGCCATAAAATTAAAAGATGCTTGCTCCTTGGAAGAAAAGTTATGACCAACCTAGATAGTATATTCAAAAGCAGAGACATTACTTTGCTGACTAAGGTCCGTCTAGTCAAGGCTATGGTTTTTCCTTTGGTCATGTGTGGATGTGAGAGTTGGACTATGAAGAAGGCTGAGTGCTGAAGAATTGTTACTTTTGAACTGTGGTGTTGGAGAAGACTCCTGAGAGTCCATTGAACTGCAAGTAGATCCAGCCAGTCCATTCTGAAGATCAACCCTGGGATTTCTTTTGAAGGAATGATGCTAAAGCTGAAACTCCAGTACTTTGGCCACCTCATGAGAAGAGTTGACTCATTGAAGAAACTCTGATGCTGGGAGGGATTGGGAGCAGGAGGAGAAGGGGACGACCGAGGATGAGATGGCTGGATGGCATCATGGACTCGATGGACGTGAGTCAGTGAACTCCGGGAGATGATTATGGACAGGGAGGCCTGGCGTGCTATGATTCTTGGGGTTGCAAAGAGTCGGACACGACTGAGCGACTGAACTGAACTGAACTGAACTGAACACTCAGAAAGAGAAATCAAGGAATCGATCCCATTCACCATTGCAACAAAAGAATTAAATATCTAGCAATAAACTTATCTAAGGAGACAAAATAATTGTACACAGAAAATTATAAGGCACTGATGAAAGAAATAAAAGATGACATAAACAGATGAAGAGATAACCCATGTTTCTGGATAGGAAGAATCAATATTGTGAAAATGACTATACTACTAAATGCAACCTACAGATTCAATGCGATCCCTACCAAATTACCAATGGCATTTTTCACAGAAGTGAAACAAAAAATTTTACAATTCAGATGGAAATACAAAAGACCCCGAATAGCCAAAGCAGTCTTGAGAAAGAAGAATGGAGCTGGAGGAATCAACCTTCCTGACTTCAGATTGTACTACAAAGCTACAGTCATCAAGACAGTATGGTACTGGCACAAAAACAGAAATATAGACCAAAGAAAAAAGACAGAAAGCCCAAAAATAAACCCATACACCTATGGGTATCTTATTTTTGACAAAAGAGGCAAGGATATACAATGGCGGGAAAAACAGCCTCCTAAATAAATGGTGCTGGGAAAATTGGAAAGCTACATGTAAAAGAATGAAATTAGGACACTTCTTAACACCATACACAAAGATATGCATTATAGATCTGAATGTTAGACCAGAATCTATAAAACTCTTAAAGGAAAACATAGGCAGAGCATTTGATGACATAAATCAAAGTAAGATCCTCTATGACCCACCTCCTAGAGTAATGGCAATAAAAACAAAAGTAAACAAGTGGGACCATATTAAACTTCAAAGCTTTTGCACAGCAAAGGAAACTGTAAGCAAGGTGAAAAGATATCACACAGAATGGGAGAAAATAATAGTAAATGAAACAGCTGCCAAAGAATTAATTTCCAAAATATACAAGGAGCTCATACAACTCAATCAAAAGTGAGGAAAAGACCTAAATAGACATTTCTCCAAAGAAGACATGCAGATGGTTAACAAACACAAGAAAAGATGCTAAATATCACTCATTATTAGAGAAATGCAAATGAAAACTGCAATGAGATATCACCTCACAGCTGTCAGAATGGCCATCATCAAAAAGTCTACAAACAATAAATGCTGGAGAGGGTGTGGAGAAAAGGGAATGATCTTGTATTTTTTGTAGGAATGTAAATTGATCCAGCCACTATGAAAGACGGTATAGAGATTCCTTTAAAAACTAGGAATAAAACCACCATATGATCCAGGAATCCCACTCGTAGGCATATACCCTGAGGTAACCAAAATTGAAAAAGACACATGTATTCCATTGTTCTTTGCAGCACTATTTACAATAGCTAGAACATAGAAGCAACCTAGATGTCCATAGATAGATGAATGGATAAAAAAGTTGTCATACATATGCACAATGGTATGTTTGTCATAGAAAAGAATGAATTTGAGTCAGTTCTAAAGAAGTGGATGAACCTAGAGCCTATTATACAGAGTGGAGTAAGTTAGAAAGAGAAATATAAATATAATATACTAATGCATATATACAGAATCTAGAAAAATGGCACCAAAGAATTTATTTTCAGGGCAGCAGTGGAGAAACAGACATAGAAAATAGACTTATAGACATGGGGAGAGGGGAGGAGAGGGTGAGATGTGTGGAGAGAGCAACAAGGAAACTTACATTACCATATATAAAATAGATAGCCCACAGGAATTTGCTGTATGGCTCAAGAAACTCAAACAGGGGCTCTGTATCAACCTAGAGGGGTGGGATGGGGAGGGAGATGGGAGGGAAGTTCAAAAAGGAGGGGATATATGTATAACTACAGCTGCTGCTGCTGCTACTAAGTCGCTTCAGTCATGTCTGACTCTGTGCCACCCTATAGACGGCAGCCCACCACGCTCCCCCATCCCTGGGATTCTCCAGGCAAGAACTATGGCTGAAGTTTGACAGAAAAAGCCAATTCATGTTGAGGTTTGACAGTAAACAACAAAATTCTGTAAACCGATTATCCTTTAATTAAAAAATCAATAAATGTTTTAAAATGTACTTATTATATGCTTTTGAATTCAGCAGCTCCATAAATAATAAGGAACCTTACGAAAGTTGATTATTTTAAATTTTTGAGATAAATTTATAAGTGCCTTGAGGGAAATACTGCTCTATTAGATCTGTTAGTATTCTAAGCATAACAAAGTATGAAAAATATAGCCAGCACATCTCCTTTAAATGTTGAATAAATATATAAAGACAATATAAAATAACACTGAAACTACAGTCAAAAATATTCAGTTGAATTACCCATCTATTAATATGTTAATTTAAAAATCTATTGGAGATGATCACCATTGGGGAGTCTAAGATGTCTGATGTGTACTCAGGGAAGTAATTTCAGACGTACATCTAGGTCAGACAGTATTTAAATTGCTTAAGGAGGAAAAAGCCACCGACATTGCATATGTCTGCTTTTCTGTGATAACAGAAGACTTTAAAATCTCAGGGCTTAACAATGTGCTTTATTTCTGATCTATGGTATGTGTTTGCACCTGCAGATCAGCTGTGACTCAGCTTCACACATCTTCATGATGCTGTAGGTAAAGAAGTCCCTATTACAGTCATGCTAGCTGCAGGGCTTCCCTTGTGGCTCAGCTGGTAAAGAATCTACCTACAATGCGGGAGACCTGGGTTCAATCCCTGGGTTGGGAAGATCCCCTGGAAAAAGGAAAGGCTATCTACTCCAATATTCTGACCTGGAGAATTCCATGGACTGTGTGGTCCATGGGGTTGCAAAGAGTCAGACAGGACTGAGCAACTTTCACTTTCACTTAGCTTCATGGCAGGAGGAAAGCCCAAGAGAAGTAACATGTGATTCATCTTGAAGCTTGATTTCAGTACAGTGTATATTACATTTACTTGTATTCCCATAGCGAGAGAAAGTCACATCATCAGTTGGGTTTAGCTGCTTAAACCTTCTACTGGAAGCATCACACTTCATGTGGCAATGAGCAGTGGTGTAAAACCTCTTAAAGGGAGGCGAGATAAATACTTGTGAAAAACTATACATAGGCACTGCAAAATATAGTAAAAAATTCATAGAGGGAGTTAAGAAAAAAAAAAGATCCTTAATATCTGGTGTTGCTGAAAAGGAGTACGTCAAGGCTATATATTGTCACCCTGCTTATTTAACTTATATGCAGAGTACATCATGAGAAACGCTGGACTGGAAGAAGCACAAGCTGGAATCAAGATTGCTGGGAGAAATATCAATAACCTCAGATATGCAGATGACACCACCCTAATGGCAGAAAGTGAAGAGGAGCTAAAGGGCCTCTTGATGAAAGTGAAGGAGGAGAGTGAAAAAGTTGGCCTGAAGCTCAACATTCAGAAAACGAAGATCATGGCATCTGGTCCCATCACTTCATGGGAAATAGATTCGGAAACAGTGGAAACAGTGTCAGACTTTATTTTTTGGTGCTCCAAAATCACTGCAGATGGTGACTGCAGCCATAAAATTAAAAGACACTTGCTCCTTGGAAGAAAAGTTATGACCAACCTAGATGGCATATTCAAAAGCAGAGACATTACTTTGCTGACTAAGGTCCATCTAGCCAAGGCTATGGTTTTTCCTGTGGTCGTGTGTGGATGTGAGAGTAGGACTGTGAAGAAGGCTGAGCACTGAAGAATTGATGCTTTTGAACTGTGGTGTTGGAGAAGACTCTTGAGAGTCCCTTGGACTGCAAGGATATCCAGCCAGTCCATTCTGAAGGAGATCAACCCTGGGATTTCTTTGGAAGGAATGATGCTAAAGCTGAAACTCTAGTACTTTGGCCACCTCATGAGAAGAGTTGACTCATTGGAAGAAACTCTGATGCTGGGAGGGATTGGGGGCAGGAGGAGAAGGGGACGTCCGAGGATGAGATGGCTGGATGGCATCACGGACTCGATGGACGTGAGTCTGAGTGAACTCCGGGAGATGGTGATGGACAGGGAGGCCTGGCGTGCTGCGATTCATGGGGTCGCAAAGAGTCAGACACGACTGAGCAACTGAACTGAACTGAATTGTTAATGTGTTGGAAGAGGAAAAAATGCAAGGGAAAATCTGCAAAGAGTCAACATCAGAGCAAAGAGAAGACCTTCTTCCAGAACCAGGACTTGGCAAGAAATCAGTGAATGTGAAGAAACTGTTGACTGGAATATTTGGTTGGAACTTCAATATACTTTGAGCTAAAAGGTCCTCAATGAATTTTATCAAGGATAAAATAATTTTACCAAGGATAAAAATTAGTAGCAAATAAGAGAGAGGCATGCATTATAAATTGCAGAGAAAAAGTATATAATTCATCAAATACTATAATTGAACAAAAATAAGATAATGTGAATAAAATTAGTAATAATCTTTATTTTATTACTAATTTATGCAACTTCAAAGTTTTGATTGAAACAACTTCAAGGGATTTTATAACAGGTAAATAATATACATGTTTCAATGCCATTCTCCCAGGGGATTCATGCTGATGTGTGGCAAAACCAATACAATATTGTAAAGTAAAGCAAAAAAAAATAATAATAAATTAATTAAAAATGAATAAATAATAAAGGATAGTTTTAGAGAGGGCTCAAGCTTTAAAAGGAGCTGGTAAGCAGGGCAGAGTCAATATGACTGGAGAAGAATGATTTTTCTGACTGTATAAAAAGGCAAAATGTGAGAGAAAAGCACAGTCATCTCGTGGCATTAGTCAATGCATTCCCTTGAAAGGGTCCAACTGAATCATCCAGAAGCTAAATAAATCAATGGTTGATTTTGTGAACCCTTATTTTGGAAAACAGTGGTTCCGGTAATTCTAAGATATGGGAGCTTGTGGCCATAACAGGGAAATATGACTAATAAGAAGAATTGGAGATAAAGTGATGTTCAAGCAAAGAAGGTCAGATTAGTATGTGAGAAGAAAAGTAGGATGTGGAAGAAGGGTGATTAATTTGGAGAAGGTCAGTGTGATGCAGTCACAAAAGGACATTACATACATGATTGATGTGAACTGCACAAAAGAACACATGTATTCTTTTGTGTCCAGTATTTACATCTTTACGAGACCTGGACTAATAAGTGTAGATAAAGAAATAAACATTCTAGTTTGAATGTAGATCATGATGGACTTGATGATTCAAACTTTGTTAACTGGACCCACTCGTACCCAAAGAATCCTTCCTTTAAAATAAATGCCATCACATTAAAACTATTACAGATAATTTAATGTGGAAATAGAACATTCGTAAATGTATTAAAAGAAATTACAACAGCAGAATAGACAATAAAAGCTTAATATGCTACATCTTCCAGATGACATTTCCTTTTGATTGTGAGTCTCAAAATAGTGTTTTAATATAAAAATATATGTATATTACATATGTGCACAGTTTCTCAGACATGTCCAACTCTTAGCAGCCCCATGGACTGTATGTAGCCTGCCAGGCTTCTCTGTCCATGGAATTTTCCAGGCAAGAATACTGATGTGGATTTCCATTTCCTACTCTAGAAATTTACATAAACATACATATATAACATGGGCTTCCCAGGTGGCTTATTGGTTAAAAAAAAAAAAAAAAAAAACACCTGCCAACACAGAAGCTGCAGGAGATGTAGGTTCAGTCCTTGGGTCTGGAAGGTCCCCTGGAAGAGGAAAGGGCAACCCACTCCAGTATTTTTGCTGGGATAACTCCATGGACAGAGGAGTCAGGTGGGCTATAGTCCGTGGTGTCATAAAGAGTCAGACACAACTAAGTCTCAGCATATACACACAAATATATAACATACAATCATAGTACATATTTATATAGTGTTTCCTATAAACTTAGTCCTTTAAAAAAATTTACATGTCTTAATGTTATAACCCCCATTTTCACAAGAATATACTGAGCACAAGGTCTTGCCCATGACAAAAAACACAAAATTTCCTACCTTAAATTCTTTCAGAAACAAAGCACAGTAGACAGTTAAGTCAACTAATTAAGAAACTAAATAGCCACTTAAGTTACCTTTGCTGATTGCATATAATAAAGAGAGAAAGGTATTAGAAATGTTCATAAATAAAAATATGAAAATATAGATATATATTAATATAGAGAGATACAAACATAGTACACATCTACATATTTAAACATATTCTTCATCTTCACTAAAATCTTCCTCAAAACCTCCACTGACTATAGTAGTCACAATAAATAATAGATTTTGCACATTAAAAAAAAGGCTCTGAATATCTTCTCTTGAAAGGCCTGGCACTTTGGCCTCACCCTAGAGCATGTGCAGTTTCTACCTACTTCCCTAGTTTCTACTTGGTCTGTTCCATTATTTTATCCATGAAATTGAAAGTGAAAATGCCAGTAACTCAGTTGTGTTTGACTCTTTGTGACTGCATGGACTGAAGCCTGCCAGGCCCCTCTGTTCATGGAATTCTCCAGGCAAGAATACTGGAGTGGGTAGCCATTCCCTTCTCCAGGAGATCTTTCCAACCCAGGAAGGGAATCTAGGTCTCCTAAATATCAATTAATTACAGACTTACAGAAGAAGAGAAAAAAATCAGTGATTTAATATTCTTTTTATCTTTCAGCATGAAATCTGTGGTTAAACTACTTTCACTCCAGGAAAGGAAAAACCAAATAACTCTTTTTGATCTACTCCTGGTGTTGTTTCCAAATCTCTTAAAAAAAAAAAAGTGGAGAGATAGCTCATGGTGGAAGGGGCATAGGATAAGGAAGAAGACATTGATTAATTTTTCAGTCTCTCAGTTTTGTCCATTCCAAAAGGAATAAGTTACATTTTGGTTATAGATTATGTGATTATGGTTGTTTCTAACTCAGTTTAAAAGACCTGAATTTGTTCCAGAACAAATCAAAGTACATTTGTGTAGTGTTACTAATAGAATTTCCATTTAGCTAAAGCACAGGTTACCCAGACTGAATGATTAGGGAAGGTAGCTGATGATCAGCTTCCTATAGGAAGCATAGGCACAGCTTCCTATACCATAAAGAATGTTTCTGATTTTGTCTTGAAAGTAAAGGGAAATACTGATAATAAATATTTGAAGGTTGGTAAGATAGAAAAGTTGAAATTGTAAGATTAAGAACAGAGAAAACAAATAGCGGTCACTCAAGAAAAATTAAAAAAAATAATTGGAAAGGGCAGCACTCTTATGGAAAGCATGATAGGAAAAGTAGTGTATATTTTATAGATGTTAAAGAAATACAGTGTGTACCTTGGTGACCCATTAGAATCTCAAAGTGGAGATAATTAGGATAACATTAACATATTACTGGCCTCACAGAATAGTATGTTAATGCAAGCAGGCCGTGTAGTAAAAAGAAGCCAAATTTGGAGGAAGAGATGTCATCTTGATGTCAAAAATTTAGTTATTAATGTCCATTAAGATCCCAAAGGGTAACAATGCATTTACTTATACATTAGGGAAAACCTGTAAATACTGTCAATTGGATTAGTTTAAGCATGTAACCCCTGTAATTTAGAATCAAAATCTAGTATCACACTTTACTATATTTCATTTGACATTCTTTCAACTTTAAAACCAGCAAAAGGCAACTACTCCCTTATAGACTCTTTGTAAAAGAGGATAACAATATTAAGTCACAGATCTTGCCCTTAAGGGGCTTTCCAAGTGACACTAGTGGTAAAGAACCTGCCTGCCAGTGAAGGAGACATAAGAGACGAGAGTTCAATCCCTAGGTTGGGAAGATCCCTTAGAGGAGGGCATGCCAACCCACAATCTATTCCAGTATTCTTGTCTAGAGAATCTCTTGTCTAGAGAATCTCATGGTTAGAGATGACTGGAGGGCTACAGTCCATAGGGTTGCAAACAGTCAGGCACAACTGAAGTGACTTAGCATGCATGCTTGCCCTTGAGGCTATAGTGCAGCAACAGATGCTATATTATAGGTGAGGCAACTTCCTCCAGGGATAGCAGAGGTTTATCAGTCTTAAGTGCTGTGTTGCTCTTTTAATAAACACATTGCTAAATGCAACAATAAAATACATACAAATTATTCTCTGCTTACCATTAACAATAACAATGATATCACGGAAGTCAATTTCTCCCCTAGCCTCCACTCTTCCTTCACACCTGTATATACCTTCATCACTTTTATTGATGTTGAGAATCTGCAGATTATTGTTGGCTAACATAGCGAACCGATCTGGAAAGAAAGCAAAGAGGAGGAAACGATATCAGTAGAAGTCCAGCATGCTCTAAATTGCTAAGTATTAAAATATGGCACTTGTCTGACACTATCCAACTTTTCATCAACAAACAAATTTCAATTTGAAAGTAAAATGTAATTTCATGACTTCGATTTTTCCACTCTACAACTGCCTTGTTACACCTTTTTGTGAAAATACATTCAAGAGTTTATTTCCACATAAAATGGTTAAGCTATTATTTTCCCCTTGGTACTCTGAATGCAGATAAGATACACAAAATAACAAAGCTGAGGGATTAGATATTACAGACAAGAAGATATTCTGACTGCAAATATATATCAACTTGGGGATGGAAATGGGTTAGAGAATTGATTGAATATCCTTCCTCACACAATAATTAAACCAATAATTGCACATATCCTGAGAGGAAGCTAAATATGTAATAATATTCAAGTCAGGTAGAGGACATATAAAATGATCATATCTCAGATTTATTTGAAAGATTTTTTTCTAAATACAAGATAATCCATTTTAGGAAGGAATAGATTAGACTTCATTACTTTTATCTTAAGATTCCATTTTATGAGTGAGGGTATGCACATGCATATGTACAAAAATAGCTGTTACGGGGCATGCATTAGGTGATTGCTTGAAGTATTCTGGCTAGCCTAAGCAGCATCTCAGCCTGACCATATTTTCCATAATGCCTAGTCTTAAGTTTTTACTCATCATAATTTTGCTGCAGTCTTAAGAACTTTTCCCTTGTTATCAAGTAGAGAACATTATTCTATTCTATTCTATTCTATTTTGAAACATGTTATAAAGGCAAAATCTTAAATTTCAGTAATTAATTCATCCATAGATAACATCAGACATGATGTTTGCTAAGTACTGTATTTGAGCACATTGGTGGATAAGAGAAACACATCCTTGACCCTCTTGGACCTTTTGGTAAAGCAGAAATACCTTTAAGATACCAACCTATGGATATCTACTGTTAAAGAGTACTTCTGGGGGCTCTTCCAGTATTTATTACTCTTCCCCTATTTTCTGGGTTAATAGAAATGTTAGGACAAACAAAGAAGTCACATGAGAATGCAGTTTCCCAGCATCCCTCAACCTGGATCACTGAATGAATGCAATGGGTACAATGCTTGTCTCTCATCCTACAACCCATTGGATTTCACACGAGTAAGAACTGCTGTGATACGAAACAATTCATATTTGGGGTTCATTTTTCATAGCAATTCCTTAAGTCATAGTAGAAGTTTGGGATTTAAATACAAATAAGGAAATTATTAGACTATATTAAAACAGGTAAGAATGTGGTAATTGATTGTCTAAAAGACAGGTAATAAGGAATGAAAATTTGGAGATTCTGAAGCTGCCTCAGAGACAAAATACCAATTATTAAGCTACATATACATAATTTTCAGCTCAGAAGGTTTAAACTTTTCCAAAATATCTATTTCATCTTTTGTTTGACCTTGAAATGACATACAAAAACGTTTATACTGATGCTTTTTCCTGGGAAATTTTCTCACCAAAGAAGAGACTGGAGAGAAAGGCAATCAGCAGGAAATACGACTTATAGTAAGGACTTGAGGAACTCAGAACTTCTAAAACTTCATGACATTCCAAAGAAAATTTAAAAAATATTATATTCAAGTGTGTTGCTGGAAATTAGAATGAGACCTATACAAAATAGATGTTAATGACCCAGACAACCACAATGGTTTGATCACTCACCTTGAGCCAGACATCCTGGAATGTGAAGTCAAGCGGGCCTTAGGAAGTATCACTATGAACAAAGCTAGTGGAGATGATGGAATTCCAGTTGAGCTATTTCATATCCTAAAAGATGATGTTGTGAAAGTGCTGCACTCAACATATCAGCAAATTTGGAAAAGTCAGCAGTGGCCACAGGACTGGAAAAGGTCAGTTTTCATTTCAATCCCAAAGAAAGGCAATGACAAAGAATGCTCAAACTACCACACAACTGCACTCATCTCACACGCTAGCAAAGTAAAGCTCAAAATTCTCAAAGAGAGGCTTCAACAGTATGTGAACTGTGAACTCCCAGATGTTCAAGCTGGATTTAGAAAAGGGAGAGGGACAAGAGATCAAATTGCCATCATCTGCTGGATCATAGGAAAAGGAAGAGAATTTCAGAAAAACATCTACTTCTGCTTCACTGACTAGGCTAAAGGCTTTGACTGTGTGGATCACAATAAACTATGGAAAATTCTTAAAGAGATGGGAATACCAGACCACCTTACCTGGCTCCATAAAATCTGTATGCCAGTTAAGCAACAGTTAGAACCAGGCATGGAACAATGGACTGGTTCCAAATAGGGAAAGGAGTATGTCAAGGCTGTATACTGTCACCCTGCTTATTTAACTTACATGAGAGTATATCAAGCAAAATGCTGAGCTGGATGAAGCACAAGCTAGAATTAAGATTGTGGGAGAAATATTAATAACCTCTGATACGCAGAATGACACCACCCTTATGGCAGAAAGCAACAAGGAACTAAAGAACCTCTTAACTAAAGTGAAAGAGGAGAGTGAAAAAGCTGGTCTACAACTCAACATTCAAAAAACTAAGATCATGGCATCTGGTCCCATCACTTCACGCCACATAGCTGGGGAAACAATGGAAACAGTGTCACACTTTATTTTCTTGGGCTCCAAAATCACTGCAGATGGTGACTGCAGCCATAAAATTAAAAGACATTTGCTCCTTGGAAGAAAAGCTATGACCAACCTAGACAGCATAGTAAAAGGCAGAGCCATTACTTTGCCAAGAAAGGTCCATCTAGTCAAAGCTATGGTTTCTCCAGTAGTTATGTATGGATGTAAGAGTTGGACCATAAAGAAAGCTGAGTGCCACAGAATTGATGCTTTTGAACTGTAGAGTTGGAGAAGACTCTTTGAGAGTCCCCTGGACTGCAAGGAGATCAGACCATTCAATCCTAAAGGAAATCAGTCCTGACTATTCATTGGAAGGACTGATGATGAAGCTAAAGCTCCAATACTATGACCATCTGATGTAAAGAGCCTACTCATTAGAAGAGAGCCTGATGCTGGGAAAGATTGATGGCAGGAGGAGGAAGGGATGGCAGAGGATGAGATGGTTGGATGACATTATCTACTAGATGGGCGTGAGTCTGAGAAAGCTCCATTTAGTGATGGAATGGGAAGCCTGGCATGCTGCAGTCCATGTGGTCATAAAGAGTCAGACACGACTGAGTGACTGAACTGCACTGAACAAAAGACGTTTGAAGAAAGCACTACTTGAGTCATTCATGTGTAACTGGATATCGG
Source organism: Ovis canadensis (assembly GCF_042477335.2). Taxonomy (NCBI): domain Eukaryota; kingdom Metazoa; phylum Chordata; class Mammalia; order Artiodactyla; family Bovidae; genus Ovis; species Ovis canadensis. The sequence continues at coordinate 138,438,105 of NC_091245.1, forward strand.
GAGTATTTAACTATTAAAGACGATCTATTTGTTTCATTTACAGACTTCCAAACATTCATTATTGCAGAAAGGAAATAAAGGAAATCATAATATTCAATAAGGTCTCTGCTTGATGTTTCTTTAAGCAGGTTATTTTATAAGTCCCCTTTTCTTCTCATTCTACAGCAACTGAATGGTTTGCCACATCTACATTTATGCCTTCAATCAATATTTTGATGATTCACAGTTTTTCTTCAGACCAGATGATTCCTGTGATTCCAGAATTGTTTGAGTCATCTAGATATATACACTTAGAAGAAATGTAAATAATTCAGTTTCAGTATGTGAAAAATTTGGGTATCTCTACCTAAAATTACTCCCCATCTCTGTCTTTAGAGATTTTTACATTGAGCTAGATGCCCAAGGCAAATTCTTTGAATCATCTTTGATTTCCCCAGTACCCTCAATCTGCATACCCAATTAAATCCATACCCTATCACTTCTCCCTTTTCCACTCCTTAGTCTAAAATTTCCTTTTCCCTCAGCAATTATTTCATTCAGATTTGAACAACTCTCATTGCTTGAAGCTTTGCCTTGATTCTCATCCATTTTCCTCACTGAAGCACTAAATGTCCTTCTCAATACATATTAGCTCATGTCACTGTCTTAATTAAAACCCTCTAGTGATGTCACCTTTTTATAAATTCTAAAAGCCTCAATAGAGATGTCAAGGCCATGTTGAAATGGCTCAAACTTCTCTTCCAGATTTCTTTCCTATTAGTCTTTACTTACAAATCCTAGTTGTATTTATCTATTATAAGTATTCTCGTTGCACTTATTTGTAGTTTAGTTATAATGAACTTAATTCAGTTCTGGAACATGCCACTCATGCTTTCACCTCTGAGCTACTGCATATGGTGTTCTCTCCATTTGAAAAGTCCCCACCAGTCTTTAGTTGTTTAATACCTTTTCATCTTTAAAGGTTGCTTTTTACTGTCAGCAGGCATTTTGAATACTTCCCTCTGCCCTAACTGATTCAAGTGCTCTTTCCTTATCCTCTATCACCACACTTTCCTTATCATATACTTCAACAATCTTGTTTTCACAATTTATCCACTGATACTTTTATAAGAGCACTAACATATTAAGGGCACTAGACTAGTTCATCTTTTTAACTATGAATCACCATCACTTAGGACAAAAGATGAAACATAATAGGTGGAAAATTACTGTTGGATGACTTTTTATTAATATACTGGGAGTAGATTTCATATTTTTTTTCTGAGCAAGGTGATTTTATCCATGGCTTTTGATGCAAAAATGGTATTTTATTAGAAAATGTTCAAAGCATATAGGAAGTTTCAGAGATAGCTTTCGGAATGGCTAAGATTGAATGGGCAGCTCTGACAGCATACTCTTCCATCAGGATTGACACTAAAAGTCAAGATATTCAACTTTCTAAAAAATGTGACACTATCACTTTAAAACCTAAATGCTTGGATTTTCTAGCATATGGATTTCTTTCAACAAACAACATGGAACACCTTCACTTCAAGTAGTCTGTGGGAGTATTACTTCTGCATATTTGTCAAAAGGCTGCTATCAAAAGCATGGTTAATAAATCAACATTTCCAAACCTTCATTGTTTCATATGGAGCATTTACACTTTACTCCTGTGGCATGTTAAGGCTTCAGAAAGTTATCTGGACATATTGCATTATTCTAAATCCTCATATATGTTCCATACATGATTATAAACCTAAATTTATTTCATTGGTTTTGTTAAAAGAATCACACATATATAAAAATCTGAAGAATATTACTTCTTATAAATTCACTATAAATGTAAAAATTGTTCAATAATGAAATATGTGGCAAGTTTCTTAAATATTAAAAGATTAGAAAAGTGTGTCCATCTTCACCATTCCCCTACATCCTTTCATCCCAAAGTAATACCAAATTTTATAACTCTAAAAAAAAATTCTACATTACTTTCCATGAAACTCAGTGTTAAGTTTCTATGTTTAACTCATTCCCAAGATATAGCAAATCAATGAGAAGGAACAAGAAAAATAGACATTATTTACTGAGTTAAATAATATTACTGAGTTAAATATATTTACTGATATAAAGTTAAATATTTCTTCATTCACTTAACAAATATTTACATGTATGTTTTATTTAAAATTGTAAACATTGTTCAAAATGCATTTAATAGGGGAGATATATATGTGTGTGTATACATATACATACATATATATATATATATATATATATATATATATATACACATACATATATATATATATATATATATATACTTATGGACCATAGAGAAGGTTGGGCACCAACGAATTGATGCTTTCTAAGTGCGATGCTGGACAAGACTCTTGAGAGTCCCTTGGACAGCAAGGAGATCCAACGAGTCAATCCTACAGGAAATCAACCCTGAGTATTTATTAGAAGGACTGATGCTAAAGCTGAAGCTCCAATACTTTGGCCACCTGATGCAAAGAGCCAACTCACTGGAAAAGACCCTGATGTTGGGAAAGACTGAAGGCACGAGAAGGGGACAACAGAGGATGAGATGGTTGCATGGCATTACCAACGCAATGGACATGAGATTTAGCAAACTCTGGGAGAGAGTGAAGGACAGGAAAGTCTGTCATGCTGCAGTCCATGGGGTACAAAGAATCAGACATGACTTAATGACTGAATAACAATGGTGGCTGATTCACATTGTGTGTAAGGCAGAAACCAACATAACAGTGTAAAGCAATTACCCTCCAATTAAAAAATATTTCAAAAATGTTTTAATTTAAATTTATTTAAATTAAAAAAGGATATAATAATTTATCAAGAATATGAATTATGTAGAGAGCAGTTAGAAAAGCTGTTCAAAGCTTTCAGTTCAGTCAGTTCAGTCACTCAATCCTGTCTGGCTCTTTGCGACCCCAGGGACTGTAGCACACCAGGCCTCCCTGTCCATCACCAACTCCCAGAACCTATTTAAACTTATGTCCATCATGTCAGTGATGCCATCCAACCATCTCATCCTCTGTCATCCCTTTTTCCTACTACCTTCAATCTTTCCAAGCATCAGGGTCTTTTCTACTGAGTCAGTTCTTTGCATCAGGTTGGCAATGTATTGGAATTTCAGCTTCAGCATCAGTCCTTCCAATGAACAGTCAGGAGTGATCTCCTTTAGGATTGACTGGCTGTATCTCCTTGCAGTCCAAGGGACTCTCAAGAGTCTTCTCCAACACCACAGTTCAAAAGCCAAGGAAAGTGTGGAGCCATGATGGAATTCCAGCCTCACATCATTTCACCATGGGGTACTGGGAAAATGTATAAGCATAGCATAGAGGCATCAGCCCTCCATCCGTAGTATACTTGACCACCAATCTTTGCTTTGAGGCTTTTCCCTTATGTGTATTAAAAAAAAAAAAAACTCATTTTCAAAACCTTTTATAATTAAAATGTACCATATAAATATGTCTACTTGAAGCCTAAGATTAACTAATCTGAAAATGTTTAGACAATGTCATTTAACTGCTATAAAAGTATTGCTTTCTTTATTATTGAGGGAAAAAAAGCAGTAAATATAGAGTTTACTCATGCAATTTCATTAGTAAAATCTAAAGCAGTCTGAGGTCAGGGGTGATGGCCAGGGGGAGATACCTCACGCCCTAGGCCAGGGAGAGCGGCCAGGAGGAGCCACCCTTAGTCCGAGGCAGTGCCCAAGGTCAGGGAGGCGACCGGGAGGAGCAACCCCATGCCCAAGGAGTGGTGACTGCAGGGCGTGGGAGGGTCTAGAGGAGCCATCCCACGCCGAAGGTCAGGAAGGGCGGTGGGAGGAGGTGCCCCTCATCCAAGGTAAGGAGCGGTGGCTGTGCTTTGCTGGAGCAGCTGTGAGGGGATACCCCATGGCCAAAAAAGAGAAACCCAAATAAAATGGTAGGTGTTGCAAGAGGGCATCAGAGAGCAGGCACACTGAAACCATACTCACAGAAAACTAGTCAATCTAATCACACTAGGACCACAGCCTTGTCTAACTCAATGAGACTAAGCCATGTCCGAGGGGCAACCCAAGACAGGCGGGTCATGGTGGAGAAGTCTGATAGAATGTGGTCCACTGGAGAAGGGAACGGCAAACCACTTCAGTGTTCTTGCCTTGAGAATTGCATGAACAGTATGAAAAGGCAAAATGATAGGATACTGAAAGAGATACTCCCCAGGTCAGTAGGTGCCCAGTATGCTACTGGAGGTCAGTGGAGAAATAAACCCAGAAAGAATGAAGGGATAGAGCCAAAGCAAAAACAATACCCAGCTGTGGATGTGACTGGCGATAGAAGCAAGGTCCGATACTGTAAAGAGCAATATTGCATAGGAACCTGGAAGCAAAGTGGAAGCGGTCAAACAGGACATGGCAAGAGTGAACGTCAACATTCTAGGAATCAGTGAACTAAAATGGACTGGAATGGGTGAATTTAACTCAGATGACCATTATATCTACTACTGCAGGCAGGAATCCCTCAGAAGAAATGGAGTAGCCATCATGGTCAACAAAGGAGTCCAAAATGCAGTACTTGGATGCAATCTCAAAAACGACAGAATGATCTCTGTTCGTTTCCAAGGCAAACCATTCAATATCACAGTTATCCAAGTCTATGCCCCAACCAGTAACACTGAAGAAGCTGAAGTTGAATGGTTCTATGAAGACCTACAAGACCTTGTATAACTAACACACACAGAAGATGTCCTTTTCATTATAGGGGACAGGAATGCAAAAGTAGGAGGTCAAGAAACACATGGAGTAACAGGCAAATTTGGTCTTGGAATGTGGAATGAAGCAGGGCAAAGACTAATAGAGTTTTGTCAAGATAATGCAGTGGTCATAGCAAACACCCTCTTCCAACAACAAAAGAGAAGACTCTACACATGGACATCACCAGATGGTCAACACTGAAATCAGATTGATTATATTCTCTGCAGCCAAAGATGAAGAAGCTCTATACAGTCAACAAAAACAAGACCAGGAGCTGACTGTGGCTCAGATCATGAACTCCTTATTACCAAATTCAGACTGAAATTGAAGAAAGCAGGGAAAACCGCTAGACCATTCAAGTATGACCTAAATCAAATCCCTTATGATTATACAGTGGAAGTGAGAAATAGATTTAAGGGAAGATCTGATAGATAGAGTGCCTGATGAACTTTGGAATTAGGTTAGTGACATTGTACAGGAGACAGGGATCAAGACCATCTCCATGGAAAAGAAAGGCAAAAAAGCAAAATGGCTGTGTGGGGAAGCCTTACAAATAGCTGTGAAAAGAAGAGAAGTGAAAAGCCAAAGAGAAAAGGAAAGATATAAACATCTGAATGCAGAGTTCCAAAGAATAACAGTAAGGGATAAGAAAGCCTTCTTCAGCAATCAATGCAAAGAAATAGAGGAAAACAACAGTATGGGAAAGACTAGAGATTTCTTCAAGAAAATTAGAGATATCAAGGAAACATTTCATGCAAAGATGGGCTTGATAAAGGACAGAAATGGTATGGACCTAACAGAAGCAGAAGATATTAAGAAGAGACGGCAAGAATACACAGAAGAACTGTACAAAAAGGATCTTCATGACCCAAATAATCACGATGGTGTGATCACGATGGTGTCTGCTTTGCCAGACATCTTGGAATGTGAAGTCAAGTGGGCCTTAGAAAGCATCACTATGAACAAAGCTAGTGGAGGTGATGGAATTCCAGTTGAGCTGTTTCAAATCCTGAAAGATGATGCTGTGAAAGTGCTGCACTCAATATGCCAGCAAATTTGGAAAACTCAGCAGTGGCCACAGGACTGCAAAAGGTCAGTTTTCATTCCAATCCCAAAGAAAGGCAATGCCAAAGAATGCTCAAACTACCACACAATTGCACTCATCTCACATGCTAGTAAATTAATGCTGAAAATTCTCCAAGCTAGGCTTCAGCAATACGTGAACTGTGAACTTCCTGATGTTCAAGCTGGTTTTAGAAAAGGCAGAGGAACCAGAGATCAAATTGCCAACATCCGCTGGATCATGGAAAAGGCAAGAGAGTTCCAGAAAAACATCTATTTCTGCTTTATTGACTATGCCAAAGCCTTTGACTGTGTGGATCACAAGAAACTGTGGAAAATTCTGAAAGAGATGGGAATACCAGACCAGCTGACCTGCCTCTTGAGAAATCTGTATGCAGGTCAGGAAGCAACAGTTAGAACTGGACACGGAACAACAGACCGGTTCCAAATAGGAAAAGGAGTGCGTCAAGGCTGTATATTGTCACCCTGCTTATTTAACTTCTATGCAGAGTACATCATGAGAAATGCTGGACTGGGGGAATTGCAAGCTGGAATCAAGATTGCTGGGAGAAATATCAATATCCTCAGATATGCAGATGACACCACCCTAATGGCAGAAAGTGAAGAGGAACTAAAAAGCCTCTTGATGAAAGTTCAAGAGGAGAGTGAAAAAGTTGGCTTAAAGCTCAACATTCAGAAAACGAAGATCATGGCATCTGGTCCCATCACTTCATGGGAAATAGATGGAGAAACAGTGGAAACAGTGTCAGATTTTATTTCGGGGGGCTCCAAAATCACTGCGGATGGTGACTGCAGCCATGAAATTAAAAGACACTTACTCCTTGGAAGAAAAGTTATGACCAACCTAGATAGCATATTCAAAATCAGAGACATTACTTTGTCGACTAAGGTCCGCTTAGTCATGGCTATGGTTTTTCCTGTGGTCATGTATGGATGTTCAGAGTTGGACTGTGAAGAAGGCTGAGCACCGAAGAATTGATGCTTTTGAACTGTGGTATTGGAGAAGACTCTTGAGAGTCCCTTGGACTGCAAGGAGATCCAACCAGTCCATTCTGAAGGAGATCAACACTGGCATTTCTTTGGAAGGAATGATGCTAAAGCTGAAACTCCAGTACTTTGGCCACCTCATACAAAGAGTTGACTCATTGGAAAAGATTTTGATGCTGGGAGGGATTGGGAGCAGGAGGAGAAGGGGACGACCGAGGATGAGATGGCTGGATGGCATCACTGACTCGAGGGACGCGAGTCTGCGTGACCTCCGGGAGTTGGTGGTGGACAGGGAGGCCTGGCGTGCTGCAATTCATGGGGTCGCAAAGAGTCGGACACGACTGAGCCACTGAACTGAACTGAACTGAACTGAACTGAAAGCAGTTATCTGAAAATAAACATATGTCTAATTGACTTATGACAATAGAAAAAAGTTTTAGTCAGTAACTAACAAACAGTGAAAACGGCACACCCAGAAAAATTCTCTAAAATTAAAAAATAAATTGACAGTAGTAATCATGAAATATTCTCTGTACATATTCAAAACCAGAAACTATCTACTTTCTCTCCTTTATGCTATAGAAGTTTCATTTCTTAGAATCATAAAACAAAGACATCCAAGATAGAAAGTACTGAATATTTTAAAAGATTCAATTATTTTGTACCTCTCTGCAATGCAGGTGCAATGAAAAATATTCTAAATTGAAAATACTCCCAATTCACAATGGTAAAATAGCATAATGTAAGCAAATTATGCATTCAATTCCAGATGTCATATTATTCTGGAATTTTAGCTCAGTCTGAATCATAATCATGAAGACAATTGGAATGAATGTACTTTTCTTACAATTATCCACATGTATCTTACCATAATATTTAGAATATGTAGGTGTCTTTGAAAGAACAGTGCCAGAAAAACTAATAGGACCCATTTAGATATATTTTCAGCTTACATATAATTAGCCTGTGGGATCAAATCTGAATTATAAAATGTATAATTTTAATAGATCAGGATAGATTCCTTTATTTATTCAGTATCTTTGAACTTGGGCTTTCCTGGTGCTCAGATGGAAAGGAATCTGCCTGCAATGCAGGAGATCCCTGTTCGATTGAGGAAGATCCTCACTCAGGGAATGGCAACCCACTATCTAGTATTCTTGCCTGGAGAATTCCATGGATGAAGAAGCCTGGCAGACTACAGTCCATGGGTCACAAAGAGTTGGACACAACTGAGTGACTATCACTTTCACATTCTTGAACTGTTTATATATAAATTTTTCTTGACTAGAGCAGGGGTCAGGAAACTTTTTCTGTCATCTCCAGAAAGTAACTATTGTGGGCCAAGCCATCTGTGTCACAGTTGTTCAACTTTGTACCAAAGTAGCCATAGACCATATGTAATGATTGGGTTTGGCTGCACCTCCATAACACCTTAATAAAACAGCAGAGGGGTTGAATTGAGCCTAGGGCCATAGTTTGCCAACCCCTAGTTTAGAGCTCTCATGTTCCCTAAACAGTTGTTTGATACTTAGGGTCAATCCAATTGCTATGTTTACTCAAGCAGATTCAGTCTTCTTTAAAAAAATTGCAATATTGTTAGAACATATAACTTAGAGAGTTACCAAAATACTAACTGTCGGATATAGCGGTGACTTCCTCATTATGATATAACCAGCTGACGACAGGTGCGGGTGAGCTGCTGACTCGGCAAACTACTTCTGCATTCTCCCCTTGTTTGAACTCTTGAGGAGATACCACTTCTCTGAAAGTGAGTTTTTCTGTATAAGAAAGTAAAACAAACCAAAGAAGTATTATTGCTCATTCCCCTCAATAACATATTTCAGAATCCTTGTTTATGGATGCTGTAATAAAATAATTAGGTAAATTTAGATCATTTAAAATTTTACCAGACCATCTGATTCTCCTACCCGATAAATTCACTGAGAATAAAGTCCAACGTCTTTATATTGCTATACAAGGTCCTGTATGAATTGGAGTCTACCTCATAATTTTTTAAAATAATTTTATTATGATAAATATATACAACATAAAATTTACCATCTTAACCCTTCTTAAGGGCATAGTTCAGTGGTATTCTTTTTTATTATTATTATTTTTTGCATATAATTTTTTTTATTTTTTTAATTTTAAAATCTTTAATTCTTACATGCGTTCCCAAACATGAACCCCCCTCCCACCTCCCTCCCCATAACATCTCTCTGGTTTATAATAGCCAGGACATGGAAACAACCTAGATGTCCATCAGCAGATGAATGGATAAGAAAGCTGTGGTACATATACACAATGGAGTATTACTCAGCCGTTAAAAAGAATTCATTTGAATCAGTTCTGATGAGATGGATGAAACTGGAGCCGATTATACCTCATAATTTTTGATCCTGATTTTTCTTCTCTCCTCCTAATCTCTACTCCAGGGAGTTCCTTGAACCCTCCAGATTTGTTCTCACTCTTGGGCATTTGCACTCTCTTAAATTCCAACAAATTTTTTGCCCAGTCTCCACATACAAAATAGGATTCTATAGCATATATATCTAGCATTTATACATTAGTTTTAGCTTCCTTTTTGTCTTCGGTTTCTACCTACTAAAATGTTAGCACCAAGTGGGCAGTGACATTTTCTGTTTTAGTCACTAATGAGTCTTTAAGAATTAGAATATTGTTTGCCATATAGTAGACATCCATAAGTGTATCAAATGAAGGCATGGATGTGGATATTTATGCTTAATGAGAAATTTTCACAAAGGTAATTCACTGTTCTTGCTAAGAAAAAAAAATTACCTTTACAAATAAAACACCAGGAATTTTCCTTTGTATCATTTCAAATGACCCTTCTTTCCAGATACTAGTCTATGAAATTATGTTTTCAATTTAGTTTTTTGTAATTTATGAAATTACTACAGCAAATGGGCATATAAAGAAGTAAAACATCCTTCTCTGAGGAGTTTAGAAGCTAAGAGGAGGGAGGAAAAAAGATCAAATCAGGACAAACGACAACAATGTTCCAACAGATTGTTGTCATCTTAAGAGGAAGTATTGCTATGGCACTCTTTTGGCTCTTTGCTCAACACAGCTGTAAGGAAGACATAACTTATGCACTAGCATTGTAAAACTTTTATAGTTTTTCACTGGTATAAATGCTAACTACCACAAATTAATTGCACGGTAATATTCTAGGCACATTGTGCATGAATTAATGTAGTCCTCAAAGCAACTCTATGTATGATGTAAGTACTACTATTACACCCATTTTATAAATGGAAATTGAAAACAGAGAGGGTACCCAATTGCTCAGGACCACAGAAATAAGTGATGGAACCTGGTTTCAAAACCAGGGAATCAATGATCTTCAGTTTTGCTAAACATGTTAAGGATTCCTAAAAATAGGAATGAGGAATTAATCAATTTCAAGTCATAAAGTGAGGTGTAAGTGTAGAAAACCTTGTTAATGAAAACACCTGGAGCTAAGAATCTGGTGGGAAATTATTCTTCTTTATATGAGTTTTCAACTTTTTCTCTGTCTAAAGTCTATCAACTGATCCTTCCCCAGTTCTCATTCTAGACTGGTCACTGCTATCACACAGGATATTTTCTCTAGTCATGAGCTTTTAAAGTGAAAAAAGCATTCCAAATAAGTTCTGTAACACTAAATAAACTGTTGTCTATTACCTAACAGATTGTTAATGGAATTGGAAAACTAAAACTTTTTCATCTCTATTATTTACCCAATAGAATTGGCTCCATTTATAATCCACTGCAACATTTTATCTATCTTATTTTAGAGATGTACTATGGTAAAATATAGATAAGCTGATATCTGTAAAAGTCTTATTATTACATTGTCCAGCACAAAGTTAGTTCTCAATGGGTACTAGCTTCTATTGTTAAGTGTATTTCAATTTGAATTTTTATAATAATTTATAATTTCAATCAATAAAACATAAATACATGACTTACGGTAAATTTCCAAAACAACTGTAGCTTCTTGTGTCTGTCCTTTGGCATCTGTTGCTTGGCAACGATATATCCCTGCATCTTCTATATTTGCATTGTAGATGGTTAATCTTGATCTAATACCTTCCTTTTGCACTGATACCCTCTGTGTTGAAATTATCTTCTCCCCTTGAGGATTATACCAATCTATACTCTCAGGTTCACCAATTGCTGCAGAGAGCCATAGAAAAGAAATGCTTGAAAATATGTTTCAAGTGTTTGTTTTGATATTGGCGTTTACTATTATGTAACAACTTTAACAATGTAGAAAAAAATGTAAACAGAAGTCTGAAAATCTTACAAAATTGAAAGTAAACACAAATGCTAGCACACATGTTCATCCTTATTTATCCAACACTGAGAATTAAATCTCGTCTGAGTAAGCAAAACCCATAGGAAATGGGTTTTCCAGTATGGTATTTAAGCTATGATAAGAGTAAATTTGGGGCTTCCCAGATGGCTCAGTGCTAAAGAATCTACCTGCAATGGAGGAGTCAAGGTTCAGTGACTGGATCAGGAAGATTCCCTGGAGAAGGGCATGGCAACCCACTCCAGTATTCTTGCCTAGAGAATCCTATGGACAGAGAAGCATGGCGAGCTACAGCCCATAGGGTTGTAAACAGTTGGACACTACTGAAGCTACTTAGCACTTACATAGTGTAAACTTTACCACAATGATCTATGGATTATTATTATTATAACAAGTACTGAAACTGGCTTGGCAACTGAGTCCAAATAACAGTTCATTTGATAGACATGTGTGTGCCTGTTTGCATCTGACTCTTTAAGACCCCATGGACTGTAGCCCACCAGGCTCCTCTGTTTGTGGTATTTCCCGGGCAAGAATAATGGAGTGTGTTGTCATTTCCTTCTCCAGGGGTCCTTCCCAACCCAGTAACTGAACCTGCATCTCTTGTGTCTCCTGCATTGGCAGGCAGATTGTTTACCCACTGAGCCATCTCCAGTAGACATAATCTAAATTGAAACACGATTATGAACATACTTTCATCTGCTCAATTCTTTCTGATAGAGTCAGGAAATAGCACTCTCCCCACCATACAGCAGAGCTCATAAAAATGTAAATCTTCTATAAAATAAACTTTGGCTTTTGTTAACAGAATTTTGAATTAATCTCTCAAGTTGTTAAACTTGTATAGATAAGGCCAATGACTATTTTTCAAATGAATCTCTAATCTTCTCTTTTCCCAACTGAAATGAGTAATTTCATCAGTTGATTCTAAAACTGCTAACCATTTAATCATATGATAATTAGAATGTATTGAAACGATACTTATGGTGGTAGGCAATTACAGCCAAATCATTACAGGGTAAACATTTATTTAAGTTTTCCAATTCAGAATCTAGGTTATTATCCTCTTCATAAAAGCTGAAGCTTCCCATGTTTACTTTTAGACACCAAAAGGATGTATTTCACCTAATTGCTTGTGAGATAATTTGTGGAAGCAGCATGCACTATTAACTCAAAAGTATTGGGGAAAAATGCATAAAGTTAACTAACATCTTTTGGGAACTTTTTGAAGAAAATTGTTCCCTCTCATTCTCTTTTTCCCCAAAAAATGGCTTTAGAAACAAATTATCTTTCTTCCTATATCAAATTGGATATGATGAAGAAAAAAGTATGAAAGAAGTTTAGTTAAATTTTGAATAATCTTAGTTATGTTATATTCAGTTTTTCTAAATAGAACCATAAAACCATAGTAGTTACAGGGTAACTCATTTAGGGGAGGTACTTGCTTTAATTCCCTCTTCTTCCATCATGAATTGACAAAGGAATCATTTAAATGTGTATTTCTTTAAATTTGAGAAATACAAAATCCTCATTTTATACAATGAATTATATAGGATATTTCTGTGAAATATTTTGGACATTTTAATTCTTAATGATATGGAAAAAATTCATTATCATGGAGAGCTTATTCTGGATTTTCATAGTACAATCATAATTCTTTCTTTTTTTGGCAAATCCAATAAATAGTGATTCCCAATAAAAATGTCCATGTTATATTGCTGATAATACTGGGCTAATGGGAAAATTAATAAATAGAACTAAATTTCTTTTCCTGAAAAGGTAACATAAAAATTCATACATGTGACACATTTGTGCTCATTTCTGTGAGGATATGACTGAGCTCTGCTGAGTCTTGGGACCTGGGACCCTTTCACTGAAATGCTTGCACCTGAAAAAATGTCTCCTAGAGTAACAGAACACAAAGAAACTATAAGGGACTAAAAGTAACTACAAGCACGTGCAGTTGCAGCAAATTGCGAACAAGATGCATAAAGACCAAATTCCAACTGTTACTTTTGAGGGAGTAAAAGCAGGGTACTACACATGACACCTGCATAGTGTATGACCTAGGCTACCTCTCTACAGTGACCCAGAAATTCACACCTACCCTCAAACCATTTAAAGGACCAGCTCACCCCACCTCAGAGAGCAAGCAAGGAAACTGTCACTCGTTTTCACATCCTAGTGTGTAGCAGAATTCGGGATAAAGCCCTGTTTGAATTTCTCATCTGGCCTCTTACCAATTTCTATTGATTAGAGTCAAAAAACCTAGTTCCATAACATGAGCACCTTCTAGTTCAATCTGAAGACATAGTTTTAGATGTCTCAGTGCAGGAAATTTTAGAATCATATCAATATATCACCACTGTGATAGAAAAATATATACAAGTGTTCTGATTTGTATAGGTTTCCCACATCTTTATTTTTAGATTTTTGCTTTACTAGTGCATTTAAGGTAAATAAGGTTTCTTCCAGGACAACAGTACAGCTCTTGGTTAATTTTCATTATACAAAAGGAAAAAAAAGAGTGCTTTATTAGTTTGCCTACTACTAAGAGCCAAACAGTAACACTGGATGATGTTAATTCATATTCTTAAATTATCCGTTAATTTAACTTATGAATTATCTATAGAAGCAATACATCATATGATTTATATTATAAAGATAATGCAAATCCAAGAAAATAATACAATGGACTGTATTTTTAAGTTCATAAAGATAATGCAAATCCAAGAATATAATAAAATTTGATTTTATTTTCAAATTCATTTTTTTAAACAATTTCATTTTTCTGTGGTTTTGTGATACAGCTGAGCTGGATGTGTGCATGTGTGCATTTGTGCATATAAAGTATGGATAAAGTTTAGAAACAAAGAGTTATATTTTTATGCCAAAGCTGTGTTGATATTAAAAAAAAAAAAAGATACTGAACCAATCTCTCCCTTACTTTCTGTTTTCCCATTTGCAAATATACAACATGTATCAACAGACCTATCAATTTAGACCTTTAAGAAGGCAAATTTATGAAGAACCAAGGCCTTTATTAGAGATTCATATGAATTGATAAGATTTTTAGATACTTTATTATAATTGCTTCTATTTTTATTAATTGCAATAGTGAATTACATAAGTCATGCTATTCTCAAGACAACTTTTATAATGCATTTTGTCAGAAATACATATTTAATTCAGTTTTGAATTGCTAACTTATAATCATGAAAGAAAACAATTTTAAAATGTATTAAAACACAATTTGGCACTACATGAATATTTTAAAACTTTATATATGAAGTCCTTTATGCATGAAAATTAATATTATCTATCTAAATAGCTGTGTTCATCTGTGAGTTTTACATATTGAATAAAAATTTGTTGCTTAAGTAGAACCATATAATTTCCCATAGGCATTATGATATATTTCTAAACAAAATGATTCAATTATAACATATAAATTTATTCTAATATTACTATTTAGAGGGAAATATTTACATTTATTTAAAAGTTATCATGCATACATTATATTTTCTAAGTTATCTTCAAAATAGTTTGTTTGACAGTCAAGATTAGTAACTGGAAAGTAATAAATAAAATTCATAGTGCTTAATATGTAAAATGTGCTTATTAACACTTTTCCAACCATTATAAGTCCAATGATAATATACAATTTTATTTCTAGAGAACTGATATTTTAACTATTAAATTATTCAGTATATTTTATAACTAACTGAAGAATGAAACAAGCTATCTGAAAATATTTGTAGAAATACATACCTGTGCATGTGAAGAATTTAGATTCACCCACACTAAGCTCTACTTTGCTAAGTGAAATTGTCACTTGAAGAAGAGCTGAAAGAAAATATTTGAGTAAAATTAATTTTGCTTTTAGACATGAATGCTAAAATATTAACACATCGTGTCTATATCACATGATCTAAACAGCAATTATTTATCCTTTCATGCTTTTATTACCTGTAAAGAGAAATGAAAGTTTACAAAACACAATCTAACAAATTATACCCATTATATCATTATGCACTTTACAACCAGGACAAATAGAAGACATATTCAGGCTCTGTTGAAATTTTGAGAAAATTCATACTCAGACAACTGTTCCGTATTCACAGGCTAGGCCTTACGTGTGCTACCAGATTGGGCAACAGCTAGAGAAAATTTTTGCTCAAAATTTGGAAACTTGCTTAAAAAGAGTACACCCTACACTGCTATTACAATAATTAAAACTATAAGTGAAGTACTTTTTGATTAAATGCTTAAATATTTCCATGAAAGAAAACAAACATGTGGAAGAGAGGGGATACTAAATAAAGAGAGGGGAATAAACTTTTTCCTTTTTTTCCCCCCACAAAATAAATAAGTTAATTGAAGTAACCAGAGCAATGGTAATAAAATAGAGAAGATATTGAAAAAGTTTATTGTCAGATTTGGAATAAAACATGTATGCTATCATGTAAGAAACAAATCGCCAGTCTATGTTAGACACAGGATAAAGGAGGCTTGGGGCTGGTGCACAGGGATGATCCAGAGAGATGATATGGGGTGGGAAGTGGGAGAGGGGTTCAGGACTGGAAAATCATGTACACCCGTGGCTGATTCAAGTCAATGTATGGCAAAACCAATACAGTATTATAAAGCAAAATAAAGTAAAAATAAAAATTAAAAAAGATATAAGTAGCAAGTAATCACATGAAAAGGGGCTTGACCTCATTAGTCATTGGGAAAATGCAAATCAGAACTACAATGAGAAGCCACACACACAAAAAAAACAGCTGAATATTCTAAGATCAGAAGATAATTAAAATTATGCTTTAACATAAATTATAAGATTTATGTTCATAATAATATGTCAAGACAGTATGACCATGCCCTAAAACACTGTTCCACCATCCTTTGCTCCCAGAAATGCATAGGTAACCTTTTCAGAAAAAGAACTGACTCCAAAAAGATCCTGATGCTGGGAAAGATTGAAAGATTGAAGACAGGAGGAGAAGGGGGTGACAGAGAATAAAATGGTTGATGGCATCACTGACTGGATGGACATTTTGAACAAACTCCAGCAGTTGGTGATGGACAGGGAAGCCTGTTGTGCTGCAGTCCATGGGGTCCCAAAGAGTCAGACGCAACTGAACTGAACTGAACTGAACCTTTTCAGGAAAGTAATGGTCCTTCAAGGAAAAAATAATAATAATAATGAAGAAAAATTAGAAAATTAGAGTATAAGCCTACATTGGGAATTTGTGGATCATAGTAACTGAAAGGCTCAAAGATTGCAGAGGATGGATCCAAGCTTGCTGAGAAGAGGGGATGCTACAGAACATCACCAAACACTGGACCAGAATAAGATTCACCCTTAGTGTTAAGAAGGGTATAGAATAAACTAGCCCACTGGCAAAAGGGAACGACCCTCTTTTGGCCTGTGTAAAGGAAAAATGTTTCTCCTTAAAGAGGTTAACAATGGTTCTACCATATCCTAGATTTGGAATTTTGAAATTGTAAATACATGTTCTTTGGGAAACCCCAAGCTGAAAATTAACTTATAAAGCTGTTTCATATATAGGGCTCAGGGCTACATGGCAGAAACAAACACAAAATCCCTTCATAATCAGTCCCGACTCCAGAAGATTTTCATAAATGAACCTCTCTTCAAACTTAATTCACACTATGACATTATAAAATACATGGTGAAATAAGGTACTATGAGCACGAATTAGTTGAAATAACCTAGAGGATAAATATATCCATGAAATTTAAGAAAAAATATATTAGACTAAGGATGTAACTAACATACCTATGTTGACAATGTTTAAAGAAAATGTGAAATCAAAAATATGAGAAAGGAAGAAAATATTTATCAGCCAAAACTTGTCATACATGTTATTTAAACTCTTTAAAATAACTCCTTGTATGTCCCATACGTGATTGATGAATCCTTTTTCTGGAAAACTCCCTGAGAAACAGGATGGGCTACATAGCTCTCTTCTCCCCTGTCAGTCTTGGTCCATTTTTATTAATAATTTCATCAACACTCAGAGAGTACTTATATGATAGGTGCTCAAAAAGTGTTCTAGTAAGTCTAATATTTCAGAGAGAAACATGTTAAGAAGAACAAAGAATCAGAATAGGAAGAAAATTGGAAGAACCAAGGAAGTGTGTTAGTCATTCAGTCAAGTCTGACTCTCTGTGATCCCATGAACTGTAGCTGGCCAGGTTCCTCTGTCCCTGGGATTTCCCAGGCAAGAATACCGGAGTGCCATTTCCTTCTTCAAGGGATCTTTCAGATCCAGTGTTCGAATGCAGGTACCCTGCATTGGAGGTGGATACTTTACTGTCTGAGCCACCAGGGAAGCCCCAAATGAAAGAACAAGAGAGTATCTATTATAAACATTGTCAATTCTAGTGAGAATTGACAGAAGAAGACTTTTTCTTTGGAGAATTAACTAATCCCCAATGAGGACAATAGAATCAAACTGTAGACAAAGTTAAGGAATTTGAGATTGGCCTCTTAAGAAATTATATCTGTAGAAATGCGTAGAGTTTGAGGGGATCCACAATTCTGGACACGGGACTTTACAAACTGGGAAAGGTTTACTCACACCTATGGATAGAGATAGAAAAAAAGGTGATATGATTGGAAGAAGGGAATTGTAATTTTTCTCATTCTCTTTTCACTACTTGTACTTGCTCCTTTAAGATATCATCTTATTTCATGACACCAATTTCCTTTTCTCTTTGGTTCTCCAGTCTATGCTTTCCCGTAGTTGAATCTTACAATTTCTAATTCTCAACAAGCATTCAGTTGAATAGCATATTTTAATTTTAAATTTTCCATGTTCAAAATGAACACTTAACCCTTGCATCAACAGTTGCTAACTGTTTACTATTCAATTTTTGGTCATCACCAATCAATTGTAAAGTCTTAGATATATAACCTCTGAAATATTTCTTGTATGCATTCTTGTTTATTTCCAATACTGTCTCCCTAATGCATGCACTCACTTATTTGTAACCTGAGATATGCCTTCTAATCTGAGAGAGTGATGTATCAAATTCTGTATTTCTTTTTCTGACTTATATCTCTTCAATGTTTCTCCCCATGAGAATATTCCTCAGGTTGCTGCAAGTATACATTTCAAAAACTGTTTAATTTCCCCTGCCTACTAAAAAATCTTCAAAGTGCATTTTTTTATTCAGTTAATTAGTTATCGTGTACATTTTAATTGAAAGAAAACTAATTTTTCCAAGTTTATTTCCAACTATTCCTTAATACTTTTGCAGCTGTAGACAACTACAATTAATCATCCTCCATTTCCCCACTGACTCACACTTCCTCACCAGTATACTTTTGTGCAAACTATTTCCTTTGCCATCTCCCTTTCTCTAATCTTCGCATGGCTGGCAACATTCTATCTTCAAAATAAAACTAAAGTATCAATAACTTTTCAAGATATTCTTAGATAGTTCCATTTATAACATCAACAAATAAATGTCTTTGATCCAGAGGCATGTTCACTAAACGAATGAAATGTATATTGTTGATAATGATATGTGTGTTGAAGAAGATTCTTGAGAGTTCCTTGGACTGTAAGGGGATCCAACCAGTCCATCCTAAAGATCAGTCCTGGGTGTTCATTGGAAGGACTGATGTTGGAGCTGAAACTCCAATACTTTGGCCACCTCATGCGAAGAGCTAACTCACTGGAAAAGACCCTGATGCTGGGAAAGATTGAGGGCAGGAGGAGAAGGGGACGACAGAGGATGAGATGGTTGGATAGCATCATCAACTCAATGGACATGGGTTTAGGTGGACTCCGGGAGTTGGTGATGGACAAGGAGGCCTGGAGTGCTGCGGTTCATGGGGTCGCAGAGTCAGACATGACTGAGCAACTGAATTGAACTGAACTGAGTATGTGTGTTAATTGCTCAGTTGTGTCTGAGCAATTGTGTCTGACTCTTGTGACCCCAAGGATTGTAGCCAGCCAGGCTCCTCTGTCCATGGGATTTTCCAAAGAAGAATATTGGAGTGGATTGCCATTTCCTCCTCCAGGGGATCTTCCCAACCCAGGGATTGAACCTCCATCTCCTGTGTCTCTTGCATTGCAGGCATATTCTTTACCCACTGAGCCATCAAGGAACTCTTCTCTACTATATTTAAATGTAAACCTCTAGAATGGAAAGCTCATCACTCTCACTTATATTTCTCCTAAACTGATAATATATATAAATGCATGGCAGAATAATGAAAATACATTTTACCAAGAGTTTATCGTACACTGGGTACAGAACACTGACAGTACTGACAATGTAAAATTTTGGAATCACTTCACCAACTTAAATTGAGTTTAAAGATATTAGAACTTTTGAGAAATGCCAATTCTTACTTAAGCAATTTCCAGTTTGATCTTTGGAGTTTACAGAAAGGACAAAACTTGAAAGATGCAGCCATTTTAAAAGCCAAACACATGTAGGCATTTAAAAAGTTCTGAACAATTTTACACAGATTTGCTAACGGGTGTAATAAATAACATATTCATTGAAATAAAATGAAATTAATCTTGAAATTGATTCATTAATTTATATTAAAACACATGGTTAATTTTCATTCTATACAAACTATCAATTCATCCATTAATCAAGACCATATTTTTATGGACATTTTGGTGACTGGGCACATTGGCTATAAATCAGGGAATAAAAGTATATAGTAAAAAGACAACACATAATTCTCTAGTTTAATAAATTTCCAAAAGGCTGAAAGTGAAAGTGAAGTTGCTCAGTCGTGTCTGACTCTTTGTGACCCCGTGGACTCTAGCCTACCAGGCTCCTCCATCCAAGGGATTCTCCAGGCAGGAATACTGGAGTGGGTTGCCATCTCCTTCTCCAGGGGATCTCCCTGACCCAGGGATCAAACCCAGGTCCCCCACATTGCAGGCAGATGCTTTAACCTCTGAGCCACCAGGGAAGCCTGAAAGGCTAGATTTACTCTAATTGACCCCTACAGATACATTAAAACATGTGCAGATTAGGAAAAAACTTGAAGAACTAAAATTTAAGGTCATGTGTTAATCATTGCTCTAGATTGCTAGGAGCCACCACAGGAGATCCCACCCACGACAAAAGTCATGTGGAAGAGAACTGTTAAGCAAGGCTTCAGAACTCAAGGGGCTCCCTAGGCTTCCTGGAGCATCTACCCCAAAACCAGAATCTGTCTGTTTCACTATTTCATGACTTTCACCAACTCCTCTGACATTAACAGGGGGCTATTCCTGACCACCTTTCTCTGGAAAAAATTAACTTAGGGCTATAGCTAATAAGTATCTTGGACATGAGAAAAATATTTCAAATCAAACCCCTCTGTTAGCATTATAGCTTGCTTGGCAGGTATATCCAGACTCTTGCAGCTACACATATGATTATTTACAGCCTCCCAACTGTGAGAGGCACGGAAAGCCTAAAACATAGAGCCTTTCAAAGACTTAAAAGTTATTAGAGTAGTGCTAATGTAGGATTTCATTTGGGCCAATGCTTGTTGCTAAGTTCCCATATCTCTTATCCACTGTGCACCGGGGAGTGCATAGTGTAGCCTTGAAATTAACCACATCAGACTTTTGAGCTAATTGGTTCTTTCTTGTAACTAACTACACCTTTGCTCCGTGAAAAATGTAACTTGTTTAATACTTTTTGAGGCTGACATAGATTAAAAATATAAGAAAAAACATTTCAAGGAAAAATAGGTTTTTTGGTTAAACAGCCTTTATCAAAAGAGGGTCATAAAATGTTCACAGGCCTCCAAGCCCAAAAGATAATGTACACAATATTGTTTTGGGGAAAGGTTTGCAAAAATAATCCTGGTTTTGATAAAGACAAAACAGATGTAATGTTTGGGCTGACTCTGTATGACTTTGCATCTTTCATTTCCCTCTATGTATAAGACAAGGTATAAAAGTACCTTTTAAAAATAAAGCTATTGGGCCTCGCTTGAAGAAGCTTGGTCACCCCGTGTTTTCATTTTTTTTCTCTTTCTTTCTCTTACTTTCTTTTTCAGACTGATCCCTTGGCGCATAGAGGCTCCCTGCGTTCACTTATCTGCCTGGGTTTCTAAGACCTGAACGGGAAGACATTCTGCATCTTCACTCCCTCAGGAGACTGGGAAGGCACCTGTGGCCTCCGTGAACAGGGTAAACTTCTTGTCTCAAAGTTTTACTGGCTTTCTATGTAAACCAAGAAATATCAGCCTCTTTCTCTCTTCTATTTTCTTATCTACAACAATCTTTCCTTATCTCTTTCTAAATCATCTGCTGATGCCATTTTTCCTCCAGGTTCCCCTGGATCCTGTGGGGGCTGGACCCTGACACTAGATATTCAGCATCATTTTTGGTGACCATTCTTGACCTATGGTTACCTCCCCCAGAGGAAGATACAAATGGTACAAAATGACCTTCCCCAGAGTCTTTGCACCTAAATGCCAGAAGAAAATGAAATAATCTTCTAATGACAATGTTGTGTTCAGAGAAAACTGGTCAGGATTGATATATTTATATCTATCCAGTTAACTTCACCTTCATTTCTGGTATTTCAATTTAGGCACTAAAAATAAATAAATAATGAAAGTTGATAGCGAAATAGGGTCTTTATGTCATTCGAAAAAAAAAACACTAAATATTTGAAATTAAAATATTTGTTTAGGTTTGAGTGGAATTTGAGTAATAAAATGGCATTCACTGATGCTGAAAAATCCAATCTGGATAGTTTACTCTTCTTATGTATTGGGAATAGGTGTAATACCTTTGAAGAAATTGAGAAAGGTATAATGTTACATAGATTGATTCACTTGATATAAGCAACATTATTGAGTAAATGACAGAATTACTTAACAATCAATCATAATTTTGTATTAAAATTGGTATTGGATAGTCAGAATGCCAGTGTTCACACGAGAGTCTCATTTAAAGTAAGAAAACATTTTACACTCACAGCCTGAAGAATGCATTCATGACAAATATGTCTTTTTTGAACTACCCTCAAATAAGGAAATGCAGTACTATCTTACATGTAGAATTGGGTAAACTAAAAATTATTTGCCAAAATCAGTAAGTATTTATTGAATACATGCATTTTAAAAATCACTCTTTTAAGATGCTTCGGTACATAAAATAATGTCATAGTTTCTAATGTCAAAGTATTTCTACTTTATTTGGTAAGGCAAAAATGCTACATAAAAAGAAGAATGGTAAAACAAGATGATGTGTATCAATTA
Organism: Ovis canadensis; assembly: GCF_042477335.2. Classification (NCBI taxonomy): domain Eukaryota; kingdom Metazoa; phylum Chordata; class Mammalia; order Artiodactyla; family Bovidae; genus Ovis; species Ovis canadensis. The sequence goes on from NC_091245.1 coordinate 138,460,512, forward strand.
TGGCCATTATGACATTTATGGTAAAGAAGGATGCATAGGACAATAAAACGGGGTGGCGGGGAAAGCTGGAGTAGATATTGTAATAGAAGGACAGAAAGAGGATAGCCACTCCAAGTAAGAAATACATGTTGGTGGACATTCCAGTTAAGGCAAAAATGTTCAAGGGGTATTCAGGGAATAATTGTTGTTGTTCAGTCGCTAAGTTGTGCCTCACTCTTTGCCACCCTATGGACTGCAGCATACCAGGCTTCCCTGTCCTTCACTATTTCCTGGAGTTTGTTCAAATTCATTTCCATTGTGTTGGAGATGCTATCCAACCATCTCATCTTCTGTTGCCTCTTTCTCCTCTTTCCCTAAATCTTTCCAAGCATCAGTGTCTTTCCAAATAGTATATCAATATGGATGAAGTTGATCTCATGTAGAATTATGGTCATATATTATAATTGGAGAAATAATTTTGAAAGTACATTAGAGGATCTCAAAAGCCATGATAAAAATTCTGGACATATTTTTGTCATTATTTGTAAATAGAAACAAAACTGGCATTTAGTAAAGATTAGTCAGAAGATAGAATAATTGACAACTGAATTTCAAGGAAAAGCACTTTACAGTATATTATGATGAATATTGGGTTAACTGTTGGTAAAGAACACAGAAAGGTAGGAAAGGATGGAACAACAACAAAGAAATCAAAATAAGAATTACCTCCCGATCAACTAGAACAGTACTGAAAATGGAAAAAAAGTAAAAATGTTAAGGTTTTCTACTTCAGTGAAACAAGCATCAACAACATAAAAAAGAATTTCAGGAGAAGAACTAATGGAAGGGAAAATATGGAGAAATAATTTTTATCATAAATGAAAATTATTTCTCAAAATAGAACCTAGACAACATTTTAGGAAAACTTAATGTTATCATAACAAAGTTTAAGTTAATATTTGCAATTTAAGTAAGCATGCATATTAAATAGCAGATATTCAAAGAAAATTTTCTCAGTTTACAGAAGTAAAATATAATGAAGTCATTGGCATTTCTAAGATCCATCAAGGGACCAAGAGAGCCTGTTGCAATTTGATACAATATTTAACAGTGACATTTAAATGGCCAGTTTATTACCTGCTGAAATTTTAAAACTGACAATTTACTCTCCCACATGCCTGACACAAAGCACAGTTAGATTCACTCAAAATTCTAACAGAGAGGCACAGATAACTTAAGGCACTGATTTATCTTAGTAGGATGACTTGTATCATTTTCAAGCAAGCAATTTTTTCCCCAAGCTTTCACATCAAGGGGCTTCCCTCATAGCTCAATTGGTAAAGAATCCGCCTGCAACGTAGGATACCCCAGTTCAATTCCTGGATTGGGAAGATCCACTGGAGAAGGAATAGGCTATCCACTCCAGTATTCTTGTGCTTCCCTTGTGGCTCAGCTGGTAAGAATCCACCTGCAGTGTGGGAAACCTGGGTTCAGTCCCTGCGTTGGGAAGATCCCCTGGAAAAGGGAAAGGCTACTCACTCCAGTATTCTGGCCTGGAGAATCCATGGACTTTATAGTCCATGGAGTAGCAAAGAGTCAGACACGACTGAGCGACTTTCACTTTAACTTTCCACATCAAGGGAGTTAACAGAACTAAGATATCTAATAACTATATAATCTTTCAAAGAGTCTTATTCTTATGATTTAAAAGAAGGAACATTTAAATTATTGATTAAATCAAATGAAAATGATTTCCTCATTTTTTCATTAAAATCATTTTTAAATTGTATCCACTTTGAGCATTATGCCTATAACTTATTAATTATTTACTTTTTATTACTGAATTTTCATGTCAATATATTAAAGCCATCTATGTATGATCTTGTTGATTCACTTAAATTGCTACAATGTTTGTGAAAACTCAGAACTTTTGGAACACTTAAAAGAGAAATATTCTATCATCAAACATTTTAGGAATTTTGATGGCTGTGAACATTTGATCAAAACTTTTTTTTTTTGATAAATGTTTCACCTAAGTTTACCAAGACAAAGGTAAACACTTTAGTGTAATTCCTTTCCATCACTGTGCTTTTTTCATATTTGAGCTCAAGTGTCTTCAATATTCCTATATTAATTTAGTAAAATAAATATCTCAGTTGTTAGATCATGTGAATCTTTTTAAGAGCAGCTGGTCAACCTGCTTAATGATTCTTTTTCTATTGACTTCTTCCTGTTAAGCTATAGACACTACAGTTTTCATTCTAAAAAAAAAAAAAAAACAATAAATGAAAAAAAAAAGAGAGTCAAACAATATAAAAAGAAAGCCCTTCTTGTCTCTCAGATTACTATGGTATATTCTACTTTGTTTCATTACATTAATTTTCCAAGAAAGGGAAAAAAGAAAATAAAATAAAGAAAAACAATCAAGGTCGCCATTTTTTATTCTAAGACAAGTTACTTTTTACTTCATATTCAACTAATAAGCTTGCTGTTCCTAAGGTCAAACATGAACTTCTAATTTTCAAATCCAATAACAATTTTCAGATTTCATTTTTTATTTGATTTAATAAAGGATGAGATACTGCTTTGTGTGTGTGTTTTTTTTTCTTCTGTCCTATTCTTTGATCCCTTATTTTTGGCTCACTTTACTGATTATGGTACTTCTATCTCAAGTCTTTTTGGTTATTACACTGCTTTTTACCATATATGCCTTAAATATTTGGTTTCTGAGTTATCTCTTATTTTATTTTCTTGGAATTCTGTATACCTTCTTCAGCTGTGAGTATATTGCTTACTATGTATGGAACACTAGTTTAAGCAGTGTACCTAAAATACCCCACTTAATCCTTAAACAGTTCTATTAAGTTGATATTCATTCCTATTATAAAGTAGAGGCAAAGGATGGTGACACGGCTTACTAAAGGTCACTCATCCAATATATATGGTGAAGTCAATTTGAATCCAATGTCTGTGATCTTAACTACTTCCTATACCTTTCATATACTAAAAAAAAAAAATGCCCAGTATAATTGAACCTATTATAAGCCCTCAAACAAATATCAGCTTCTTATCTCCCACCATTCTGTCTTCTATATATTGATTATAGATAAAATTTGTATGTATATGTATTATTTCCCTATTATCAATTTTAAGGTATAGAAACACATTTGCTACTAACTATTATACTTCTTTACTTAAAAAAAACATATTTATCAAAGGCAGCATTTTAATCTCAGGATATACTGTCTTATGTCATACATTATCTCTACTGTAAGTTTTGCTATTTTTATCTACTGAATCTATCTACTGAAGACTCTCAAGAGTCTTCTCCAACACCACAGTTCAAAAGAACTGATGCTTTTGAACTGTGATGTTGGAGAAGACTCTTAAGAGTCCCTTGGACTGCAAGTAGATCCAACCAGTCTACCTAAAGGAGCTCAGTCCTGAGTGTTCATTGGAAGGACTGATGTTGAAGCTGAAACTCCAATACTTTGGCCACCTGATGCGAAGAGCTGACTCACTGGAAAGACTCTAATGCTGGAAAAGATTGAGGGCAGGAGGAGAAGGGGACAACAGAGGATGAGATAGTTGGATGGCATCACTGACTCAGTGGACATGGGTTTGGGTAGACTCTGGCAGTTGGTGATGGATAGGGAGGCCTGGTGTGTTGCAGTTCATGGGGTCACAAAGAGTCAGACACGACTGAGTGACTGAACTGAACTGAACTATAAGTTTTGCTATTTTTATCCACTGAATCTATTTTGCCAGAAAAAAAAGAAAATAAACAAACAAACAAAGAGAGATATCCAAGATTCTCTTATCCTTGCCGCTCATAAACAGAAAATTGAACCAGTTCAACTCACTCTTCCTTTAATTATCTCCCAAATCTGCTTCTGTTTTGCATCCTCACTGCTTTAGTTTTAATGTCTTACCACTGCTAGCTTAGTCTAGTGAGTAGTCTGTGGCTACATTCCACGTTGCAATGGTTGTTTTTATTTGATTCTGGTCCCATCCCTGAGAATCCTGATTCACTATATCTGGTGTAGGGCCTAAGATTTTCTATTTTAAGTAGCCTCCATGTGCTTACCATTGTTATGTTGAATGTAGGTCCAAGTCCAAAACCACTGACCTCAATTAGGAACTTGCTTATAATATAGGATATTCAATTTTATCTCATACTGAATGAACCATAATCTATAAAATGAGAAAACTGTTCCATGTGTACATTAAGATACGGTCAATACTGGATTGTGAAAATCCAACATGTTTAATCTTCCTGTTGAGTAGGATAAAATCCAAACTCTTTCACACTTGTCATGTAAGTTATTTAACAAGCTGGACATGATCTAATTTTATTCAATTTTATTTTCTGATAGTTTCCAAGTATAGGATCAAAACCAAATCAAAACAAAACACACACAATAGGCAACTATCAAGAAATTTTGTAAATAGGGTCTATTTTCCTATTTATATGTTTATTTCTGAATTATTCTTCTTATTCAATAGAGCCCTTCTTCTTCGTAATTGTAATAGTGCAATCTTATTACTTTCCATCAAAACCTTATTTGAGTGCTCCTCCAGGAGCAAATCAAACTTTTCATTGCCTGCTCAAATCTTATAGTATTTCCTCTTAGAGCACCTAAAATATTTTACTGGAATGTATTAATAAGAATTTTATAATTATTAGTAAGTATAAATTCTTCATATGCAGCTATATAAATATAACTTGAACAAGAGACTATAAAAACACTATATTCCCTTATAACAAAGACATTATATTCCTTTATTCAAGTTAACGTATTGCTATTTTATTTAAAATGAATGTAAAACCAAGGAAGGCTGTTGTGAGTTTCTGTACCATTCCCCAGTAGCAATTAACATATACTCAATTTTTTTTCATACATCTATTTCTCCAGGGGACTATATGTCACAAGAGAAATCCATTACAATTACTGGGAAATAAAAATAGAATCCGTGTAATGAAGTCTAACTTTTTTCCTTTGTGTTTTATTCTAGTTTCACCTGCTCATAGGATGCCCTTTGTAGAGGTCATGCACCTGGCACTTCAGATAGGAATTCCCCATGTGAAGTATCTGCACCCAACACTTTAGCTTCCATGATCCTGTGCAGAAATGTTGCCCCCAACACTTTGATCTAGAACGCCCTGAGCAACATAGGTGTGCCCAATAGACAAGAACACCACTCTTCTCCCCTAATGACAAGAATCCTACAAAGCATCCCTGCCAGTGAACTTTTGGGAAGAGTGTATACTCTAAAGCAGGAGTCCCCAACCCACTGGTCCACAGCCTTTTAGGAACCAAGCCACACAGCAGGAACTGACTGGTGTGGAAATAAGTAAAGCTTCATCTGCCACTCTCCATCATTCCCCCATGGCTCACACTACTGCCTGAAACATACACCTACCATCAATGAAAAAATTATCTTCCATGAAATCAGTCCCTGGAGCCAAAAATATTAGGAAATGCTGCTCTAGAGCAGGAGCTCATACATCTGTATTCTCTGATCAAAGAATAAAGCTTTCCTTTGCTTCTGAAAAAAACTCGGTCTCTTCTATTGGCACAAGCAACATCAAGAAGGAACTCTTGCTGGGGACAACTCATTGGAGGTTTGGGGGAGAGGACTGGTAACAAATTTTTGATGACTCAGGTGGGACTGACTGTGGCTCTTCTCCCTGCACCCACCCTCTAGACTCCAATGCTCAGGCCTCAGAAGGAGGATGGCTAAGGCTTTAGCACTTGGATGCCTCCTATTTTGGTCACTGAAGAATCCACTAATAGTTCAGTGCTTATTCCAAATTTCCCAAACCAGCAATCTTACTTGTGTCAAATCCTATAGCATTTGCATACCAACAAATCACTCTCTTTCCTCGGTAGTTCTAAATTAAATCATTTTACGATCAGAACTGCAATGTCAAAGACAAAAGAAATGGGGTGACATTCCTTGTCTAGGTTTTTATGCCTTCTTATACCAGAACGCAGGGCTTGAAAAGGGACATGGTCTCTCCTCCATTGAGATGATAGCAAAGACTAAGCCTCTACCAGTCCTTGACCTGCCCCCTTTCTGGTATGAAGGGAGTTCCTTTCATACCAGCCCCCTTCTCCCAGAATGCAGTCCAGAAAGTATATGAAGTGGGAATAATTACCAGCCAGTGTCCAACAACCTACGGAAAATATTCCCTTTAAGGTAGGTCCCTGATAGAGAAGGGCTCATCCACATACCTATCCCATTTACCACTTCTGATTTGTATTCCCAGAAAAGTCATATTGAGGTGTTGAGGGAAGAAAAGCGTATCTGCATCTGATTAGAGGAAACTTTCATAAACATGACCCCACCTGGGCTGAGATTCAGAGCCTCCTAAATGCACTGCTAACAGGGGAAGAAAAGGTCATAACATTTTGAAATACCCAAGGGGAAACAGACAAAAAGAACAGAAACAATTTTTCACCATTGAGGATAATGTTTGCTGTGGGTTTGTCATAGATAGCTTTTATTATGTTGAGGTATGTTCCTTCTATTCCTGCTTTCTGGAGAGTTTTTATCATAAATGGATGTTGAATTTTGTCAAAGGCCTTCTCTGCATCTATTGAGATAATCATATGGTTTTTATTTTTCAATTTGTTAATGTGGTGAATTACATTGATTGATTTGCGGATATTGAAGAATCCTTGCATCCCTGGGATAAAGCCCACTTGGTCATGGTGTATGATCTTTTTAATGTGTTGTTGGATTCTGATTGCTAGAATTTTGTTGAGGATTTTTGCATCTATGTTCATCAGAGATATTGGCCTGTAGTTTTCTTTTTTTGTGACATCTTTGTCAGGTTTTGGTATTAGGGTGATGGTGGCCTCATAGAATGAGTTTGGAAGTTTACCTTCCTCTGCAATTTTCTGGAAGAGTTTGAGGAGGATAGGTAGGAACAAGACAAGGGTGTCCACTTTCACCGCTACTATTCAACATAGTTCTGGAAGTTTTGGCCACAGCAATCAGAGCAGAAAAAGAAATAAAAGGAATCCAAATTGGAAAAGAAGAAGTAAAACTCTCACTGTTTGCAGATGACATGATCCTCTACATGGAAAACCCTAAAGACTCCACCAGAAAATTACTAGAGCTCATCAATGAATATAGTAAAGTTGCAGGATATAAAATCAACACACAGAAATCCCTTGCATTCCTATACACGAATAATGAGAAAGTAGAAAAAGAAATTAAGGAAACAATTCCATTCACCATTGCAACGAAAAGAATAAAATACTTAGGAATATATCTACCTAAAGAAACTAAAGACCTATATATAGAAAACTATAAAACACTGATGAAAGAAATCAAAGAGGACACTAATAGATGGAGAAATATACCATGTTCATGGATTGGAAGAATCAATATAGTGAAAATGAGTATACTACCCAAAGCAATTTACAAATTCAATGCAATCCCTATCAAGCTACCAGCCACATTTTTCACAGAACTAGAACAAATCATTTCAAGATTTGTATGGAAATACAAAAAACCTCGAATAGCCAAAGCAATCTTGAGAAAGAAGAATGGAACTGGAGGAATCAACTTGCCTGACTTCAGGCTCTACTACAAAGCCACAGTCATCAAGACAGTATGGTACTGGCACAAAGACAGACATATAGATCAATGGAACAAAATAGAAAGCCCAGAGATAAATCCACACACATATGGACACCTTATCTTTGACAAAGGAGGCAAGAATATACAATGGAGTAAAGACAATCTCTTTAACAAGTGGTGCTGGGAAAACTGGTCAAACACTTGTAAAAGAATGAAACTAGATCACTTTCTAACACCGCACACAAAAATAAACTCAAAATGGATTAAAGATCTAAATGTAAGACCAGACACTATAAAACTCCTAGAGGAAAACATAGGCAAAACACTCTCAGACATAAATCACAGCAGAATCCTCTATGATCCACCTCCCAGAATTCTGGAAATAAAAGCAAAAATAAACAAATGGGATCTAATTAAAATCAAAAGCTTCTGCACAACAAAGGAAAATATAAGCAAGGTGAAAAGACAGCCTTCTGAATGGGAGAAAATAATAGCAAATGAAGCAACTGACAAACAACTAATCTCAAAAATATACAAGCAACTTCTGCAGCTCAACTCCAGAAAAATAAACGACCCAATCAAAAAATGGGCCAAAGAACTAAATAGACATTTCTCCAAAGAAGACATACGGATGGCTAACAAACACATGAAAAGATGCTCAACATCACTCATTATTAGAGAAATGCAAATCAAAACCACAATGAGGTACCACTTCACACCAGTCAGAATGGCTGTGATCCAAAAATCTGCAAGCAATAAATGCTGGAGAGGGTGTGGAGAAAAGGGAACCCTCCTACACTGTTGGTGGGAATGCAAACTAGTACAGCCACTTTGGAGAACAGTGTGGAGATTCCTTAAAAAATTGCAAATAGAACTACCTTATGACCCAGCAATCCCACTGCTGGGCATACACACCGAGGAAACCAGAATTGAAAGAGACACATGTACCCCAATGTTCATCGCAGCACTGTTTATAATAGCCAGGACATGGAAACAACCTAGATGTCCATCAGCAGATGAATGGATAAGAAAGCAGTGGTACATATACACAATGGAGTATTACTCAGCCGTTAAAAAGAATTCATTTGAATCAGTTCTGATGAGATGGATGAAACTGGAGCCGATTATACAGAGTGAAGTAAGCCAGAAAGAAAAACACCAATACAGTATACTAACACATATATATGGAATTTAGGAAGCTGGCAATGACGACCCTGTATGCAAGACAGGGAAAGAGACACAGATGTGTATAGCGGACTTTTGGACTCAGAGGGAGAGGGAGAGGGTGGGATGATTTGGGAGAATGGCATTCTAACATGTATACTATCATGTGAATTGAATCGCCAGTCTGTGTCTGACGCGGGATGCAGCATGCTTGGGGCTGGTGCATGGGGATGACCCAGAAAGATGTTATGGGGAGGGAGGTGGGAGGGGGGTTCATGTTTGGGAATGCATGTAAGAATTAAAGATTTTAAAATTTAAAAAAAAAAAAAAAAGAACAGAAACAATGAAGGCCGTGCCATTTACAGACCAGAGAATCAAGCAGTCCCAGATAACGAACCCAACTGGGACCACCTAGACAATGGATAAAGGGAAAGAAGACAGAGGTTGGCTTATTACAAAGACACTGTCTAAAGGGAATCTAGGCAGCAGGGGGAAAAAATCCTGCTAATTGGAAAAAGAAAAAGGAAATCAATCAGGAGCCAATGGAAAACCCTTCAGTATTCCTAGAAAGCTAAAGAAATGCCTCTGAATCTATACCACTGACCTTTAGTCATTGGAAGGGAATGCCATCCTGAAGTCCTATGTTATTTCCAAAATATTAAAGACAAACTTCAGAAACGAAATACAATCAGGCACTCCTATCTTTTGCCTGGTGGAGGTCACCTACCAAGTGTTTAACAGCTGAGACATAGAGGAGAAAAAGTCAGAGGATAAAAATTAGAGGCAAGCCTGCCTACTGGCAGTTGATGGTTGGCATGGGAATCTGAACTAACCACCCACTCACTCATCTACAGTGAGGGACCCTCAATTCCCATCAAGGAATAGCCAGTCAAGGAAACTATGACCCAATCAGAACGTCACATGTAAACAAGAGGGACACTAGAAGGAAGAATTCCCTCATCACCCACAAAGGGGAATGGAAACAGCAGATTCTAGCCACTATCCTTAAAGTCATATGTGCCATGTGCTCAGTCATTTCCGGCTCTTTGTGACCCCCATGGACTGTCACCTGCCAGGATCCTCTGTCCACTGAATTTTCCAGGCAAGAATACTGCAGTGGATTGCCATTTCCTACTCCAGGGAATCTTCTCTAAGAGTGATCACACCAGAGTCTCCTGGATCTCCTGCATTGCAGGTGGATTCTTTACCTGCTGAACCATGGGAGAAGCCCCAAAGTAGGATGGTCCTCAAAGTCAGATGGTCCAAATAGATGCAGAATAATTGGACCAAGAGGCTCCTGAGTTAGCACTCCAACTGACCCCCCAAAGAGCCCAGAATGACATTTGACATAAGGAGAAAATCTGTTAAATTCTTAGTCAACTTAGTCAACACTGGTGCCACTTACTTGGTTATCAACAACAGATCAGACAAACTCTGTTACAAGCGTTGTGAGCCATTAGGAAGCAAATTAGATGAACACATCCTCACCCATTCCTTCCCATATGTTCCCTAATGCCCTATACCCCTGCTAGAAGGGCTATATTATATAAATTGGAAGTTAATATTCACCTATTGGGAGATAAACTAAAGATTGGTGTTCCCCTAGACATGGGACACAAGATGATAATGTTAATGGCCAAGGACAAACCTCTCAGGACAAAGCAAGTTGATCTCACAGGAGTAAATCCCAAAGTCTGAGTCTAGGGATGGGTAGGAAAAACTATGGAAGCTCTTGTGATAGTCCATGGAGTATCTCTATAATAGTCTATTTAAAACCTGGACATATGACCCAAGAGAAAACAGTACACTGTCCATTGAGAGGCTTTACTGATCGCTGCCCCTGTTATACAGGGCCGAATTAATTGACCAGGGTCTTATTAGACCATGCCAATCATCCAATAAAACCCTCATTTGCCCCATAGAAAAACCCAATGGGGTATACTGGATGATACTGGACCACAGGGCAGTCAATTAAGCTACCAAAATATACATTCAGTAGTTCCCAATCATTATACCCTGCTGGCCTCTCTACTGTCCACCAGGACCTGGTGTTCTGTATTAAGTTTAAAACATGCTTTTTTCTATAGTTAATTAACAACACTGTTGCAAAGTCCTGCCACAAAGGTTCAAAAACTCACTCACTGTCTTTGAGGAAATTTTTAGCTAAAGATGACCTAAAACTGAGTTCCCTCACCCAGTATGTAGATGAAATTATGACCATCAATCTCACTAAGGAGATCTCTGACAAAAATGCTGTAACTGCTCTGAACCACCTAGCTAATGAAGGATATAGGGTGGCCAAGAAAAAGACCCAAACACTACAAACTAGGATGATCCATGAAGGTTTCATTTCCACAGAAGGTCAGAGAAGCCTAACCCAAGAAAGGAATATCTTTTCAGGCTCACACCTCCTAGAGCTAGCAGACAGGATTTCCAGGGGATGGCTGAGTTTTGATACATCTGGAACCCTAACTATGATCTAATAGTTAGGTCACTATAGGAAAAGTTGAAAGGAAAGGATGATGATCCTTTTTGAATGAAATTCCAAATGTGAAAGGACCTTACAAGAATTAAAAAAAAAAAGCCATTATTTCAGTTATTCTGCAGATCAAAACTAAAATGAGGTATCATTTCACATTTGTCAGGATGTCCATCATCAAAAAGATCTACAAACAATAAATGCTAGAGAGGGTGTGGAGAAAAGGGAACCCCCTCACACTGTTGGTAGGAATTTAAATTGATCCAACCACTATGGAGAACACTATGGAGGTTCCTTACAAAAACTAAGAATTAAACTATCGTATGACCCAGCAACCCCACTACTGGGCAAATATCCTGAGAAAATCACAGTTAAAAAAGAAACATGTATCCCAATGTTTACTGTAGCACTATTTACAATAGCTAGGACATAGAATCAACATAGATCTCCATTGACAGATGATCATATAAATAAGATGTGGTACATATATACCATTACTCAGATATAAAAAGGAAGGAAATTGGGTCATTTGTAGTGATGTGGGTTTATACCCAGTATGTCATACAGAGTAAAGTAGGTCAGAAAGACAACAACAAACACCATGCATATTAATACATGTATTTGAAATTTAGAAAAATGGTACTGGTCAACCTTATTTACAGGACAGGAACAGAGATGGAGAGAATGGACCTGTGGACATGGCAGAAAGGAAAGGGAGCAGTGTCGACATATATATACTACTATGTTTAAAATAGATAGCTAGTTAGAAGTTGCTGTACAGTACAGGGAGCTCAGTCAGTGCTCTGTGAGAATCTAAGGAGTGGGGTGGGTGTGGGGTGGGAGGGAGGCTCAAGAGGGAAGGCATATATATACATGGCACCCCACTCCAGTACTCTTGCCTGGAAAATCCCATGGATGGAGGAGCCTCATAGGCTGCAGTCCATGGGGTTGCTAAGATTCAGATACTACTGGACGACTTCACTTTCACTTTTCACTTTCATGCACTGGAGAAGGATATGGCACCCCACTCCAGTGTTCTTGCCTGGAGAATCCCAGCGACAGGGGAGCCTGGTGGGCTGCAGTCTATGGGTTAGCACAGAGTTGGACAGGACTGAAGTGACTTAGCAGCATAGCAGATTCACGTTGTTATTTGGCAGAGACTAATATAAAATTGTAAAGCAATTATAGTCCAATTTAAAAAAAAATAAATTTAAAAGCCATTACTTCAGGTCCCTTCCCTGGCCCTCCCATATTTAGCTTAATCCTTTGACCAAAAAATCACCAAAATGTGACCAGGAAGACAGAGCCCCAGCACTGAACCTCCACGTCAGGGCACTCTTCTCTATAGGCAAAGATCACAAATATATTCATTTTTAGGGAAAAAAAAAGGCATCTGATCATTACTCTAGCTAATATTTGGCCCATGCACCCTAAATTGTCTGATGAACTTTGTCTCCAACAAGCTTGACAAATGGTGGTTGCTCATTTAGGGTTGCACAGAGTTGGACACAACTTAAGTGACTTAGCAGCAGCAGCAGCAGAAATACAAACATCTAGGGCTGAGGTCTGCTGATAATGAAAGCATCAAATGGCACCTGGGGAGAACTTCCATTCCTATACCTGGTGTTATGACGACCCCTGAAATCAACAGGGAACAGTTACAGAAGAGGAACTTTCATCCCTTAAGAATGAGGAACAGGACAAAAGACAGAAGGGATCTGTCCATGGAAAAGCCCATTAACAATTCCCAGGGAATAAAAGCAGAATCTGGGTAATAAAACCAAGTCTAACCTTTCTCTCTCTCTCTTTTTTTTTTTTCCTTTGTGCTTAGTTATAGTTTCTCTTGCTTATAGTGCCTTGCATACAGAGGGCTCGCCCCTCGCCTTTCAGACCAGAGTTCTTTCTGCTATAAGGACTGACCTCTCAGCTCAGGAACCAGATTTAAAACCTGCCCAGGACTTTCAATCCAAGATGGCGGCAGTGGGTTTTGTATAAGGACTCTGTGCCTGGCACTGTGATCTGGGGTCTGAGCTGTCCACGGCTGAAATGGTCTCAGGAGATTTCCATCCCCCCCTCCTCTCACTGGTGAGATCTCTACAAAGCAGCTCCACCAACAGCCTGTGGGGAGAGCCAGTGCTCTAGTGTGCTAAGTGCTTGCTAAGTCATTTCAGTAGTGCCTGACTCTATGCAACCCTATGCATCATAGCCCACCAGGCTCCTCTGTCTATGGGATTGTCCAGACAAGAATTCTGGAGTGGATTGCCATGCCCTCCTCCAGGGGTCCAACCTGTGTCTCTTAGGTCTCCTGCACTGGCAGGAAGCTTCTTTACCACTGGTGCAACGCAGGAAGCCCCGGATGCTCTAAAGCAGGTATCTAATGTCTGATGCTCTGAAGTGGAGCTGATGTAATAAAAACAGAAATAGAGTGCACAGTAAATGTAACACACTTGAGTCACCCTGAATACATACCCCTCGACCCTGTCTATGGAAAAATTTCCTTCCACAAAATCAGCCCCTGGTGCCAATAAGATTGGGGACAGCTTCTCTAGAGCACAAGTCCACATCACTCCATTCTCTGATCAGAGAATAAAATGCTCTCCTTTACATCTGAACCAAAATCAATCTTCTAGTGGGGCAAGTAACATGAGGCAGAAAGAGCCTTGCTAGGCACTGACTTGGGAAAGCGGATAACATATATACTCAGAAAAAGAGAACATGTCTTATCCATCTTCGTCCATCCACCCAGCATAGGATCTGGAAGATGGTCCATGCTTAAAATATGTGTGCATAAATGAAGTGATACCACGGCAAACAAACAAAAAACACTGAAATATTTCTTATTCATATCACTCCATGAATGTTTCTGTTGCTTGAATCCAATAAAGAGCAACTTTAAGTTCGTGTTATTCTCAGTAGTCTATTTTTATTTTTGAGAATGTATATCTTGCTAAATTTATTTTTAAAATTTGTATATATTAGATTAGAGATATATTAAGTGACTTTAGAATAAAAAGTTCTGTTACCATGCATTGTTTAATAATGCATTGTTCATGTATTGTTTGCTTCGAATTCAAACACACTTTTCACATATAAATATAAAAATGTATAAAATGTCATCCAAATGACTGCTACTCAAAAACTAACAGTTTTTCAAAAGAGGCTATGTGAATGAAAATAAAGGGCAAATATGGTAAAAAGAAAGAAGCAACAAAAATTGAAGATGAGAAGCAACAAATATGTCAAGAAATGATGAGCTTGGGAAGACCAAAATGATGGAGCAAAATATGATCAATGCAGTCTCATCTGTCCCTGAACCATAGTGCTGGATGAAAATCAATTTCCTACATATTGAAAATCTCCCACATGTCAAGAACTTTAAAACTTGGGCTTACTAAGAAATTAAAGTGAGTACATAAAAACAGGATAAATGAAGTGAAGTTTATGCTGATTTGAATATAATTTTGTTTTGAAAACAAAAAAAAATCATTTTTTCTTAAAGTACATTGTTTGGAATTAAATAGCATGCCATAAGTTAGGAAGGAGATATAGAATTTAAAACTCCAAACAATTTAAATAATTTTATTGCATAGAAATGCTCAGTAAAATAATATATTAATAAAAATAGAATAACTGTACATGACACTTTAACAGTTATAACACAGGAAACAATAAGACCACTTGTCCCGTATTTTAAAATCAGTCCTTTTCATTAATTCATTTAAAGTAAATGAACATAGAAAATATCCTTTTATGTCAATCAGCCTGGAGGATGTTCTCTGAGTGATGAGTGAAGCAATTTGTGCTCACATGTTAGTGAGGCCTGCAGTCCATAATAAGACCAGGAAGAGCTCACTCATCACTTATTTTGAGTGTGACACTTAATTAAAACTAAAATATTGTGAAGTGGTAGCTAAGTCCAAGTTCTACATCCAATCCAAGTTTATTTCAACAGACACTCACTTAGACATGTAAGTTATTAGCTGCCTGATGAAACCAGCAAAGAACATTAGGCAAATTTTGAATCACTGCTAACATTATGCATTAATAAATTAAATTATGGGAGAGTGTTTGCACTGGAATTAGTTCCTATGTCTCTGGATGCCTACATAAGGGCTTTGTCTACTCCAAGTGTGTGAAGTTTCTCTCCAGTTTAAGGCTAGCTTAAATCTTATTTATAAGCCTGACAAATCAGAATTCAAACATCTTTTATACAACAGTTCAGCCAGAATATTTTGCCTCCCTGAGTGATACTATAGCAAGAACTATTCAAACATTACCTTGTTTGCCAGCCTACCTTGATATACATTGTCAGAAAATGTGAAACCCATCAGCCTATTGCAAATGCTACTATGAAATAGTGCAGAAAAAAAGAAAAAAAAAACTTTCCTCAGTTTTAGGAACAAAAATGTTTTAAAGCAGAAGCACTGAAATGAGAAGCCAATGAAAGATATCACCCTTAATGTGAGAGGATACCAATTTCCTCTGCATAGTGCAAATCATAAAACTCCTAGAACATGTGCATATTATGTAATGAGTCCAAAATATTTCTATATGCTTCTTTGAAGTAATCCATTTTGAAAAAACAGTACAAGGCATGAGCCATATTTTTGTTTTTAAAATTTTCAATAGCACCTGGCAACAATGAATTACAAGAATAAGATTGATGTTTATAATTCAAAGATATATGCAATATATTTCATTCATTGAGTTGTTCACTCAGTAAACATGTATGGAAATACTAAGTCGATTTGCTTGAACACATACATAAAGTTTGCTGTTATATAACTACATTGATAATATTTCACAAGGCTGAAATATTTCCACTTTCATGAAATAAGAGGTTGATATATTTAAAAAGCCAACAGCAGTCCTATTTCTTAGGCTTCCAAGTCCATTGTAGCATAACTATATTTTATGGCCAGGGGCATTTATACTTAGTTTAATACTAAATACTACAAAAATAAGCACATTTTACAAAAGATGTATATAGAGAGATATGAAGGTAATACTGGAGAAATTTTAAAAGGGCAAATTAGTTTTGATGGTTAAATATAGATAAAATCTTTCTTCCTCCAGTAAAAGCATTTTAGGATCTGAGAATCTTATATTATTATATCCTAAAGGTGCCTATAGTATTTCTATTGCAGCAATCCCAGGTTATAGGTGAGAAGAGGAACCAGAAGGTTTATGTGTTTCTGATCTTCAGGATAATTCAGAGGTGGATTTATGCTTTGACTACTAATCTCAAGCCTGAACTAACCTGGGATTGAACCTGGGTTTCCCATACTGCAGGTAGACCTTTACCATCTGACCCACCAGGGAAGCCCATGCATGCTAAGTTGCATCAGTCATATCTCAACTCTGTGCGACCCTGTGGACTATAATCTGCCAGGCTCCTCTGTCTGTGGGATTCTCCACACGAGAGTATTGGAGTGGGTTGCCATGCCCTCCTCCATGGGATCTTCTTGACCCAAGAATGGAACCTGCACCTCTTATGTCTCCTGCATTGGCAGTTGGGTTCTTTACCACTAGTGCCATCTGATTTTAGATCTCCAAAATTCTTGTGCTATTCTGTTGAAGAATTTGAGGGTAGGAGCATGTTGGTTCAGTTCAGTTCAGTTCAGTCGCTCAGTCATGTCTGACTCTTTGCAACCCCATGAACTGCAGCATGCCAGGCCTCCCTGTGCATCACCATCTCCCAGAGTTCACTCAAACTCATGTCCATCGAGTCGGTGATGCCATCCAGCCATCTCATCCTCTGTCGTCCCCTTCTCCTCCTGCCCCCAATCCCTCCCAGCATTGGAGTCTTTTCCAATGAGTCAACTCTTTGCATGAGTCTATGGTTTTCCATAATATCTGGAAGTTTACGTCCACCAAATATGTGTGAGGATAGCTGGCTCATAAAAATCAACAGTTATGTACTCTCTCTGTTGCATCTCTTGTTCCGGAATTCTTTTTTTTATTTTCTGTACCATACCATTTAGTCTAGTAAAAATTTTTAAGATAGTGTTAGATTTCTCATGTCCTTACAGCCTCAGATAGCTAACAAACTGCTATAATTACAGCTCAAAGATTCCCAAGGCCACATTGCCTGGCTGCAGAGATTCCTGAAGTTTCTGTCTCCCACACAGAACAGGGGATAAAATCATGTGAACCGTTTACCTCACTCTCTACTTCTCTGGCAGAAGAGAGTGTTTGGATGTCAGTTCTGTGATTACTCCAGCGACGAGCTTTTGTTGCTAATCTCCAGAGAAATTTGGTTGCATTCCAACTCAATCCATCACTTAATTTTACAAGCCAAAGTACTTGCAGTTTAATTGCAATCCCAGGCAAGTGTTTTCTTTTTTCATGACTTGTTTAACTAAAAGACTGAAACAGTGCAAAGTTCTCTTCTTACATACACAAAGCTTATAATAATGACCTGCAGGACTGGCCATCTTAAATCACCACAGAGCTCCACTCTACTTTAGCAGCTTGATTAAAAAGATGAATGGTTGCAGGTTCAATTCAGGAAAGTCAAGGAAAGGAACATATAATGACCTCTTCAAAGATGGCCTTGACAAAGAACACAGGACTATTCCTTGTCTAGTTTTAATGAATACACACCACTCAAGGTCACTACCCTTTCTGTAATGTTTCCTGGAGCTTGACTTGCAAGGTATTAGAGTCTCAACTGGATGATGATTATGGGTATATCTAATGCACAAGCATGACTTCTAAATGTTCTTTAACAAGTTAGTACTTAAATCTCTAGGCTAGCAACTACTGAATATATACTTGAAAAATGTTGTAAATTTTTCTTTAGATTAGACTTTGGTGAGCCTCTAGTCTCTGCATTTGGATGTATAGTCCTTGAGGAATGCACCTCATTATATACAGGTGGAACTTTACAACAACAACATGTGAAGAAAGGATTCTTTCTCAGTATCCTAATGTGGGAGACTCCAATAACCAAGGATATCCAACCGTTCATTTTGTTTGCGAGATCTCTGCAGTCCATCATCAACATTATGTCATCCAGGTAAAATAATTTACCTCAATATGCAAGGAAAAGGACTAGTGTGGTTCCCAGTAACATCTATTGTGTTCTAATATTTGAAAATATTATTTCTGTCTCCCCCCGCCCCGCCATATTAAGCTACCTTTAGGTGAACTGAATGTGTTTGTGCCCCCTCCAATATTTATATGTTGAAATCCTAATTCCCAATAAGACGGTAGTAGGAAGCAGGGCCTTTGGTGATCAATCAGGTCATGAGAGTGGCACCTTCCTGATGGCATTAGTGACCATAGAAAAGGCAGCCCAAATAATTATCTTACTTTCTTTCCATCATATGAAGATACATCAAGTAGGCAGTATGCAATCTGGAAGAGAGACCTCATCAGACCTGATCAGGCTGGAATCCTGATCTTGGACTTTCAGCATCTAAAACAATAAGGATTCCCATTTATTTGCTGCTATAGTCCTTCGGTGATATGAGCAGTTATACGCATGGGATAAAACAATACTGGGCCCTTGTAAATGGAGGTGAAGTTGCCATTTCATCTCTTCTCCATGGTCTAGACATTGCTTCCCTGTCTAAATGTCCTGTGTAAGTAGAAGTGAATTTCTTCATGGACTTTCTACTGTTAAAGACAATCGCTATTGTTTTAAATAGCACTAAGGCTCGTACCTCTGCATCGGTCATCTTACGTGGGGCAAATAATTTCATGTGTGACGAGATGGAGCGCTCCTTACACGATGCCCTTTGTGTGGTGAAGAGAGTTTTGGAGTCAAAGTCTGTGGTCCCAGGTGGGGGTGCTGTCGAGGTGGCCCTTTCCATTTACCTTGAGAACTACGCCACCAGCATGGGCTCCCGGGAACAGCTCGCTATTGCGGAGTTTGCAAGATCTCTTCTTGTCATTCCTAATACTCTGGCAGTTAATGCTGCCCAAGACTCCACAGATCTGGTTGCAAAATTAAGAGCTTTTCATAATGAGGCTCAGGTTAACCCAGAACGAAAAAATCTAAAATGGATTGGTCTTGACTTGGTCAATGGTAAACCCCGTGACAACAAACAAGCAGGGGTGTTTGAACCAACCATAGTTAAAGTTAAGAGCTTGAAATTTGCAACTGAAGCTGCAATTACCATTCTTCGAATTGATGATCTTATTAAATTACACCCAGAAAGCAAAGATGATAAGCATGGAGGTTATGAAGATGCTGTTCACTCTGGAGCCCTTGATGACTGAGCTGTTTTATTTATAACAATGTTAGATGCAGCTTGCTTGTACCTCGAATATTACACATTAAAGTGCAACAGGCTGCAAAAAAAAAAAAAATAAAATAAAACAATAAGGAATAAACATTTCTTGTTTAAGCCACCCAGTGTCCAGTACTTTGTTACAGTAGCTGGAACTAAGACATACCCTAACCCAGTGAACCTACACTACTGAAAGCATGGCTTCAAACATGGGCTGAGGTAGGGCCATACAGTTATATTAAGGAAGCAGTTACCCCAATGTCAATCATTACCATGTTTAAGGGCAACGTTTTCAATGAAACAATATTCTGGGGGAAAGGCAATTGCTGAAGGAGTCTGGCATCTTGGAATATTTAGGCTTCATTGCCACAGCCTGGAGTAGGCAGGGTATAGCTCAGCCTATGCAAATGCAATGGGCACCACATACATGTATGGGAACCAGCTAAATGGTAAGGACCATTCTAGTTAGTAGGATTACCTCTGAAGAAATGAAACAAGAGATCACTGCCTTTGTGAAGTTTACATTCTAGAAAGAGTGACAGGCAGCTGAACTTGTAAAATAAGTAAATTATATATTAGAATGTTATTGGTGCTATGGAAAAATGGGAATGCATAACATATTATCAAAAATACCTTGACAGAGTGTTAGAGTCAAATACTTCCAAAGGCTTCTTGTCATATAAGCTGAAACACCATAGGTTAAAGGATATGACATAATGGTAGCAGTGGATTACTCCCTCCCAGACACAGGGCTGAAATGAAGATGCAGATGTAAGTGGTGATATCTTAGGGCGTTCACATCATAGTGAAGGCTTGTTTGATTAAAACAGCCATCTTTAGATCCTAGGAGGGAAAGTTGTTAGCAAAGAATACCAGCAGCTATCTTCAGTCTCTTTAATAATTAGGGCACACTTCACAAAAAGGTCTTAGACCTATAGTAAGCTATGGTGGGTTGTAATATAGACATGCATCTGATATCAGTTCTAAGACTAAGACCAGTCCCAAAAGGCATAAGGGTATATTACAACCTCAGCTTTAAAATGACTGTAGGATACAAATTTTTCCACTGTGTGCTAGCCATGTTGTCAATATCATTCTGATAGCTTGGAGTTTGTTCTATCCAATATTTCACCAAACTTTTCTTGAAATGTCTATTATAGCACACACACACACAAACTCTTACCAAAGGAGAGACTGAAGGCACACAGGTTGGGAATAACATCTGTCTCTTTACTTATCAGATATACAAACCAACCTTGTCACAGATGCAGGATCTATCACTCTGACTCAGGAGAAATCACAGAAATGGTCCTCTTATTCTAACACCCTGCACACACTTCGTGTGTGTTTACCCTGCTTTAGAGATAACTTGCTCTTAACTCCAAACAGACAGCTGAAGAAGTGAAGTATATCACATAGTAGAAAAGGGCAAACTTCAGCAAATGGCATGGTCAGAAAGTTATAGTCCAGATTGATTGGTTATGTTACAGTCTTTAAAACCAACCTCTTTCCAAAAGACCCTCCAGACAAAGGGAAGTGAGGGAAAAGATATCACAATTGGTTAACATGCCATTTTCTGACCATGGATACCCATGACCTAGCTGGCAAATAAAAATTCAAGCCACAAAAACAGCCTCAATTACAATAGGCAATTGGCCTAGATTCTTAAGACATAGTTAAGAGTTATTGGGAGTCTAGGCTGTAGCATCAGTCTCAAGCAAGAAAACCTAGCTAATAAGAAAATAAAACACAATAAAAAAGAAAATAACATTTTGGACTACTATGATTTTCAGACTCCTGCAGTTGAACCCTTTTCTTGACACAAGCTTTTGATCAGTGCTTTTGGTATGACTAAACTTTGTATTCTTCTTTTTGATTCTTGGCCTTGGGCATCCTGCCAAAGTTTTGGATTTTATAATCCCAATACGTTTTAAAATTTCTTATATCTTCACATGAGAATCAATATATTTCTCTGAGGTATGGTGTCAAAACTTGCACTCATAATTACTAATAACTCTCACAAATCTCAGCCAATGGCCTAGAATCCCAGTACCTAAGCTCATTGCTTGATATCTACAAGTTCAAGATACTGTCATTAAGTTTTAATAATTTACTGGTATAAAAACACAGTAGTTTTTAGGATGATTTTTTTAAATGGTTTTTATTGAAGACTTACCATGTAAAGAATAAATTGTTAAGATTACTAAAAACAAAACAAACAAACAAAAAAAAAAACAGCTTGAGCTTGAATTAAGTAATTGGTATTAGTTCATCCACCTCACCATTATTAAGTGAAGGATACATCATAAAATGAAATATTCACACTTTATTAGGAACCTTTGTAAAACAATAGCATGAACAGATTCTGTGTTTCTGGTCATTCTCTTAAAATTAAGTTTTAAAAAGAGGAAGAAAATGATGAGATGATACTTAAACTAATTTATCTGAGAACATGAGACATAACCAGCCATATTAATATTCAGGAAAGAAAATAAGGGGAAGGAGGGGGAAAAAAGGGCACAATCAAAGTATGATATCAGTAAAAAGAAGTTCATATTAATATTAACAGTATTGTGGACTGATTATAGAAGAAGCAGTGCAATAATCTAGTTATTCAGCAATCAGAACTGCAGAGAAGGAAAAAAATGCCCCTGCTGCTAAGTCACTTCAGTCATGTCCGACTCTGTGTGACCCCACAGATGGCAGCCCACCAGGCTCTGCCGTCCCTGGGATTCTCCAGGCAAGAACACTGGAATGGGTTGCCATTTCCTTCTTCATTGCGTGAAAGTGCAAAGTGAAAGCGAAGTCGTTCAGTCGCGTCCTACTCGTAGTGACCCCATGGATTGCAGCCTACCAGGCTCCTCCATCCATGGGATTTTCCAGGCAAGAGTGCTAGAGTGGCTTGCCATTGCCTTCTCAAAAAATGCCCCTAGAACATGGAAAAATTAGAATCAAGAATACAAAGAATGGGGTGGAAAGGTCAGTTTTTTCCAGTGGTTTTGGACATTAGGAGATTTGACAATTTAGAGCCAGACTGTGTTAATACTTCTTATGCCATAAATAGGTTGACGATCTATATACATACATGTATGTGAGACAGACTAAGTAGAAGTCTTGGACCTGGCTTAGCAGCAGGAAAACAATATTCCTGCAGGGAGAGAAAACGGGAAAGAAAGGGAGGAAAGGAATGGGAAGGAGAAGAAAAAGGAAAAGAAAAGCTTTGGAAGTTTGACAGCAGATGACTTCATTTCATTTTAATTTTGGCTACTAATTATCCAGTATAATTTCATAAGTGTTTATGAACACAAAGTGTACAGGAATGGGAATTTGTATTTGTTACACTGCTTGATACAAAACACATGATATTTAAGTTATTAAGCAAAATTATTTATGTCACTCTTTTTTGCTTTGTGTTGGATCTTATTTATTTACTTTAAATTTTTCCTGTGTTAATTCTCAGGCATGGGGTAGCTCTTCTTGGCCACCACCCCTGACCTCGTGCATGGGGTAGCTCCTCTCGGCGCTCTATTCAGAAGGTACAAAATGCATGAGCAGGTAACTATGGGCTCTAAGTCTGGCGGGCTGAGAGGAGCTGCCCCAGAGAAGGGCTGCACTTTGCTGGAGACTCATGAAGAGATACTCCACATCTAAGGTAAGAGAGACCCAAGTGAGATAGTCATGAGAGAGGGTATCAGAGAGCAGACAGACAAACCACAATCACAGACAATTAGTCAATCTGATCACATGGACCACAGCCTTGTCTAACTAAATGAAAGTAAGCCATGCTGTGTGGGGCCACCCAAGACGGACGGGTCATGGTGGAGAGGCCTGACAGAATGTAGTCCACTGGAGATGGGAATGGCAAACCACTTCAGCATTCTTGCCTTGAGAACCCCATGAGCAGTATGAAAATGAAAAAGATAGGACACTGAAAGATGAACTCCCCAGGTCAGTAGGTGCCCAATATGCTACTGGAGATCAGTGGATAAATAACTCCAGAAAGAATGAAGGGATGGAGCTAAGGCAAAAACAATACTGAGTTGTGGATGGGATTGGTGATAGAAGCAAGCTATGATGCTGTAAAGAGCAATATTGCATAGGAACCTGGAATGTTAGGTCCATGAATCAAGGCAAATTGGAAGTGGTCAAACAGGAGATGACAAGAGTGAGCATCAAAATTCTAGGAATCAGCGAACTAAGATGGACTGGAATGGGTGAATTTAAGTAGGATGACCATTATATCTACTACTAATTCTAGGAGGCATGAATCCCTTAGAAAAAATGGAGTAGCCATCATAGTCGACAAAAGAGTCCAAAATGCACTACTTGGATGCAACCTCAAAAACGACAGAATGATCTCTGTTCATTTCCAAGGCAAATCATTCAATATCACAGTAATCCAAGTCTATGCCTCAACCAGTAATGCTGAAGAAGCTGAAGTGGAACAGTTCTATGAAGACCTACAGGACCTTCTAGAAATAACACCCCTAAAAGATGTCCTTTTCATTATAGGGGACTGGAATGTAAAAGTAGGAAGTCAAGAAACAAATGGAGTAATAGGCAAATTTGGCCTTGGAGTACAGAATGAATCAGGGCAAAGGCTAATAGAGTTCTGCCAGGAGAACTCACTGGTCATAGCAAACACCCTCTTCCAAAAACACAAGAGAAGACTCTACACATGAACATCACCAGATGGTCAACACTGAAATAGACTGATTACATTCTTTGCAGCCAAAGATGGAGAAGCTCTGTACAGTCAGCAAAAACAAGACCAGGAGCTGACTGTGGCTCAAATCATGAACTCCTTATTGCCAAATTCAAATTGAAATTGAAGAAAGTAGAGAAAACCACTAGACCATTCATGTATAACCTAAATCAAATACCTTATAACTATACAGTGGAAGTGAGAAATAGATTTAAGGAACTAAATCTGATAGACAGAGTGCCTGATAAACTATGGACGGAGGTTCATGACATTGCACAGGAGACAAGAATCAAGACTATACAAAAGAAAAAGAAATGCAAAAAAAAAGCAAAATGGCTGTCTGAGGAGGGCTTACAAATAGCTGTGAAAAGAAGAGAAGTGAAAAGCAAAGGAGAAAAGGAAAGGTATACCCATTTGAATGCAGAGTTTCAAAGAAGAGCAAGGAGAGATAAGAAAGCCTTCCTCAGTGATCAATGCAAAGAAATAGAGGAAAAAAATAGAATGGGAAAGACTACAGATCTCTTCAAGAAAATTAGAGATAGTGAGAGTGAAAAGGAGAGTGAAAAAGTTGGCTTAAAACTCAACATGCAGAAAACAAAGATCATGGCATCTGGTCCCATCACTTCATGAAAATAGATGTGGAAACAGTTGAAACACTGGCTGACTTTATTTTTCTAGGCTCCAAAATCACTGCAGACGGTGACTGCAGCCATAAAATTAAAAGACACTTACTCCTTGGGAGGAAAGCTATGACCAACCTAGGCAGCATATTTAAAAGCAGAGACATTACTTTGCCAACAAAGGTCTGTCTAGTAGAGGCTACATTTTTTCCAGTGGTCATGTGTGGATGTGAGAATTGGACTATAAAGAAACCTGAGAGCAGAATTGATGCTTTTGAACTGTGGTGTTGGAGAAGACTCTTTCGAGTCCCTTGGACTGCAAGGAGATCCAAACAGTCCATCCTAAAGGAAATCAGTCCTGAGTGTTCTTTGGAAGGAATGATGTTGAAGCTGAAACTCCATACTTTGGCCACCTGATGCGAAGAGCTGACTCATTGGAAAAGACCCTGATGCTGGGAAAGGTTGAGGGCAGGAGGAGAAGAGGACAACAGAAGATGAGATGGTTGGATGGCATCACCGACTCAACAGACATGGGTTTGGGTGGACTCCGGGTGTTGGTGATGGACAGGAAGGCCTGGAGTGCTGCACCTCACAGGGTCACAAAGAGTCGGACACAACTGAGCGACTGAACTAAAATGAACTGAACTGAACTAGGTAACTCTCTTTAGTTTGTTTCAGTCTCTTCTATAATCCGAGGCTTCCTTTCTGTTTTTTTCTCTAAATAATATATTTAGATAGCAGGCAAAGCAAACACAGAGTCAAAGGATGATATATTTATCTTTTTAAGAATATTTCTAAGCTAATGTATGTTAGAGAGAGTTAGCACTTAGCTTGTTTTTTTAACAATTTTCTTTTTATTTAGTCCAAAAGTTCTTTTTTAAAAAATATAAATTGATTTATTTTAATTGGTTAATTACTTTACAGAAAGCTTTATTAAGTGACATACAATTTTAAAAAATCACACTGCATTAATTATTTTTCCCATGAGATGGCATAGTTGAGACAGGTGTTCAAAAGAATCATGTACTTGGCTTAATCTAAATCTGCACCTGTGGAAAACATATTATTTCATAAGCAATAAGCAATTACTATTATGTAATATTAGGATAACTCTAGAGAAATATCTAGGATCAAACCTTTGTGTAAATGAAATACAACTGTATCAGAAAGGGAATTTATTATTTTTATATCTAAAATAATCCTAATTATTATACTGGATAAAATTGAATATACTTAATAACATTCACAGATTAAGTGAAAAATTGAAGTTGAAATTTTCTATCAGAGATTACAAATAGATAGATACTCTACGGTAGAGAATGGCCATTAGAAATGTTTTGTTTGAGGTGGATGAAACTGGAGCCTATTATACAGAGTGAAGTAAGCCAGAAAGAAAAACACCAATACAGTATACTAACACATATATATGGAATTTAGAAAGATGGTAATGATAACCCTCTATGCGAGATAGCAAAAGAGACACAGATGTATAGAACGGACTCTTAGACTCTGTGGGAGAGGGAGAGGGGGGGATGATTTGGGAGAATGGCATTGAAACATGTATATTATCAGGTAAGAAATGAATCGCCAGTTTAGGTTTGATGCAGGATACAGGATGCTTGGGGCTGGTGCACGGGGATGATCCAGAGAGATGATATGGGGTAGGATGTGGGAGGGGGGTTCAGGATTGAGAACCCATGTACACCCATGGCTGATTCATGTCAATGGATGGCAAAACCAATACAGTATCGTAAAGCAAAATAAAGTAAAAATAAAAATTAAAAAAAAAAGAAATGTTATGTTTGGTCCACAATACCATTAAAAAATGAATTTGAATGTCTTGGGAGAGGTCATTCATACTCAGGTTTTCAAGATTTCTATCTTTCTTCACTCATGTTTCATAGCAGGGTCTGTATAATCATTAAACTTCCTGACCCATGTGTTTTTTTTTATGTTAATACAATGTCTGCTTATTTCTTTTTCTTTGTTAGAAACAAAAATGTGAGAAAGAAAATGATGGATCATTACTTGCATATATTTTAAATAATTCTTTGCATCAAATGAAAACATAAAACGTGGCATATGCCATCACATTATATACAAAAATAAGTGGATTTTTTTTTTCCAATTTGCTAATAAGCAGTAGCAGTAAAACTCCAGGGTAAAGTAAAAGTCTCCCTGGGCAGTATGCAGTGATCAGGGCCAAAGTACTTGTATCAAAATTGCTGAAAATAAAATTTTTCCTAGCATCCATTTAGATTTTTGGCAATTCAAAGTCTACTTCCTTCCTTTATAAGCTTTGTCTTGCCCAATTAGCTTTCAATGGTGCTTGAAATTCCCACTTGAAATGCCTTATGTTGACCTGTCCATTTTAATCAAGTTAAATACTACCTGGGAGGAAGATATATTAGCTATCACTTAGGCACAAATTAGTCTATGTGAACCTATTACTGCACATTATCAACCAACACAAAAGAGAGCCTTCAGACACTGGTTCTTAAAATCATTCAAATGCTGGGTCATGGAGAGGCATGGTACATTTGGTAGAAAACCATACAATATTAATCTTTACTCTTAAAACCATCAAATATATATGGTTGTGTCAAATTCTATATTGTTTTATTCTGCAGTCCAATGCAAGTAAGAGGAATCATAGACAAATAATTTAATAGGAAAATTTTCAAGTATGAACTTTTGCCCAATTTGAATTTTAACAATTGCTATAATATTTTACCTATAGAAAACAATTAATTATTATTTTCTTCAAATACACTACATTATAGTCCTTAAGAATGGGGGATAAAATAAATCTGTAAATTGAGTGTTAAAGTACTCTATTTTTTTGTCCCTACTAAACTATCTTTTGTAAGACAGATCACCATTTAGGTAAAAATTAATCCATAAGCAAAGAAAATACAAATTTATCAAATGTATGTGTTGGCTGTAGGATACATCTGAATTTGAGAAGTGTGAAAAATGTTCATAATACAACTGAAGATGAAGCTACTAATGAACAGTTCTGATTATTTGTCATGGTTGGCCAAATAAGAAGGGGGCTGAGGTGAGTAATTTTTTAGTATCTTGGAAATATAGAAGCTCTTCTGAACCACCATTCTATGAAAGAATTAAGCACTGGTGCCCTAAGGCATTGTATGCAATATATTAACTTCTTTCTTAAGCATCAAGAATGTATTAGCTAGATACCATGCTTGAGAGAATTACTCAAATAATATTGTACAAAATTTTATTCTCTTGTGGAATCCCAGTTGAAAAATATGGCGTACTGGGTTACTAAAGAAAGTATTAGTCTCAGATGTAGAATAAAATCTACATTTAAAAAAAATTACCTCCTAAGTAAAATTATTCTATCAGTTTCATTTATTATTACTATTCTTTACCACATATTTGGGAAAGATAAAGGGAGATAGAAGATTTTGAGAAAATAAAGGCTTTCTCAGAAATGACCATTATCTGACCTTCTATTCACAGACTCAATCAACCCAGTAGATAGCTAGGCATTTATATTAGTTTCTGAAAAGGCTTCATTTTCCAAGTAGACTATATGTTACCATCTAAGATGAAATACAGTTTGATCAAAGTCTTAATTTCTTTTTTTTTTCTGCTTATTTTTTAGTATAAATTTATTTAATTGGAGGCTAGTTACTTTTCAATACTGTATTGGCTTTGCCGTACATCACCATGAATCCGCCATGGGTGTACACGTGTTCCCCATCCTGAATCCCCCTCCACCCCCTCCCCATCCCATCCCTCTGGGTCATCCCAGTGCACCAGCCCCAAGCATCTTGGATCATGCATCGAACCTGAACTGGCGATTCGTTTCACCTATGATAATATACATGTTTCAATGCCATTCTCCCAAATCATCCCACCCTTGCCCTCTCCTACAGAGTCCAAAGACTGTTCTATGCGTCTGTGTCTCTTTTGCTGTCTTGCATACAGGGTTATCGTTACCATCTTTCAAATTCCATATATATGTGTTAGTATAGTGTATCGGTGTTTTCCTTTCTGGCTTACTTCACTCTGTATAATAGAGAAAACAACATTCTGGTAGATGAAGTAAGCCATCACCTTAGGGGACTCTATATATTTGTAAGAGAGCAAACATGACAACACACCCTGTGAATCAAGGAACGTTTAGAAGAACACTGAAAGATTACCAAGGGAAAATGTAAAGTTACAAAAAGCAAAATAATATTCTTTAGATGGTGAAAGGATACTGACAACTAACACATTAAACGGAAAGAAAGCAAAGTGACTTAGCGATCTAATTTCAGTTATAATTACACATCTCTTTAGTCTAAGAAAGACTGCTGTTTTATGAGATGTAAAGTCAAAACTCAGGGAAGAACAAAGCATACAGACCAGAAAATCAGTTAAACTCTCACCTCCTGAGGATTTACACTCTAAAATGAAAATAATATTGCCTTTCTTCACCGCAGGGAACTCCATACACACAAGACAAATGATAATTTCTATTTAATTGCATTAACAAAAGATTTCTCTCAATACAGGTGCCTTTTCCTTTTCATTACTTCATTCTGTCATCCCTCTATTTATTCCCTCCACAATTTGAGGACTGTAAAGTCAGTTTAAACACATATTTAAAAAAATAAGAGAGAGATGGTGAGTGGGGATACCTATTGTGAAGTAATAAGCATTAGCAGAACAAATTTGTCCTCAAAGTTAATCAAATTGAACTGGACAATCGAAGAAAAAAAGTGTGAATAAGAATTAATTTGCATTTATCCTACTTTATACTTTAATACTGTAATTATATGGCAGTATGAATCTACATGGAGCAAACACTGGTTATGATAAACAATAT
The DNA here is from genome assembly GCF_042477335.2 of Ovis canadensis. Taxonomy (NCBI): domain Eukaryota; kingdom Metazoa; phylum Chordata; class Mammalia; order Artiodactyla; family Bovidae; genus Ovis; species Ovis canadensis. The sequence continues at coordinate 138,490,141 of NC_091245.1, forward strand.
GATTACATAGTTACTCATTCCATTTAATGCAGAGTTGCTCAGAGGATAAAAAAAATAATTTATCAGAAATTACAGGGTAGTTATATTTCACTTTCACAGTAATTATTTTAGGAATACCTAGATAGATTTTCATTCATCAAAAGCACAGTTAGTGAAATTCAGATTTTCCAGAATGAAACAGATTTTAACTTTTAAGTTAAATTGAAAGATTCATTTTCAATTTTCTTCCTGTCTGTAACAAGTTCCTCAAACTCTGATACAGTGGTAGAACAATGAAAAGTGACCATTATACAAAGATTGGTCATATACTAGATAAGTGGCCTTAAAATAAAACTCCCTAAACTCAAATAAAGTTTGTATCCATTGTACTCCAACAGATAGAAGTCAAGACATGCATCTTTCAATTCAATAAAATTTTAATGCATGTGTTTGATGTTTAATCAATGACATTAACAAATACTGTAGCAATTTTGTAGTGTGGAAGATAAAATACAAGACAGGAGAATTCAATCACAGAATTGCTAACTTTAGGCAGACAAGCTAAAGTGGTTCACATGGAGGATAACAATGATGGTGTCACTAAATGTACAAGCTATTAAACATACTGGAAATATCAGTCAACGCAAGACATCCACCAAAAGTTTTTAAAAAGGGTATTTCTGAAATTAAAAAAAAAAAAAGAAACAAATACTGAGTAAGAAACTTAAGTTGGACAAATAACTTTTTATGGATTCATTCTGTTCCTTGTAATTCAATATAATTATTGTGAGTATCCCAAAAAGGGTAGGAAATATCAAACAGGTGACAAGAAAAATCTTGCAGATTTATGTGAAATCAGTGCAAAAAATTAAGTTTATGTTACAACTAATTTATATAAGGACTTTGCTTGTGGCTCAGCCGGTAAAGAATAGACTTTCAACGTGGGAGACTTGGGTTCGATCCCTGGGTTGGGAAGATTCCCTGGAGAAGGGAAAGGCTACCCACTCCAGTATCTTGGCCTGGAGAATTCCTGAACAGTATAGTCCATGGGTTGTCAAAGAGTTAGATATGACTGAATGACTTTTACTGAATTTATATAAAAGGACAGCTTCCTTCATTATATACATATATGAATTTATTATAGATTATGCAGAGTACATCATGAAAAATGCCAGGCTGGATTAAACACAAGCTGGAATCAAGATTTCCGGGGGAAACATCAAAAACCTCAGATATGCAGATGACACCAAACTTATGGTAGAAAGTGAAGAAGAACTAAAGAGCCTCTTGATGAAAGTAAATGAGGAGAGTGAAAAAGTTGGCTTAAAATTAAACACTCAGAAAACTAAGATCATGGAATCTGGTCCCATCACTTCATGGGAAGCGTGGAGAATAATAGATGGGGAAACAGTGGAAACAGTGACAGACTTTATTTTTCTGGACTCCAAAATCACTGCAGATGGTGATTGCAGCCATGAAATTAAAAGACACTTGCTCCTTGGACGAAAAGTTATGACCAATCTAGACAGCATATTAAAAAGCAGAGATATTACTTTGCCAACAAAGGTCTGTCTAGTGAAAGCTACGGTTTTTCCAGTAATCATGTATGGATGTGAGAGTCGGACTATAAAGAAAGTTGAGCACCAAAGAATTGACGCTTTTGAACTGTGGTGTTAGAGAAGACTCGAGAATCCCTTGGACAGCAAGGAGATCCAACCAGGCTATCCTAAAGAAAATCAGTTCTGAATATTCATTGGAAGGACTGATGCTAAATCTGAAACTCCAATACTTTGGCCACCTGATGCTGGAAAAGATTGAAGGCAGGAGGAGAAGGGAACAAAAAAGCATGAGATGGTTGTATGGCATCCCTGACTCAATGGGAATGAGTTTGAGTAAACTCTGGAAGTTGGTGATGGACAGGGAAGCCTGGCATGCTGCAGTCCATGGGGTCAGAAAGAGTTAGAAATGACTGAGCAACTGAATGGAACTGAACTGAATTATATATCTTTCTATTTACAAAGCTATTTGTATCTTTCCATATTTCTACTTCTCTCATCAATCATGCATCTATTTATCCCTCATTTTCTATACTATTGTTTCATATCAAATTATCCAAACAAAATATCTTAATATGATAGATATTTAACCAAAATTTTCTAGGATTAAGAATTAATGAGGGATTTAGCTGGGTCATTTTGACCAAGGTATATCTTGATGTTGTTATCAGGATGTCACTTGGATGATTCACTTCCAAAATCACTTAACCACATGGCTGGAGGCAGGAAATCCCAATTACTGGTAACATGAAGTCCTTCACAGGCTACTTGTGTGCCCCTACACTGTGGCAGCTAACTTCCCCAAAATGAGGGATCTCAGAGAAAGTAAGTGAAGAGGAAGCCTAAGTGCCTTTTTGTCATCTAGTTTCCAAAATAGCACAGTATCTTTTCAGCTTTATTCTGCTTGCTAGAAGTGAGTCATTAAGTATAAACCACTTTAAAAGAGACAGTATTTTGCTCCATCACTTAAAAGAACTATTAAAAATGTATGGGCATATTTAAAAGTCAGCACATCCACCATCTGCCTACTCAAATATCACCTCCTACCTTCTACCTACTTACCATTCTTCCTTTCTTATGTCTCTCAAACTATCCACTATTTACCTATCTTATCATCTTCTTGTCTTTATATCTTTCATCTACCATCCCCCTAAATTCCTTTAGGAAGAAAGTAAATGAGGGTCTCATAGGAAAGAAATGTGAGAAATGTGTTTAGTTCCTCAGTTCAGTTCAGTTCAGTCGCTCAGTCGTGTCCGACTCTTTGCGACCCCATGAATTGCAGCATGCCAGCCCTCCCTGTCTATCAACTCCCAGAGTTCACCCAAACTCATGTCCATCGAGTCGGTGATACCATCCAGCCATCTCATCCTCTGTTGTCCCCTTCTCTTTCCCTCAATCCCTCCCAACATCAGAGTCTTTTCCAATGAGTCAACTCTTCGCATGAGGTGGCCAAAGTATTGGAGTTTCAGCTTTAGCATCAGTCCTTCCAATGAACACCCAGGGATGATCTCCTTTAGAATGGACTGGTTGGATCTCCTTGTAGTCCAAGGGACTCTCAAGAGTCTTCTCCAACACCACAGTTCAAAAGCATCAATTCTTCGGCGCTCAGCTTTCTTCACAGTCTAACTCTCACATCCATACATGACCACTGGAAAAACCACAGCTTTGACTAGATGGACCTTTGTTCGCACAGCAATGTCTCTGCTTTTGAATATGCTCTCTATGTTGGTCATAACTTTTCTACCAAGGAGTAAGTGTCTTTTAATTTCATGGCTGCAGTCACCATCTGCAGTGATTTTGGAGTCCCAAAAAACTGTTTCCACTGTTTCCCCACCTTTTTCCCATTAAGTGATGGGACCAGATGCCATGATCTTAGTTTTCTGAAATTTGAGCTTTAAGCCAACATTTTTACTCTCCTCTTTCAATTTCATCAAGAGGCCTTTTAGGTCCTCTTCATTTTCTGCCATATGGGTGGTCTCATCTGCATATCTGAGGTTATTGTCAGCAATCTTGATTCCAGCTCGTGCTTCTTCCAGCCGAGTTGCTCAGTTGTGTCCAACTTCTTGTGGCTTCATGGACTGTAGCCCACAAAGCTCCTCTGTCCATGAAATTTACCAGGAAAGAATACTGGGGTGGGTTGCCATTTTCTACTCCAGGAGATCTTTACCATCCAGGGATTAAACTCATCTCTTCTGTCTCCTGCATTAACAGGTGGAATCTTTACCACTAGTGTCACAATAAAAGTATAAAATAAATAATCTATGATCCCTGATATGTGCAACATAATTTTGAGAAAGTGGTAAAGTGAAACATATAAGCACATATTTAAAGAAGCAATGTCCGGTAATCTGGAACAAAGGAAAGAGATAATGTGACCAATTAATCTTCATGTCTTTTCCTAACAATCTTAATAAAGAAATGGCATATCCAGGCACTATAACTTTGTCATTCTTATATCTTTCTGGGTGACGAAGCAACATCTAATGAACACCCAAAAACAGGGAATAATGTACAATTATGTTAAAGGACTGGACATGCATGGAACAACAAACTGGTTCCAAATAGGAAAAGGAGTATGTCAAGGTTGTATATTGTCACCCTGCTTATGTAACTTATATGCAGAGTATATTATAAGAAATGGTGGGTTGGAGTAAGTACAAGCTGGAATCAAGGTTGCCAGGAGAAATATCAATAACCTCAGATATGCAGATGACACCAACCTTATGGCAGAAAGTGAAGAAGAACTAAAGAGGCTCTTGATGAAAGTGAAAGAGGAGAGTGAAAAAGTTGGCTTAAAGTGCAAAATTCAGAAAACTAAGATCATGGCATCTCGTCTCATCACTTCATGGCAAATGGATGGGTAAACAGTGGAAACAGTGGCTGACTTTATTTTTCTGGGCTCCAAAATCACTACAGATGGTGATTGCAGCCATGAAATTAAAAGATGCTTACTCCTTGGAAGGAAAGTTATGACGAACCTAGACAGCATATTAAAAAGAAGAGACATTACTTTGCCAAAAAATATCTGTCTAGTGAAGGCTACGGTTTTTCCAGTGGTCATGTATGGATGTGAGAGTTGGACTATAAAGTAAGCTGAGCACCAAAGAATTGATTCTTTTGAACTGTGGTGTTGGAGAAGACTCTTGAGAGTCCCTTGGACTGCAAGGAGATCCTACCAGTCCATTCTAAAGGAGATCAGCCCTGGGTGTTCTTTGGAAGGACTGATGCTAACGCTGAAACTCCAATACTTTGGCCACCTCATGAGAAGAATTGACTCATTGGAAAAGACTCTGATGCTGGGAGGGATTGGGGGCAGGAGGAGAAGGGGATGACAGAGGATGAGATGGCTGGATGGCATCACTGACTCGATGGACGTGAGTCTGGGTGAACTCCGGATGTTGGTGATGGACAGGAAGGCCTGCCGTGCTCTGGTTCATGGGGTCGCTAACAGTCGGACATGACTGAGCAACTGAACAGAACTGAATGTTAAAGGAAAAGGCACATTCGTGTTTTCAAATAACTTAGAAAAAATAAAACAACATGATGGTTCAGACATTTAATATGCACTATTTCTACGAGGTGTACTTTCCTAAGAGACTATTCTCAAATTATTTTAAATGGACACTGCAGAATTTTGATGACTTCTTGCTCTGCTTGTCACTAAAGACACAAATTACTTGTCATGGATTCAACTGAAAAAAGAGAAGTTGGGGAAACAGTTAATAAATAAATTTCACAGATATCACACTGAAATACTATGTAGAGTGTGTCCTTTGTGACATTTAAATATAACATTGGGATTTTATATGGAGGATATATGTAAATTTAATTTCAATATTTTCCAGCATCAGGGTCTTTCCCAATGAGTTTGCACTTCGCATAGGTGACCAAACTAGTAAAACTTTTGTTTCAGCATCAATCATTCCAGTGAATATTCAAGGTTGATTTCCTTTAGGATTGACTGGCTTGATCTCCTTGTTGTCCTAGGGACTCCCAAGAGTATTCTCCAGCACTATAGTTCGAAAGTATCAAATCTTTGGTGCTCAGCCTTTTTTATTGTTCAGGTCTCACAACCAAACATGACTACTGGAAAAATCATAGCTTTAACTACACGGACATTGTAAGCATAGCAATATCTCTGCTTTTTAATATGCTGTCTAAATTTGTCATTGCTTTTCTTCCAAGGAGCATGTGTCTTTTAATTTCAGGGCTGCAGTCAACATGCAAGTGATTTTGAAGCCCAAGAAAATTAAGTCTGTCCTGTTTCCAATTGATTCCTCATCTATTTGCCATGTAATGATGGGACTGGGCACCATGATCTTAATTTTGAATACTGATTTTTAAGATAACATTTTCATTCTTCTCTTTTACCTTCATCAATAGGCTCTTTAGTTCCTTTTTACTTTTTGCCATTAGGGTGGTGTCATCTGCATATCTGCGGTTAATATTTCTCCCAGCAATCTTGATTCCAGCTTGTGGTTCATCCAGTCCAGCATTTCATGTGATGTAATCTGCATAGAAGCTAAATAGTCCAAATGACAATATACAGCCTTGACATACTCTGTTCCAAATTTGGAATCAGTCTGTTGTTCCATGTCCAGTTCCAACTGTTGCTTCTTGACCTAAATACAGGTTTCACAGGAAGGAGGTAAGGTGGTCTGGTATTCCCATCTCTTTATGAATTTTCCACAGTTTGCTGTGATATACACAGTCAAAGGCTTTAGTGTACCCAATGAAGCAGAATTAAATGTTTTTTTTTCTGGGATTCTCTAGCTTTTTTGATGATCCAGTGGATGTTGGCAACTTGATCTCTGGTTCCTATGCCTTTTCTAAATCCAGTTTGTACATGTGGAAGTTCTCAGTCCTGGTACTGTTTTTTGAAGCCTAGCTTTAAGGATTGTGAGCATTAATTTGCTAGCATGTGAAATGAATGCAATTGTGTGGTAATTTGAACATTCTTTGGCATTATCTCTCTTTGGGATTGGAATGAATACTGGCCTTCTTCAGTCCTGTGGCAACCAGTGAACTTTCTAAATTTACTGCCATTTTGAATGAAGCACTTTAATAGCATTATCTTTTAGGATTTGAAATAGTTCAGCTGGAATTCCATCACCTCCTCTAGCTTTGTTTATAGTGATGGCTTCCAAGGGCTCACTTGACTTCACACTCCAAGATATCTGGCTCTAGGTGAGTAATCACACCATCGCGGTTTTTTGGGACATTAAGATATTTTTTGTATGGTTCTTCTGTGTATTTTTGCCACCTCTTGTTAATATTGTCTGCTTCTGTTAGGTCCATACCATTTCTATCCTTTATTGAGTCCATCTTTGCATGAAATGTTCCCTTAGTATCTCTAATTTTCTTGAAGAGATCTCTAGCCTTTCCCATTCTACTGTTTTCCTCCATTTCTTTGAATTGTTCACCTTTTTATATCTCTTTGTTATTCTTTGGAACTCTGCATTCAGATGAGTCTATCTTTTCTTTTCTCTGTTGCCTCCTTTAGCTCCTCTTCATTTATCAGCTATTTGTAAAGCCTCCTCAGACAATCATTTTCCTTTTTTCCATTTCTTTTTCATGGGGATGGTTTTGATCAACACGTCCTGTACAGCGTTATGAACCTCCACCCGCAGATCTTCGGGCACTTTGTCTATCAGATATAATCCCTTGGATCTATTTGTTACTTCCACTGTATAATTGTAACAGATTTGATTTAGGTCATACCAAAATGGCCTAGGGGTGTTCCTTACATTCAGTGTAAGTCTGAATTTGGCAATAAGGAGTTCATGATCTGAGACACAATCAACTCCTGGTCTTGTTTTTGCTGACTGTACAGAGTTTCTCCATCTTCAGTACAAATAATATAATCAATCTGATTTTGGTACTGACCATTTGGTGATGTCCATGTGTAGTCACCTCTTGTGCTGTTGGAAGAGGGTGTTTGCTATGGCCAGTGCTTTCTCTTGGCAAAACTCTCTTAGCCTTTGCCCTGCCTCATTTTGTACTCCAAGGTCAAACTTCCCTGTTACTCCGTGTATCTCTTGATTTCCTACTTTTGCATTCCAGTTCCCTGTGGTGAAAAGGACTTGTTTTTGTTTTGTTTTTGTTTTTGTTTTGGTGTTAGTTCTAGAAGATCTTATAGGTCTTCACAGAACCATTCAACTTCAGCTTCTTCAGCATTAGTGGTTGGGCATATTCTTGGATTACTGTGATATTTAATGGTTTGTCTTGGAAACAAACAGAGATCATTCTGTCATTTTTGAGATTGCAACCAAGTACTGCATTTTGGACTCTTTTGTTGACTATGAGGGATACTCCATTTCTTCTAAGGGATTCTTGCCCACAGTAGTAGATATAATTGCCATCTGAATTAAATTCACCCATTCCAGTCCATTTTAGTTCACTGATTCCTAAAATGTTGCTGTTCACTCTTGCCATCTCCTGTTTTAGCACTTTCAATTTACCTTAATTCCTGGACCTAACATTACAGGTTCCTATGCAACATCGTTCTTTACAGCACTGAAATTTACTTTCACCACAGACACATCCACAAATGGGCATTAATTCCATTTTGGTTCAGCCTTTTCATTCCTTCTGGAGCTATTTGTCTGCTCTTCTCCAGAAGCATGTTGGACATCTACCAACCTGGGGCATTCATCTTTCAGTCTTTCAGTATGGTATCTTTTTGCCTTTTTATACTATTCATGGCAGAACAGAAGGACATGTGCTCATCCTCTCCTGTGAGAACACTAAAATTGCAACTAGCTCCTGAAGAACCATTGACAGGAGAATGTTGGAACCCACCAAAAAATAAAATAAAAAAGATACGCCATGACCAAGGGCAAAGGGGAAGCCACAACAAGAAAATAGGAGGAACACAATCATGTTTAAAATTAAACTCATACCTGCCAGGGACTCTTGGAGGGCACAAACAAAACCTTGTCTGTATAGGACTGAGGGAAGGAAGCAGTGACCCCCACAAGAGACTGAGCCAGACCTGCCTTTGAGTGAGGGTCTCCTGTGGAGTCATGAGTTAGCAGTGGCCTGCTGCAGGGGCAGAAGTTCTGGCAACAGCAGTCCTAGGAGGCACAGCAGATGGCATAAGTCCTCCTGAAGGAGGTCGCCATTAGCCCCAGTATAGAGCCACCAGGAGGGCGACTCACAAAGTGGAAAACAATTATACCAATGAAGTTCTCACACTGTTGTGAAAGTTTTAGGCTCCACAACTGATGTCGCAACCTGGGGATCCTGAAAAGGGACTGAGTATCCCCAAGGAATCTGACTTTGAAGGTCAGCAGGATTTGATTAAAGAACTTCTACAAGGACTGGGGAAACAAAGACTCTTGGAAGGCACAATCAAAACCCCGTGCACACCAGAACCAGGAGAAAGGAACTGTAATCCCACAAGAGACTGAGCTAGACTTGCCTAGGTGTGCTTGGGACTCTCTGGTGGAGGCCTGGGTCTACAGTGGCCTGCCGTAGGGTCAGGGGCACTGATTACAGCAGTTCTGGAAGGCCTGGCTTGCTGGGATAAGTCCTCTGGAAGGAGGTCAGCATTACTTCCATTACCCTTACCATAGGGGAAAACAGCCCCACCCATCAGAAGAAAATTGTATTAAAGACTTACTGAGCATAGCCATGCCCACCAGAAAAAGATCTAGTTTTCCTCACAGCCAGTTCCTCCCACCAGGAAGCTTTCACAAGCGTCTTATCCTCATTCATCAGAGGGCAGACAGAATGAAAACCATAGTCACACAAAACTAATCAAACTGATCACATGGACCACAACCTTGCCTAACTCAATGAAACTATGAGCCATGACATGCAGGGCCACCCAAGACAGACAGGTCATGGTGGAGAGTTCTGACAAAACGTAGTCCACTGGAGAAGTGAATGGGAAACTACTTCAGCATTCTTGACTTGAGAACACCATGAACAGTATGAAAAGTCAAAGCTAGCCAACCATAATACAGAGAACAGCTTTGAAAACTCGACAGTAAAATAAATCCTCATTAGTTGGTTAGCTCAAGCATGTCTGTACTTCTTAAAACCCCAAAAGGGTAATATAGCACCAAACACATTTCCATTAGTAGTATTTGAACCTCTTCTAAACTTTATGAGCTATAATATTTCTCCTACAAAGAATTAATAGCATTTTATGATTTTTTAAAAAGGTGTAACTCTGTTTCTCAAATGGCCTGGAACATACGTATATGTTCTAAATGATTTCTTCTTGTGGTTCTAAGACTTTTGCTATATTGAGAGAAATACTGAATTTCTAGGATTTTGAATTTCATACAATCATTGCCTGAACTGACAGTAAATATTTCCTTTAAAAACAACAACAACAACAACAACAAAACCTTGGAAACATCTGATTAATGGGTTTTCTGTTATCTCTTTTAAGAGTCCCTGCTTTATCTCTAAAATATCTCTGTGTATGAAGCAGTAATTTAACTATTTATGATATCTTAGCTGATAGTTCGTTTAGTATTATTGCCTTATTTATTTAAATAAGAGAGTTTGAAACACACAGGGAAAATTATCTTTCTGCATATGTTGTCTTGAGTCCTTTCTTCTGCTGTTCTCATTTCTTTCCTGATTGCCAAAGCATCGTTCACTTCCTATACACTTCTAGATGGTGATTCCGAAAGCCTCAAACTCTTACTTAAATATCAGAAACAATAATCAGTAAGATTTGTTGATATATTTCTGACATATTGTTCTTATATTCCTGTCACCCAATATAGTTCCAGTATTCAATGGGTACACAACAATTGTACTATAATGACTGAGTGAATGAATGAATTTCTACAGTCTTTTTCTGAGATCCATTATTTTAATATTTTTTACATCTTCATTTAATGATATTAGCTTTCAAGCTCTCAATCTAGATTTTAAAACAGCCCTTAGTTTTACAATTAGCAACATTTTTTCTTCATTCTTTGCACCATCAATTAATGTAGACACTAACCAAGTAATGAAGTCAGTGTTGGAAACCTCAGGGCCAAATTTTATTGATCACAAATTTATTGATCAAATGTATTGATCAACATACCCTAAGCAGATACTGATCAACATGATGCTCTCAGGTATATAAGTTTTTCTACCAATACACAGATTATGTTTGAAAAATTAAAACAGAATCTTTACTTCAGTTCTTTAAATTACCTGGAATAAACCCTTTACAACCTGGCGCATGCTTCACATGAATGAATTTGGCAAGATTTCCCAGACAGCTTGTCATTAGAGACCTAGCCACCATCTGCCCTACTGCAGTGGGGTAAAGCACTTGTAATGTGAACTGAATAAATCTAGGTTACAGCTTGAATTCCCTCACATCCCTGATGAACTGAGCCAAATTAATTAGCATACATGCATTTTAATTCCCAAAGTTATACAATATTCAAAGTCACATCTATATGCTATATATGTCATAGGAGTACTTAATAGTTTAAGTAAATAGGACCAACATACATAAACAGTGAAAATACTACACAATCTTTTATCATCATTTAGAATGGCATAGTTAAGGTCTTTTCTCATGGAAAAATCATGAGAAACCTATGACTATTTTATAAACTGTTTTATAAACAATTTCCAAAAGCACAAGATATTTTTTAAATGCCACTTTTTGCCGTTGTCATTGTTTTTTCTGACATTTTAAATGTTAGGTGACATTTTGTAACCAAAGTTATTTGGGACACACAATAGTCCAAAGTGTATTTTGTATTTATTGATAATACTATTCAGAGAATATTATTCTTATCAAAATACTTTCATATCCTTTATTATAGTTTGTTTTCATCAAATAACTATAATATTGTTACATAAGACACCTAGTCCCAGGAATTTTAACTGTATCATGATGATATTATGATATTTATTTGGTACTTACTTGTGCCATTCTAAAATTTTTATAAACATTAACTCAACTAATCAGCATGACCCTATGAAATCAATATAATTATCCCCGTTTTAAAGATAAGAATCAGTTCACAAAGGATAGATATCATGCCCCAGTTCACTATAAACCCTGAGTAAGTCATGCTATTTTCCTTGACTTAAGGTCATAGTTGATCTGAAGTGGTATGTAGATTCCCTGATACATCACAGGATTGATGGGAAAATATGACATAGTAGATATAAAGATATAAGTTGATAAACTATTATAAATAGCACAATTTTCCAGAAGAATAAATTGTCAGGCAAACAAGTTGGGTGGTTTCTCCAGAGACAACTGGATAATTAGTGACAGAATCAGAATCTGAATTCAATTTAAGTACTCCCACCACACCGATCTGGCTCTCAGGTAAAGTAGAAAAAGAAAACAGCCTTTCCAATGGCTGCCTAAGCAACAGTGTAGGAAAAAAATCTATTTTTCCAGGGTGAAGAGGAGGGATTCATGTGGAATGCAGAAAATATCAAATTAATCTGTTTTGCATGCTAATATTATTTTAGTTAAAACATCTTAAGGTTTGGGGAATTGACATTTATGCTTTTGAACATTACTTTTTAAGTTTGCATGCCACCATCAATGGGAATAGTTTAAATTCATGAATGGCTGCTAAGAAATCTATTGGGCACTTGATACATTCTCTTATAAAACAGTTTTAATTTTGATCTTGCCTTTAATCTTTCCTTAGTAAAGGCATTTTTGCAACATTAAAAATATATTAAGAAAATATTTCAGAAAATGGTGTCCATTTCCTTTGTTGTGGCCGCACCTTGAGGACTGCAGAATGTTGGTTACCTGACCAGGGTTCGAACCCATGAACCTTACATGGACAGAGTCAACCACTTGGCCACCAGGGAAGTCCCAGAAGATGGTGCTGTAATCTTCACAAATGCCTTGCACAAATATTGTTCTGTTGTGTTTCCTATTGCAAAAAGCCACTTCTTTTAGGAAAACCAAAAGATTTATGGTTATATCTCAAAATGCTAAATAGTTATTTTCTCAAAAAATATATTTATTTCAAACATTTTGTGTGTTTTTTATGTCTGCATGTGTCTGTGTGACAAATAAATACAGCTAAAATTTTTCTTAAGGTAATTGCTGTTTGCAAGGGGGAAAATGTGAGCATACATAACATAATTGCTATTGTTGCTGCTGTTTAGTTGCTAATTCATGCCTGACTCTTTGCGACCCCATGGACTGATTCCCTGGAGGAGGAAGTGGCAACCCACTCCATTATTCTTGCCTGGGAAATCCTATGGACAGAGGAGCCTAGCAGACTACAGCCCATGGGGTCGCAAAGAATCTGACCAGACTTAGCGATTATCACTCACTACTATATATGTAGGCTTCCCAGGTGGCGCCAGTGGTAAAAAACCTGCCTGCCCATGTAGGAGGCTTAGGAGATACTGACTCGATCTCTGTTGGGAAGATCCCCTGGAGAAGGGCGTGGCAACTTAGTCCAATATTCTTCCCTGAAAAATTCTGTGGACAGAGGGCTAAGGGCCACAGTCCACTGGGTCGCAAAAAGAGGGACAATACTGAAGTGGCTTAGTACACATGCATATATATATATATACATATATATATATACACATATACATATACACACATATATATACGCATATATGTATACACACACACACACACACACAAACACATACCTATATATGCTTTAAAGGTCTCTCTGACCTTAATCTATAAAATGCTGTTCCACAACATGCATCTAAATTAAATTAGATGGTCTGTGTGATACTAGCAAATTCAGTGCTTAAAATCAGAAAGTTTTACACTTTACTAACACCACCCTAATGCTGAACAATCACAATACTGAACCATTACAAAGAATATCTAATGATTTCTTCAAAGGAAGATAATTAATTTTTATGAACATTAGCTGCTTGAAAAGCGTAATATCCTACATGGATTATGAGCAACACTGTTGCATACCATTTTCTCCCTCAAACACATTTTCTGCCTCTTAAAATATTTCTGCTCCAGATGTCTCTCTGGATGAGCATCGCCTGAAGATAGCTGTGGTGGCATGCTCTCTCCCTGTTCATACAGAAACATTTTATTCTTTTTAAAAAAAAATATGGGTTGTAAATGCCTAAGGGAAAAATTCATCACCAGCCCTTTGAGTATTGGGTTTGCCCAACATCTGAATTTTCAGTTTGCATAAATGTTTAATTTGAAAAATGAACATTCTAGAGGCAAAGAAAAAGGAGATGAGAAAGCTCTCTGTCCCTCTCGCTCTTGTACAATGCCAAACCCTGAGATGACTGGTCAATAAATGCTGTCAACATTAGGAAATAGTCTCATATGAAGGAAATTGGGAATCTAATTTCACTTATTTTCACTGTATCTAGAGATTACAAATGCTCCCATTATCTGTTGTAATGACCCACCATTGGGAATTGCTCTTAGAAGATCATGCCATGCGATTGAAGCCTTTATCAGTATTATAATATGAGAAGCTGCTACTTTGTAGCCCTAGGAAATTGAAGTAAACAACTCTCTGAACTTCCAGTGGATTATGTTAGGGGAAAATGGCCATCTTATTACAACTCTTTACAAGAAAGAATATTGCCTTCATGTTTGTACTAAAACAATAAAGCTTCAAATTTTGCATATTTTACCCTCTTGAAAAGGGCTTAGATGTAAGCATGAGTTAAGAAATGCTAATGTCAAGAGGGAAAAATACTGAAATGCCTCCATTTTATTCAATTGAAAACAGAAACTGCCTCCTAAAATTAAATTTACAGTTTGAAACGAAAGTAGTTATGATTCTAAACATTTCTATGATTTCACCTCGTTCTGCTTTCTTATTTTCATATATGATGATACAGTCCTCTCCTATAGTGTCTTTATATAACAAATAAATTCTACTCCAAAATTAAATGCTATTTCAAAATTTCTGATAAACACTTTCAGAAGAACACTCGGCAAAGAAAAAACTGAATTTAAATATTTTGACAGGAAAATATGATGTAAACCGAGCAGTTTTCTTATGTTTTGTCCCAACGATGAATTTTTATTGCTGATTTCTATCTACACTGAATGAAGGTAACTGATATCTATTCTGTAAATTTATCATAGTAATGTGGTTTTTAGTTTTAAGGAATAAAATGCATTGAAAACATATTTCAAAGGATTTTATTCAAATAGAAGTTTTTTCAAAGGCCCTGTTGTGTTCTTTTTGTATCTGTAATTAAGCATTTAAGAATGTCTAAAACTAAATATGAATACTGCTTTTAAAAAACCCACTTAAACCATAACTATATTGCATGCTTTGATGAATAAAGTTTATTTTTTCATTATTGCTCTTCATTAGGATAATATAAAAAAGCGTGTTAGTTGCTCAGTCATATCTGACTTTTTGTGACCCCATGAACTGTAGCCTGTCAGGTTTCTCTGCCCATGGAATTCTCCAGGCAAGAATACAGGAGTGGGTAGTCATTTCCTTCTCCAAGCAATCTTTCTAATCTTGGGATCGAACCCTGGTCTCCTACACTACAAGTGAATTATTTATCATCTAATAACCTAGGGGAAACAGTACAGCAAATTGAATTTACCTTTAACTAAAATTTCTTAAAAGGCAAGTCTCAAATTAATTTGGAGAACAGTAAACCTTGAACTGACAGCTGCCCCAAAAGAACATGGGCTTTGATGAGGAGGAAAAAATGTATATAAAATAGATGCTGTTAATCTGGGAGACAAATTTTACTTAAATACAAGCTTAGGGCTGTGAATTTAGCTAAAAGATCATTTAAATGGAGACTTGTTCAGAGGTTGGGAAGTTGATTTTAACAAGAATTGAAAATTCTACTTTGAGTTGAAATGTTAGAAAGAGAGCAGTCACAATGTTCAAATTATGCCATCATTTGCTATGGAATATTTAAATATGCTGAGAGTTTTAGGTTCTACCTTATTTATTGCCATAGAGAGTAGCCAGGGTAGAACTTTTCTTCAGAAGATAAAATGATATGAAACCTTAAAAAATGTGAAACCACAGTGACAGTATGAGCTGATCCCTCAGGGGTCCCTGCAGGATTAAACCCTCTCCTAAATGGGCTTCCTGACTAATGAAAGGATTATGGAATTAGGCAGTCATGCCCATTACAACTGTATTATTTCTGCTCATTCTCCTGAAATTCCAACTATGTGCCTCCAGAAATAGGATTAAATATCATTCAGCAATGAATGACTCAGAAAGCAGAGAAACCAGGGTTTGAAATATAAATAATGAATAGGAGTCTCACGTTAATAGGTTTGTTCTTAAGGAAAACAAAACAAAAAGTAGAGAATCACTAAAAGTGGACAAATAGCATACAGAAATTGTGTTAAAACAAGATTGTCTGCTTAACTCTAATTTTCTATCCTAAAAACTTCCAACTCTGGCAAAGTGCCTAAGTTAAAGATTCTGTTGCTTTTCTGATATTATGCATGATAGGGAAACATGAAGGCTCCAGATTTCTTAAACATGCACACACAGACACAGTGAAATGATGCCTGTGGATATTACTTTATTATTATGTATGTGTTATTAGTTTATCAGACATATTGTGACCAAAACAATCCTGAATAAAGCATCTTATAAACACTACAGTGCCATAGCTAAAATCCAATATTCTGGAGTTTAATAGACTTTATTTTGAAAATGCTTACAAAAGTAGAAAACAATTGCCTTTCAATAGTTTATATCAGTAATTACATTATATGAGAACGGTACCCAGATAAAATTTTATCTTAGTTGCTGTAAAGAAATAAGCAAGTTTCATAAGTGAAGATAAAGCTAAGTATAAATATAGAAATATAATAAATTATTTTGAAAATCTCATTTATCAAAATTGACAGTTTTATGTATTAATGGTGCTAATATTTTAGATATTAAAAATCTCTGAAAAGTATATTTTTATAAAGGATCATTGTGGAAACAGAGAGTCATCTTCACTTTATATTTTAATTGACTTAGCAACTGCTTGTTTTTCATTTATTATCTAAATAAATCTTCATATTTTAGATCCTTTATGTCTACTGACTTTATTGAAATTCTCTCTCATGGGAAAGAGAACCCATGAAGTTGCTTAATATCTATCTTCAAATGAATACTAGGAATCATAAAAGGGAACTGAGTTCAATCTCATTTTCTTTTACTTACAAATTGTTATGAGGAAATCATTATGTAAGAAAAGTATGTTTGTTGTTTAAGAGAATTGTTGTTGTTGTTGTTGCTCATTCGCTAAGTCATTTCCAACTGTTTGTGACCCCATGGACTGTAGCACACCAGGCTCTTCCCAAAGATGGCTCAAATTCATGTCCATTGTCTCCCAAAGATGGCTCAAATTCATGTCCATTGGGTCAGTGATGCTATCATCTCATCCTCTGCTGCCCTCTTCTTTTCCCTTCAATCTTTTCAGCATCAGGGTCTTTTCCAGTGAGTCAGTTCTATACATCAGGCGGCCACAGTACTGGAGCTTCAGCCTCAGCATCAGTCTTTCCAATGAATATTCAGGGTTGATTTCCTTTAGGGTTGACTCCTCTCATCTCCCTGCTATCCAAGAGTCTTCTCCAGGACCACAATTTGAAAGCATCAATTCTTTGGTGCTTAGCCTTCTTTATGGTCCAGCTCTCACATGCACATGGGACTACTGGAAAAATAATAGTTTTGACTACATGTATATTTTTCAGTTTTGTTTAGTTTTAGAGGATAATTCTTTTAAAAGCAAGCACTCTTTCATAGTGTTTAATTTGCACAAATTTGATCATGATTTTGTGAAATCAATATACAAATCCTTTTCACATTTACAAGGAAACATTGATAGCTGTGAAAAAAATCAATCATTCAAGTCTTTAAGAGGAGCATAGCATATCTTTCATCTAATGCATTTATTGATTAAAATACATTTATTGATGGCTATGAATTTCTCACAATGGACTATTGAAAGATGATACAATTCATGCTCTCCAAATTCAATGATTCAGTAGAGAATATGTTCCTAAATATCTAGACTATATATGACCATGATCAACGCCAAAAGAGAATGGTAATATCTCTCCAGGTTTCAAAGACAGAGAAAACTTTACTTTCATTGGGGGTGGGGTGGGGGGCGGTGGTGTGGGACAATAAAGGAAGCTTCATGGAGGAAACAGGATTTCATCACAGCAAGTTACAATGAGGACAGTGAACAAAGTCCAAGAGAAAGCAACATTCACAGTATTTCTGTTCATGTTGATTTGATATGTTAAGAATGGTGATAGTTGTTGGATTTCTTTCTTTTTTTTTTAAACATAGACCATTTTTAAAGTCTTCATTGAATTTGTTACAATATTGCTTCTGTTTCATATTTTGTTTTTTTGGCCATGAAGCATGTAGTATCTTGAAACTCCCCAACCAGGGACTGAACTCACACCCTCTGCATTGGAAAGCTAAGTCTTAACCACTGGACTGCCTGGGAATTCCCAGATGCTTAATTTCTTTTAAGCATTCATTAACTTGATAAGTGCAGATTATGAGCCTTTGAGATCTCAGAAAAGAAAATAATTATAAAGCCTTACAATAAGTATATTACTGCACACGTACACACACAATAATAGAAGTTTTTTGAGGACATATAACAAAGGGACTTGATTTAATCCAGTAAATACAGGGTTTGGTGATGGCTGGTCCTCAGAGGTATGACCCTCTGAACTGAGATCTGAATGTAGAGTAGAAATGAACTAAGCAAATAAACAGTTGTGGGGAGACAGAGGAGTGAATTTTCTGCTCAAATCTAGAGTCTGAGCTACTGGACAAAGCTGTATCTACATCAAGTATAATTTATAATTATGTGAGTTCATAAATTCCATTAATCATATAACCAGTTTTATTTGAATTTTCTGTTACATTCAGTATAAAGGTCCTAATTAACTTAGAAGTATACCGACCACTTGACTCACTTCTTTTTAACTTACAATTTTAGATCTCTCTGGAGAGTGTCACAATTAATTAATTTAATGTAAGACAATTTTTAGAAATAACCAAATGGTCTAGGTGCATCTAATGATGTAATTTTTCAATATCCAGCAATTTAATTTACAAATAAAATAATAATTAATTTAAATATTATTCAATCAGAGAAGAAGTGAATAAATCTTGGACTTAATTCTCTTGAAAACTTATTGAGTATTTCAATCCTAGGTACTTCTTACTTGTCAAAACTGAACTACAGAAATATTAATATTTCATTAGGGCTTCCCTGGTAAATCAGATGGTAAAGAATCTGCCCGCAATGTAGGAGACCTGGGTTTGACCTGTGGGTCAGGAAAATCCCCTGGAGAAGGAAATGGCAACCCAAACCCACTCCAGTATTCTTGCCTAGAGAATCCCATGAACAGAGGAGCCTGGTGGGCTACAGTCCATGGGGTTGCAAAGAGTCGGACACTATTGAGCGACTAAGCACAATATTTCATTAAGTTCTTACAAAAACATAATTGGTAAAAATAATAATAATAATAATAAAGCTTTGTTTATGTCTGTTACCAAAGCAGTTCAATACTTCATCTCTTTTCCTGTGTACCTGTCATAATATTACCTAAGACAAATGATGTTTGAATAATTGGTGTCCCATTTTGATTTGATATCCTATTTTAACTTACTAGATGGATATGTGGAAATACTTGGAAACTATTTTGCTATAAAGTTTTACTTTTAAAATTGAAATTCACTATAGAAGTTAATAAACATAGAAATTATAAAAATACAATATGGAACTAAAATATCATTAGCTGCCGTTTACTTATTTTGTGTGTGCTTGTGTGTGTGTGTGTGTGTGTGTGTGTGAGTTACTCAGTTGTGTCCGACTCTTTGCGATTCCATGGACTGTAGCCTATCACGTTCCTCTGTGCATGGGATTCTCTAGGCAAGAATACTGGAGTGGGTTGCATTCCCTTCTTCAAATTTACTTATTACTGAATTTCTATTTGAATTGGAAAACAATCGGCTGAGCAATTTATCATTCATTTAAATTCTCAGCTGAATAATAGCAATAATGAACTGTTGGTCAGACATTTCCTGTAAGGTAGTAACTGTATAGATCAAGGATTTTTAACTCTGCTTAAAAGCTCCTACTACTTCGACACTCATTAAGATTTAGATAAACCTTGGGCTAACAGGTCAAGGGAAAAAATGCACATATATTTCACACCACAGATAATGTGCAAATGAGAAATGTCATCACTGAACAGAGTTATTATAAAGTTGAAAATCAGCATCTTCACAGACTGTTTTAACAGAAAAAGTTTTCCTTAGGGTGAAAAACACTTCAGTGCTTTCTAGGAAAAAATAAATCATTCATATTCAAATTCAAATTTATTACATATACATATGCTCATTTAAACAATATGTCATTTCATATCTTTTGTTCTTACGTAAAGACTTCCATGATCCTGCCTCGAAATTGTTTAATATTTCCATTCAGTTCAGTTCAGTTCAGTCGCTCAGTCATGTCCGACTCTCTGCGACCCCATGAATCACAGCACACCAGGCCTCCCTGTCCATAACCATCTCCCGGAGTTCACTCAAACTCATGTCCATTGAATCAGTGATGCCATCCAGCCATCTCATCCTCTGTCATCCCCTTTTCCTCTTGCCCCCAATCCCTTCCAGCATCAGACGCTTTTCCAATGAGTCAACTCTTCGCATGAGGTGGCCAAAATACTGGAGTTTCAGCTTTAGCATCATTCCCTCCAAAGAACACCCAGGGCTGATCTCCTTTAGAATGGACTGGTTGGATCTGCTTGTAGTCCAAGGGAATCTCAAGAGTCTTCTCCAACACCACAGTTCAAAAGCATCAGTTCTTTGACACTCAGATTTTTACAGTTCAGCTCTCAAATCCATACATGACTACTGGAAAAACCATAGCTTTGACTAGATAGACCTTTGTTGGCAAAGTAATGTCTCTGCTTTTGAATATGCTGTCTAGGTTGGTCATAGATTTTCTTAAAGGAGCAAGCATATTTTAATTTTATGGCTGCAGTCACCATCTGCAGTGACTTCGGAGCCCAGAAAAATAAAGTCAGCCACTTTTTCCACTGTTTCCCCATCTATTTCCCATGAAGTGATGGGACCAGATACCATGATCTTCGTTTTCTGAATGTTGGGTTTTAAGTCAACTTTTTCACTTTCCTCTTTCACTTTCATCAAGAGGCTCTTTAACTCTTCTTCAGTTTCTGCCATAAGGGTGGTGTCATCTGCATATCTGAGGTTATTGATATTTCTCCTGGCAATCTTGATTCCAGCTTGTGCTTCTTCCAGCCCAGCGTTTCTCATGATGTACTCTACATGTAAGTTAAATAAGCAGGGTGACACTATACAGCCTTGATGTACTCCTTTTCCTATTTGGAACCAGTCTGTTGTTCCATGTCCAGTTCTAACTGTTGCTTCCTGACCTGTTTCTTTCTCCTATCATTATACATTTTAGCCCATTTTCTTATTGCTTGTTTTCCTTGTTATACTGCAGATTTCATGAGAGCAGGACCCTTATCTTGTTCCTTCACTAACCATGGTAACTACTGGACAAGGTGTTAATAAATGCACAGATAATTACTGCAGGAAAGCCCAATATACATTTTATTCAAATGGTAATTTTTAATTTTTCCAATATTAATAAATTTGCTTTAGACTAATATTAGTAAAACATCTATGACTACTTTATAGAACTACTCAATATTCCTTCACTATGGTTTGCATATCAATGTAATATTAATAATTAGCAGGAAAATGTTATGAAGTAATATGAAAGAGTGAATACCTCATTCTATAAAATAGTAAACCTACACATAAAATTAATCAGAAAATGTGTATATGAAAATTATGAATCTATATACTATTACAGTGTATACTTTCCATTACTCTACATAGAAATTATTACTTATTTTAGAAGGCTGGGTGTGTATATAGAAAATAATATTCAGTATGGTCACCAGATTTAACTTCTATTACTGAATACCAAAAAAAAAAAAAAAACATTTTTTACTTTTGGTTGCTATTTCTACATTGCAAAAAGAATATGTATCATGATTCAAGTTAATAATTTCATGAAAAAAGTAGAACACATAACTTCTTGCAGTGTTACATTTTATTCTCATCCATGGATGGTAATGTCAAAACTTTATTTGTAAGCACAAAGCACATTGAGACAATTGCACTTTAATTTAAGTTCATCTGATATCAGTATTATGATAATAAAAAGAAAACCCTAATATACTGATTTTATCCAAACAATAAAATTACTTTCATATTGATCATTTCAAGAATTAATCTGATTAAAATATCTATGTAGAAATAAGTGAAGTGAAAGTCGCTCAGTTGTGTCTGACTCTTTGCAACCCCATGGACAATACAGTTCTTGCAATTCTCCAGGCCAGAATACTGGATTGGGTAGCCTTTCCCTTCTCCAGGGTATTTTCCAAACCCAGGGATCGATGCCATGTTAAAGGAGGTAGACAAAAGTACTTTTTGACCAATAAAATAAAAATTTTGAAATCAAATCCTGGTAACTCAATTTTGAATGCAATTAAGCTGAAACAAAATATAAACTGGAATTTCTATGAAAAACAAAATGATAGAATACCTTTTGTTATTGAAGTTATCAGTAGGAAGTTTCTATAGAAGAGAAAGTCAGCTTTCTTCCTGACTGTGAGCAATTTGTCATGGGATTACACAGATCATAAGGGAGAAGGTATTAAAACCAAAACTAAGTATAAAGACTTCTCTAGTGGCACAGTGGATAAGAATCCAGGTGTCAATGCAGGGGACACCATTTGATCCCTGGTCCAGGAAGATCCCACAGGCTGTGAAGCCAGTCAGTAAGCCTGAGTGCCACAGCTACTGAGGCCCATGCTCCCAAATAAGAGAAACCACCCCACCGACCACAATAAGTTAACGCATCACAATGATGAGTAGAACCAACTCCCTGCAACTAGAGAAAGCTCACATGCCACCAACAAAGACCCAATGAAGTCAAATAAATCATAAACTAAGAAATAAATAATAAAATGAATAAATAAATCTAAGCAGGCCTGTTTAAAAAACAAAAAAAATAGTCTAGAAGGAAGTCATGGAAAAAACCAAATACTTCTCAGACTTAACTGAGACCAGAGAAAACTAATTCCCAGAAAAGAAAGTTAGCTAATATTTTAGCATTAGTAACTAAATAGATCTTTATACCTAATAGGAAAAGTAAGGATATAAGAACTTTCAGAATAATACCATAAATCCTCAGAGTATGGAAGTTTTCAGGTATCTAAGAATCAACATATGTGAAAAAACTTTATCATCAAAGATACCAAAGGCTTTTGGAATGCTTTAAGTCCAAGTTGAATACAAAACATGAGTTAGTTGATTGTAAGATTAGTGACGAAAAGGATCTTATGGGAGATTGAAATAATCACCTAGTTATGATTTTAAAAGTTAAAATCTCTTTTAAAATCTTTGAAAACTAATGCTTACACTTCATTTAAAAAAATGCAACCTGCAACATGGGAGTAAATATGTGCAAACCACATATCAGATAAAGGGTTAATATCCAAAATATACAAGGAATTTATATAACTCAATAGCAAAAAACATATACACACAAGTAATAAAACAATTGAAAAAAAATGACCAAAAGACTTAAGGCATTTTTCCAAAGAAGGTATACAAATGACCAACAGATACATGAAAAAGTGCTCAGCATTATTAATCACCAAGGAAATATGAAATATTGCCTCACATTTATAAAGATGTATATTTTCATTAAGACAAGAGAGAAGAAATGTTGGTGAGGATATGGAGAAAAGGGAACACTTATACAGTGTTGGTGAGAATACAAACTGAGACAGCTACTATGGAAAATATTCTGAAGGTTCCTCAAGAGATTAAAAATGAAACTGCAATATGAACCAGCAATTTCACTTCTGAACACATACCCACAAGAAATAAAATACGTGTTTCAAAGATACATGTGCACTTCCATGTTCATAGCTGTATTATTCACAATAGCCAAGATATGGAAACATTCTAAGTGTCCCTAGATGAATGAATGGAAAAATAAATATTTGAGATATACACATAGTTAGATAGATATACACTTGTGAATATATCTATAGGTACACAATTGGAATATTATTCATTCTTTAAAAAGAAGGAGAGCCTGACATTTATGGCAACATGGATGACCTGGAGTGTATTACACTAAATGAAATAAGCCAGACAGAGAAAGACATACATTATTGATCTTATTTTATGTGAAATCCTACACAAACCAGACTCAGAGAAACAGAGTAGAATCGTGGTTACCAGGGGCTGGAAGTAAGAGAAATGGGATGGAGGTGGTAAGAACCTACAAGCTTTCACATATAAGAAAAATAAGATCTGAGGATCTAATATATAACATGGCAGCAAGAGCTGATATTGCGCTAATTTAATTGAACTTTTTTAAGATAGTAAAACTTAAATATCCTCAAAAAAGGTAAATGTATGAGGTGATGAGGAAATTAACTCAATGGAGTTAATTGATATTCCTTTGATAGTATATATCAAATAATCACTTTTTATACTTTAAATACCTTACAATTTTGCCAATTATACTTCAGCAAATCTGGGGGGAAATATGCATGTAATATATGCTTAAATATATAATAATTATTAGTCCTGTTAATGGATATCATTCTCCCCATAACAAATTCAATTTGCCTAACATTATTGATGGAGAAGGCAAAGGCACCCCACTCCAGTATGCTTGCCTGGAAAATCCCATGGATGGAGGAGCCTGGTAGGCTGCAGTCCATGGGGTCACTAAGAGTGGGACACAACTGAGTGACTTCACTTTGACTTTTCACTTTCATGTATTGGAGAAGGAAATGGCAATCCACTCCAGTATTCTTGCCTAGAGAATCCCAGGGATGGAGAAGCCTGGTGGGCTGCCATCTGTGGGGTTGCACAGAGTCGGACACGACTGAAGCGACTTAGCAGCAGCAGCAGCAACATAATTGATTAGATTTTCAAAACATCTAAACTCCATTTACCAGAAAAGCAAACAACCCTTCAGGTATCAAACATATGACTGCTACCAAGTGGCAGTTAAGTGGCAAACATTGCTGTTAGGATCAGACATAAGAATTACTGACTGAGTCTTCTAACAGGAGATATGAAAGTTCTTAGTTCAGACACTTTAGAGTGCGAATCTTAATTTTATAATTAATAGATTTCTTGTTCTTAATTCATTAATCTCAGCTTATTTTCCAGTGATAACTTAAATATGAGTGTGTATATATTTCCTTTAATCATTTTTCACATTTATGCCACGTAATTTGAGTGTAATAAAAATTTTAATTTTCATGAGTGGTTTGTATTTAAGTAATGATAGTATTGCTTGGGCTTCCCTGGTGGCTCAGACTGTAAACAATTTGCCTGTAATGCAGGACACCTGGATTCAACCCCTGGGTTGGAAAGATCTCTGAAGAAGGGAATTCCAACTCACTACCCTATTCTTGCCTGGAGAATTCCATGGACCGAGGAGCCTGATGGGCTACAGTATCAGTTCAGTTCAGTAGCACAGCTGTGTCTGATTCTTTGTGACCCCACGGACTTCAGCACACCAGGGTTCCCTGTCCATAACCAACTCCCGAAGCCTACTCAAACTCATGTCCATCACGTCAGTGATACCATCCAACCATCTCATCCTCTGTCGACCTCTTCTCCTCCTGCCTTCAATATTTCCCAGCATCAGGGTCTTTTCAAATGAGTCACTTCTTTACATCAGGTGGCCAAACTTTTGGAGTTTCAGCTTCAACATCAGTTCTTCCAATGAATATTCAGGACTGATTTCCTTTAGGATAGATTGGTTGTATCTCCTTTCAGTTCAAGGGACTCTCAAGAGTCTTCTCCAACACCACAGTTCAAAAGCATCAATTCTTCAGCGCTTAGCTTTCTTTATAGTCAGGATTTTCCTGACCCAAGTATTAAACTGAACCTGCTTCTCCTTCATTGGCAGGTGGATTCTTCACCACTACCACCATCGGGAAAGCCCATGAATCAAGTAGCATCATAGAATTTAGTGCAAGGGAAGTGGTGAAATAATTGAAAACTATACAATTGAAAACTATACAATTATCTTAAAGTTTAAGCATATAGTTAGAATGAAGTAGATATCCACAGTCATATTTTGGAGTCCCTTGGGCATCAAGGAGATCAAACCAGTCAATTCTAAAGGAAATCAACCCTGAATATTCATTGGAAAGACTGATGCTAAAGCTGAAGCTCCAATCCTTTGGCCACCTGATGCGAAGAGCTGACTCACTGGATGAAACTCTGATGTTGAGAGATTGTGGGCAGAGGAGAAGGGAGTTACAGAGGATAAGATGGTTGGATGGCACTACTGACTCAATGGACATGAGTTCAAGCAAATTCTGAGAGACAGGGAAGGACAGAGAAGCCTGCTGCAGTCCATGCAGTTGCAGAGTTGGACACGACTTTACAACAAGAAAATTCCCGAAGAAGCTTAAAAACTGAAAGCTCTGAGGGGAACAGTCAATTACAAGTGAACAAATGAACAAAGTTGGTTTTCATAGCAATATAAGAACAGTCATCACTATACTCAGTCTGTGTTGTTTATGTAGGCATAGAAATACATTTAAAATGCGTATGAAGATGTTAAATGTTAATTATATCCCTCCCAATATGGTTAGATACTTAAAGCAACAGACAGTAGTTTGTTTGTTTGTTTTTTTTGGTTCTATTTTGTGTTTCTTTGTTTTTTGAAGTCTTCACCCACTAATAGATGGAAAAGAATCATGCAAAGATATAGATATCATTTTGGTTGAAAACAATATGAATCTCATAATATCAATAAATGATATATTTTCTTGATAGTTCCTCAATCAAAACAATTCTATATGAGACTGACTTCAGGGGATAAATGTTTTTAAGTTTTCAGAAACAACATGTGTTAAGCAAATATTCTCCTAAATTTTGCTCTTTTAATAACAGCAATAGTTAAGCCATGAAAATATGCATAAAACATTGTAGTTATCAATTAGTAATAGTTCATAATAATATACATTCATGCTATAGTATAGCATCACAGTAAAAATAACCCAAGTCTTTGGCACATATACTTCATTTTATAGTCTGCTATTTTCCCCAAAAGCAAATAGCTCAAACTGTTTTCCCAGGAAGTAGATGCTAATGATACATATATTCTTATAAGTTTTTTGTCAGAACTTTGCCCATTAAATCATAAAGGAAAGAACTGTCATATAAATTATAAAGTAGATCAATTTATTAAGCAATACTTTGGATGTTCCATGAACACATCTCTTTTTTATGAAAAGTTCTGTTAAATTTACTGCCCCCTAGTCTACTAAATCAGCTCCATAGCTGCAAAAGTTAGGGAACCAGGTACTCTTAGCATTGTACTTTTACATTTTTCTTAGTGCTTACCAATATACCACTTCTAGGTTTTTAGCAACGATTAATTTCCAGTCACTTCTCTTGCCATCATTCTTAACTGCTTGGCAATTTTATGAGTGTGTCAAAATTCTAACATCCAGAACACATTGGAGTAATGTCCTCAAAAATTATTCTATAATTGCACAAATTATTACCACATATCTCTCTCATTTATTTTGCTGTAATGAAATGTCTTCTGTTCACCTACAACTACGGACATAAAGTTTGGAAGCATGCCCTGTCCATGGCTCTGATCTTCACAGGTCATAACAGGAATGTAATTGAACCAAAAGCTAAATACATTGTGTGCACTATGTATGTTCACCTCTCCAAACAAAGCTTTCATTGAAGCTGTGATTTTCTTATTTTCTGGTTCTGATATCACTTGAAAATGCTTTAGAGTATAATAAATTTCAATTGTGATAAAATTATTAAAGATAGATTATAGCAAAATATCACGAAAAGCGTTAGCTGCTCAGTCATGTCTGACTCTGTGACCCCATGGATTGTAGCCCACCAGGCTTCTCTGTCCATGAAATTCTCCAAGCAAGAATACTGGAGTGGGTAACCATTTCCTTCTCCAGGGGATCTTGCTGACTCAGGGGCTGAAGCCTGGTCTCCTGTATTGTAGGCAGATTCTTTACTATTGGCCATCATGGAAGCACCCATAGGACTATATTTGCAACACATGTTTTACAAGGATGAATAGGACAAATCTGGTATATTTTTCAAGAGTGAGATAAAGGGAGAGTTGGAAAGAAAGGAATAGCTGGGAAAGAAGAAATATCACAGAATAATATTTTTATTTTTAGGATCAAAAGACATTGTGATTCAGTGGCTCTTAAACATCTTTAGGTCTCAGGCTTGATTTCATGATCTAGTAGATAGCTCAGCTGGTAAAGAATCAGCCTGCAATGCAGGAGACCCCAGCTCAATTCCTGGGTCAGGAAGATCCGCAGAGAAGGGATAGGTTACCCACTCCAGTATTATTGGGCTTCTCTAATGGGTCATATTGTAAAGAATCCGCCTGCAATGCTGTAGACCTGGGTTTATTGCCTTGGTTGCAGAGATCCCCTGGAGAAGGGACCAGTGACCGATGCCAGCATTGTCGCCTTCAGAATTCCATGGGATATAGTCTATGGTATCTCAAAGAATTGGACACAACTAAGCAACTTTCACTTTCAGAGTCATAAATGAAACAAATAACAGAGACAGAGACAGAGGGGATGAGAGAGACAGAAAGGGATAGAGAGAGAATTGTTTTAAAAATCTTTTAAAAGATATATAGATGAAATAACCATAAAGGATATTCTAATTTATTAATTTTCACCATTACTATTATCACTGTTAATATTTTGCCAAATAATGGCATTTGATGACAACAAATAAAGACCAATTAATTCACTCTTATCTAGCACTTCATGGCACTTAGATAAATTAACTAAAATCTGTGCTTTAGTTTGTGTGTTAAACCACCTCAGTCATGTCTGACTCTTTGCAACCCTATGGACTGTAGCCCTCTAGGCTCCTCTGTCCATGGGATTCTCCAGGCAAGAAAACTGGAGTGGCTTCCCATTACAGATTATTCATTAGTAAACAGGGGCAATAATAATTACATAATACTTATATATATATATATATATGTATGTATGTTTCAAATAAATCACTATATATCTAAAGCTCATAGAACAGTTTCCTAGCACATAATACATACTCAACAGTATTAGATAAATCAGTTTCTGCTATTGTTATACAGACTTTGGTTTCATTTCCAAAACCCCGACCACGTGGTTATTCAGATAATAAAAATACACTGATTGGTAAACACATCAGGGATAGTTTATTTAATTTGGGGGCATTAAAAATCCTTATGACTTTCATATCCTCAGTCCAATAACAATGACTAATATGAGAATGAATTCACTAAGTATTTACTGAGCTAGTTGGAATAGATTTGTATACATTATGAAGAAATGATATTCAGATGCAGAGTAAAAGAGATAATGAGATAAGAGCTTTGCTCTAGAGACAGACTATCAGAATGCTATTGCCAGATGTACCACTTCACAGCTACATGCCCTTGGGTGAGTTACTTGACACTTTTGACTCTCATTTGTAGGAGCTGCAATGTAGGGTTTTATGAGGATTAAATAAATATGTACATGCAAATTATTTAGAAATGCCCATAGTATATAAATCCTGGAGAAGGAAATGGCAACCCACTCCAGTATCCTCGCCTGGAAAATCCCATGGACACAGGAGCCTGATAGGCTACAGTCCATGGGGCTGCAAAGAGTCGGACACAACTGAGCAACTTCACTTTCTTTCTTTTTTAGTACAGAAAGGGCTTCCCTTGTGGCTCACCTGGTAAAGAATCCATCTGCAATGCAGGAGACCTGGGTTTGATGTCTGCGTTGGGAAGATCCCCCGGAGAAGGGACAGGCTACCCACTCCAGTATTCTGGCCTGGAGAATTCCATGGTCTTTATAGTCCACGGGGTCACAAAGAGTTGGACATGACTGAGCTACTCTCACATAGTACAGAAAATCTAATAAAAATTTATTAACTAATATTATAATGCTTAAAACGTCAGCTAATCAATTTTTAAAATAAAAATGACAGCTTCTTACAATTGTTTTATACTTCATTATCTATTACCAATGGTATTTTAGGTATAATTTTGACATGAACAAAGTCACAACATATATGGAAATATGTCTATATGTTTAAGTTGTTAGAATTTATATTAACTGACCTAGCTAATGAAACATAGGTCATTAAGACAGTAAAATAATTATGCATTTGAGAATGCATTAAAGTATACTTCACTATTTTAAAATTAACTTGGCCATTAACTTGGTCCTTCAGTTGTGTCCAAATCTCTGGGACACCAAGGACTATAGAGTTCATGGAATTCTCTAGGCCAGAATACTGAAGTGGGTAGCCTATCCCTTCTCTAGCAGATCTTCCTAATCCAGGAATAGAACCAGGGTCTCCTGTATTGTGAGCAGATTCTTTACCAGCTGAACTATCAGGGAAGCCCAAATAATATCTAATATTTAAAATACACACAAAAAAGTTTAAAACTTATTTTAACTTAGGATGAAAACTTACTTGTATTAAGCTTAAAGTATACTAATGGAATGCTTCAAGTATAAAGTAAGGAATAAAAATATGAAACATAGTTCTGACTCAGTATATATTATCCATATTATTCTCTTTAAAAAAAAACAAACAATGTACTAGTATTCTAGTAGATACAATTTTTTTATCACTATCTCTTCTCTTTTTGTCCTTCTCTGGATGAAAAATTATCCCAAAGACAAGGTTCCTGTGAATTTTAAATCATTATAACTGGGCTCAAACACATCTTTATTAATCAAAATAGGAACCATTATTATCAACATATGTTTACAAATGAGAATAAATTTATTTCTGTAGTGAAAAAATCCATGCGTTAGGATTCAAAGAATTTTTATAAATCATTTTATGCCTCTTGCTAGTTGTGGAAGTGTTTTCCCTTCAAAAAGTTGCCAGCATGCTTAAAGAAATGCTAGTCAGTTGACGAGAGGTCATGTGAACATGGAGGATGAGGAAAACTTCTGTAGCCCAATTCATTAAACTTTTAAAGTGTTGTTCGTGTGAGATGAGGTTGAGAATTGTTGTGGAGAACTGGGTCTTTTCTTGACCAATGTCAGCTGCAGGAGTTGCAATTTTGGTGCATCTCATCGATTTGCTGAGCATACTTCTCAGATGTAATGGTTTCACTGGGATTCAGAATGTGGTAGTGAATTAGACAGGCAGCAGACCACCAAACAGTGACCATGACCATTTTTTGGTGCAAGTTTGGCTTTAGGAAGTGCTTGGAACATCTTCTCCGTCCAACCACTGAGTTGGTGATTGCCTGTTGTCTATAAAACCCACTTTTTGTAGCACATCACAATCTGATTGAGAATGGTTCATTGTTGTTGCACAGAATAAGAGAAAATGACACTTCAAAATGACTTTTTTTTTTTTGATGTGCTGTCAGCTCATGAGACACCCACTTATTGAGCATTTCACCTTTCCAATTTGCTTCAAATGCCAAATGACCTTAGAATAGTCAACACTGAGTTCTTTGGCAACTTCCCGTGTAGTTGGAAGAGGATCAGCTTCAGTGATCTTCTCCACTGGTCATTGTCAAGTTTTGATGGCCTGCCACTACACTCCTCATCTTCAAGGGTCTTATCTCCTTTGCAAAACATGATGAACCACTCATCTGCACTCTACATTTGTTAGCAGTTTCTGGGTCAAATGCATGGTTGATGTTGGGAGTTGCCTCCACTGCTTAATGGCTCATTTTGAACTCAAGAAAACTGCTTGAATTCACTTTTTGTCTAACATCATTTCCCTGGTCTAAAATAAATATAAAATAAACAGTAAGTAATAAGTCATTAGCAAAATAACTAAGTGAGAAATGTGCATTAAAAAGATGTATACATAACCACATTTATTTAAGAGTATATTTCTTAATATACCCAGAGCATGCTTGGGGCTGGTGCATGGGGATGACCCAGAGAGATGTTATGGGGAGGGAGGTGGGTGGGGGGTTCATGTTTGGGAACGCATGTAAGAATTAAAGATTTTAAAATTTAAAAAATAAAAAAAATAAAAATAATAAAAATAAAAAATTAAAATTAAAATTTAAAAAAAAGAGTATATTTCTATATCAAGGGACTTTCCTGATGGCTATAGAGGTAACAAACTCCCCTGTCAATGCATGAGACATAAGAGACATGGATTCAGTCCCTAGGTTAGGAAGATACCCTGCAGGAGGGCATGACAATCCACTCCAGTATTCTTGCCTTGATAATCCCCATGGACAGAAGAGCCTGGCAGGTTAGAGTCCATAGGATCACAAATAGATGAACATGATGGAATCAGCTAAGCACAAATACACAAATTTCCATATCAAACAGCAAATTTCAACAACACAAAACCACAATTACTTTCAGTTAAGTTCAGTCACTCAGTCGAGTCTGACTCTGCGACCCCATGGACTACAGCATGACAGGCCTCAATGTCCATCACCAACTCCCGAAGCCTACTCAAACTCATGTCCATTGAGTCAGTGATGCCATCTAGCCATCTCATCCTTTGTTGTCCTCTTCTTCTTCCACCTTGAATCTTTCCAAGCATCAGGCTCTTTTCAAATGAGTCAGTTCTTCACATTAGGTGGCCAAAGTAGTGTAGTTTCGGCTTCAGCATTAGTCTTTCCAGTGAATGTTCAGAACTGATTTCCTGTAGGATGGACTGGTTGGATCTCCTTGCAGTCCAAAGGACTCTCAAGGGTCTTCTCCAACACCACAGTTCAAAAGCATCAGTTCTTTGGTTCTCAGCTTTCTTTACAATCCAACTCTCAAATCCATGCATGACTACTGGAAAAACCATATCTTTGACTAGACGGACCTTTGTTGGCAAAGTAATGTCTCTCCTTTTTAATATGCTATCGAGGTTGGTCATAACTTTTCTTCCAAGGAGCAAGTGTCTTTGAATTTCATGGCTGGAGTCACCATCTGCAGTGATTTTGGAGCCCCCCAAATAAAGTCTGACACCATTTCCCCTCTATTTGCCATGAGGTGATGGGACCAGATGCCATGATCTTAGTTTTCTGAATGCTGAATTTTAAGCCAACTTTTTCCCTCTCCTCTTTCACCTTCATCAAGAGGCTCTTTAGTTCTTCTTTGCTTTCTGCCATAAGGGTGGTGTCATCTGCATATCTGAGATTGTTGGTTTTCCTCCTGGCAATCTTGATTCCACCTTGTGCTTCATCTAGCCCAGTGTTTCTAATGATGTACTCTGCATATAAATTAAATAAGCAGGGTGACAATATACAGCCTTGACATATTTCTTTTCTTATTTGGAACCATTCTGTTGTTCCATGTCCAGTTCTAACTGAGGCTTCCAGACCTGCATACAAATTTCTCAAGAGGCAGGTCAGGTGGTCTGGTATTCCCATCTCTTTCAGAATTTTCCACAGTTTGTTGTAGTCCACACAGTCAAAGGCTTTGGCATAGTCAATAAAGCAGAAGTAAATAACATTGAGGGAACACAGCCCTACCCATCAACAGAAAATTGGATTAAAGATTATTGAACATGGCCCCACCCATCAGAACAATTTCCGCCTGGCCCCATTTCCCCCTCAGTCAGTCTCTCCCATCAGGAAGCTTCCATAAACCTCTTACCCTTCTCCATCAGACAGCAGACAGACTGAAAACCACAATGACAGGAAACTAACCAATCTGATCACATGGAACACAGCCTTGTCTAACTCAGTGAAACTGTGAACCATGGTCTGTAGGGCCACCCAAGATGGACGGGTCATAGTGGAGAGTTCTGACAAAATGTGGTTCATTGGAGAAAGGGATTGCAAACCACTTCAGCATTCTTGCCTTGAGAACCCCATGTAATTATTTTTGCACCAGCCTAATACAAAGACTTGCACAGTTTGATAGTTGATGTGGTCCTGACCCTTGTCCTAAGTTTGGGGAGCACAACATGATCTGTGTTTAACCTCCTGTTGACTTTCTCTGTCCAAGGTGACTTCTGAAGGGCAAGGCCTGTATAATGGACAGCCAAGCAGAGAGCTCTTTCAGCCCCTGGCTGGCTAGGGTGGCAATATATTACTTGGAAGTTTTCTAAAGTTTTGGGCATAAAAGATAAAGATGTCATTGGATAGTTTATTCTGGATAGAAAGTGCAAAGTTATTTTTAAAACTATCATTGCAATGGATAAAGGATGTTCTAGGGTTTGTGAATTCATATGAAAATGTCCAAATCTATCTGACAAAAAACTATAGCTCTGACACTGAATTATGAGATTGTCATTTCTAAAGTGATTGAACTATAGTTTTCAGAGTCCCAAATGTTCTATGGTTTATTTTTTTTTCAAATATACATTTTATTTTGTCTTTGAGCAGACTTTTATTTCTGAATTACAATAACAAATATAGATATGTCCAGATGGTCCTAGGCAAATTCACAGTAAGTTCATCAGGGCATTTCTTTCTTGTTATTCTCAAGGTTAGATGGAGTTTTATATATCTTTATTTCTGGAATACATACAGTATCCTGCTGCTACTGCTAAGTCGCTTCAATCGTATACAACTCTGTGTGACCCATAGATGGCAGCCCACCAGGCTGCCCTGTTCCTGAGATTCTCAAGGCAACAACACTGGAGTGGGTTGCCATTTCCTTTACCAATGCATGAAAGTGAAAAGTGAAAGTGGAGTCGTTCAGTTGTGTCTGACTCTCTGCAACACCATGGACTGCAGCCTACCAGGCTTCTCTGTCCATGGGATTTTCTAGGCAAGAGTTCTGAAGTGGGGTGCCATTGCCTTCTCCGACATACAGTATACCAGGTAGCATTTAGTTTGCAAAACTTCCTGTCCTAAAATTCTCATGTTCTCTTACTTCTTGAACTTTGAAGTTAAAATTATATTTGGAATTTCTAGTGTGTTATTCTAAACTGTATTTACAAAGTATTAAGCCTTCAGTTCAGTTCAGTTGCTCAGTCGTGTCCGACTCTTTGCAACCCCATGAATCGCAGCACCCCAAGCCTCCCTGTCCATCACCAACTCCCGGAGTTCACTCAGACTCACGTCCATCGAGTCAGTGATGCCATCCAGCCATCTCATCCTCTGTCGTCTTCTTCTCCTCCTGCCCTCAATCCCTCCCAGCATCAGAGTCTTCTCCAATGAGTCAACTCTTCACGTGAGCTGGCCAAAGTAATGGAGTGTCAGCTTTAGCATCAGTCCTTCCAAAGAACATCCGGGAGTAATCTCCTTTAGAATGGACTGGTTGTATCTCCTTGCAGTCCAAGGGACTCTCAAAAGTCTTTTCCAACACCACATTTCAAAAGCATCGATTCTTCGGCACTCAGCTTTCTTCACAGCCCAACTCTCACATCCATACATGACTACTGGAAAAACCATAGCCTTGACTAGACGGATCTTTGTTGGCAAAGTAATGTCTCTGCTTTTCAATATGCTAATTAGGTTGGTCATAACTTCCCTTCCAATGAGTAAGCGTCTTTTAATTTCATGGCTTCAATCACCATCTGCAGTGATTTTGGAGCCCTAGGCCATGAATATTAACATGTCTTATGGACACCTGTTTCTCAGTTTCTCTCTGTGTTATCTATTAGAAAATCCTAAAAGTATATTAAATGTCACTATGAATGTATCCCTATAAATTATCAAGTGCTATGACCTTATTAGGAGTCAACATTGGAATATTGTTTTAGAAGCTAACCATATTGGAAACTCACTTCAATTTGTTTTGCCATATATTTTATAATTTTAATTTTAAATGAATTTTTGGCAAAAAATTAAAAATTAAACAGAATATATTACAAAAAGGGATTTTAAAGAAAATAAGTAGAGTTACTGATAGTATCAGTGTTATAATATGCATTAGTATTCTGACATTGTAATAATAGATTGTTTAAAATCATTTTAGTTAACTAATACACTAAAGTAAAAAAGGCCAACTATGACTTCAACTTACAATGTGAGCATGAGTGACTTTATAAACATTCCTAAATGTGAATTTCATCAACTTCAGAATAAGTAATACATGCAAGATTCAGTTCAGTTCAGTCGCTCAGTCGTGTCCGACTCTTTGCAACCCCATGAATCGCAGCACACCAGGCCTCCCTGTCCATCACCAACTCCCGGAGTTCCCTCAGACTCACGTCCATCAGGTCAGTGATGCAACCCAGGCATCTCATCCTCTGTCGTTCCCTTCTCCTCCTGCCCCACAATCCCTCTCAGCATCAGAGCCTTCTCCAATGAGTCAACTCTTCGCATGAGGTGGCCAAAGTACTGGATTTTCAGCTTCAGCATCTTTGAATATGCCAAAGCCTTTGACTGTGTGGATCACAATAAACTGTGGAAAATTCTGAAAGAGATGGGAATATCAGACCACCTGACCTGACTCTTGAGAAACTTATATGCAGGTCAGGAAGCAACAGTTAGAACTGGACATGGAACAGACTGGTTCCAAATAGGAAAAGGAGTACGTCAAGGTTGTATATTGTCACCCTGCTTATTTAACTTATATGCAGAGTACATCATGAGAAACGCTGGACTGGAAGAAGCACAAGCTGGAATCAAGATTGCCGGGAGAAATATCAATAACCTCAGATATGCAGATGACACCACCCTTATGGCAGAAACTGAAGAGGAACTCAAAAGCCTCTTGATGAAAGTGAAATTGGAGAGTGGAAAAACTGGCTTAAAGCTCAACATTCAGAAAACGAAGATCATTGCTTCTGGTCCCATCACTTCACGGGAAACAGATGGGGAAACAGTGAAACAGTGACAGAATTTATTATTTTGGGCTCCAGAATCACTGCAGATGGTGATTGCAGCCATGAAATTGACAGACACTTACTCATTGGAAGAAAAGTTATGACCAACCTAGACAGCATATTTATAAGCAGAGACATTACTTTGCCAACAAAGGTCCATCTAGTCAAGGCTATGGTTTTTCCAGTGGTCATATATGGATGTGAGAGTTGGACTGTGAAGAAAGCTGAGCACTGAAGCATTGATGCTTTTGAACTGTGGTGTTGGAGAAGACTTTTGAGAGTCTCCTGGACTGCAAGGAGATCCAACCAGTCCATTCTGAAGGAGATCAGCCCTGGGATTTCTTTGGAGAGAATGATGCTGAAGCTGAAACTCCAGTACTTTTGATTAGTGTAAGTAATTTCCAGAATTGTTTAAATGCTTTCCCCTGTTGTGTAAAGGAGCTGGCCTTTCATAGATTCCACTATAATAATGAACAAGAGTTCTTCTTATATTTCTATCATAGTTGATAAAGATATTTATATTCCTATCACTTTAATTTAAAGATAATAAGCAAGGAACTTTCTATTTCATCATCAGCTTTAATCACTTTAAATGTCTTTAAGAGAAATTACATTATTGATAATATTTTCATATATAAGATTCAAATTTATTAATTTTCCAAGAAGCTTCTCAAGATAAGGGTGTCTTTCCAGGTTCAGTCTTTGACTACTATTCATATATTAATTATAGAACTTTTCTAAATGCTGTATCTGTATAAATGCTAACCTTATTTTCACTTTGGGGGTTTAATTAAAAATTAAAACATAAAATGAGGGCTGTTCAGTAAATTTTATGAGTAAAGCTACATGTGCTGTGCTAAGTCTCTTCAGTCACGTCCAACTCTTTGTGAGCCTATGGACTGTAGCCTGCTAGGCTCCTCTGCCTTGAGATTCTCCAGGCAAGAATACCATTTCGTTCTCCAGAGGATCTTCCTGATCGAAGGATCGAACCTCCTGTGTCCCCAGCATCTCTTAAGTCTCCTGCCCTGGCATACAGGTACTTTATCACTAGCGATATACACAATATGTAAAATTACATATGACCTCTAAAACATATTTAGCACATATTTATACATGTTTCTTCAAATACTCCATGTATTTTTACCATAAACTATTTACAGTAGTTCCTTGGTGAAGTACATTTTTTAAAAAATATGAACAATAAAAGAACAATATCTAAATATTTGCTTATAGTCTGCCCAGAATATGTTTAAACATTACATATTGCAGGTACAACTAAGCCATCTTAAGCACAATAAAATCTGAAGTTGAATAGGAAGGGGTCACATTCTATGCCAATCACAGTGAGTAGGATTACTTTTCTCTTTTGGAGAAATTCATTTCCTATTCACAGATGAATACAAATGTGAAAAGCCCATCCTCATGTCTTTAAAGGCTTTGCAGTATCTGATAACACCCATGGGCGGGGGAATTTTGTCTTTAACTTTCTGGACTGACTCTCAAATTGTTGCACATTTGTGTGCCTGGATTGAAAACTCAGTGTTAGTGGCTTCATAAGAAAAGAACTTACAGAGCTACTCTGATAATAGATGTTCTAGGGAGCTCTGAACCTGTCACTCCTCCAACCCTGTCATGCACTGTGTTCAGTGATTGCTTTCTCATTCTCATGGATTATATTTCAGATCCCTCCAATTGTGTTTGAAATGTGATGACTGCAAATGCTTTCTCTGCCTTATTTTCATTTCTAGATTATACTTTATTCTCCTTAAGCTTGTCACTTTATCTTTATTTACATTGTATTTAGTTTGGCAGTGTTTTGAGATAAAGAATTGGCTTCTGAATCTTATTAATAAAACTGTTTTCCCTCTCAAATACAATGCTTCACTCAAACTATAGTCTGAAAGGAACTTTCAAAGCAATGCTCTTTCCAAGGTATTGGCACAATTTGCTATATATCATATAACATTGCATGGCACATTAATTCAAACTGTATGTTTTCCTGTTTCATAAATTCTTTAGAAGCACTGCATGGCTCACAAAAATATAATACCTGTCCTCTTTAGGTTGGCCAGCTGAAGGCATGTATGCTTGACTTGAGAAAAAGAAGGACAATATCATCCTGTCCAATTCTTCACCATTTCCTTTTTATGTCTAAAATTGTGATCTTGGCTGACAGAGGAGAAAATAAGTATATCATTTTAGAGAATATAATTTGATTATCTTAATTTAACAGTGCAATATTGATCATGTCTAATAGTTTTCATTGATCTAAGATGAAAAAAATGAGAACAATAAAATAATTTTTAAACTAGTAAATGTTACTGAATCTGTCTTTACTGCATATATAGCTTTATAATTCTAGAAATTTGCTAACTCATTTTCTATATTGTTTATAAAATAATAAAAAAATCATGTATGAGGTTATATAAAGGTGACTGAAAAGAAAATGGTCTAAACAAGGCAGTTTAGTGATCAGTATGAGAGCTAAGAGTGCACGTGATTATGTATATATGTGTATTATGTACAGTGAAAGGGCAATTACGTTAAATCAAGGAAAGGTATGATGGGCAATAGCATCTATCTAGAAGGATATCTTATAATTGTATTAATTTAATTAGGGTGAAGAATTTAATCTAGTTTTAAAGTTTGACTTCTGGTCAAATTTAATCTGAATTTAATCGGGTCTTAAAGTTTGACTGAAAGATGAACTCGCCAGGTCGGTAGGTGCCCCGTATTCTACTGGAGATCAGTGGAGAAATAAC
Organism: Ovis canadensis; assembly: GCF_042477335.2. Taxonomy (NCBI): domain Eukaryota; kingdom Metazoa; phylum Chordata; class Mammalia; order Artiodactyla; family Bovidae; genus Ovis; species Ovis canadensis. Next base: position 138,529,216 of record NC_091245.1, read on the forward strand.
TCCAGAAAGAATGAAGAGACAGAGCCAAAGCAAAAACAACACCCAGTTGTGGATGTGACTGGTGATGGAAGCAAGGTTTGATGCTCTAAGAGCAATATTGCATAGGAACCTGGAATGTCAGGTCCATGAATCAAGGCAAACTGGAGGTGGTCAAACAAGAGATGGCAAGAGTGAACGTTCACATTCTAGGAATCAGCAAACTAAAATGGACTGGAATGGGTGAATTTACCTCAGATGATCATTATATCTACTACTGTGGGCAGGAATCCCTCAGAAAAAATGGAGTAGCCATCATGGTCAACAAAAGAATCCAAAATGCAGTACTTGGATGCAATCTCAAAAATGACAGAATGATCTCTGTATGTCTCCAAGGCAAACCAGTCAGTATCACGGTAATCCAAATCTATGCCCCAACCAGTAATACTGAAGAAACTGAAGTTGAACAGTTCTATGAAGACCTTCAAGACCTTTTAGAACTAACACCCAAAAAAGATGTCCTTTTCATTATAGGGGACTGGGATGCAAAAGTAGGGGGTCAAGAAACACCTGGAGTAACAGGCAAATTTGGCGTTGGAATACAGAGTGAAGCAGGGCAAAGGCTAATAGAGTTTTGCCAAGATAGCGCACTGGACATAGCAAACACTCTCTTCTAATAACACAAGAGAAGACTCTACACATGGACATCACCAGATGGTCGAAACCAAAATTAGATTAATTATATTCTTTGCAGTCAAAGATGGAGAAGCTCCATACAGTCAGCAAAAAAAGACCAGGAGCTGACGGTGGCTCAGATCATGAACTCCTTATTGAAAAATTCAGACTTAAATTGAAGAAAGTAGGGAAAAACACTAAACCATTCAGGTATGATCTAAATCAAACCCCTTATAATTATACAGTGGAGGTGAGAAATAGATTTATGGGACTAGATCTGATAGAATGCCTGAAGAACTATGGGTGGAGGTTTGTGACACTGTACAGGAGACAAGCATCAAGAGCATCCCCAAGAAAAAGAAACGGAAAAGAAGCACAATGGCTGTCTGAGGAAGACTTAAAATAGCTATGAAAAGAAGAGAAGTGAGAAGCAAAAGAGAAAGCTAAGCTAAGCTAAGTCACTTCAGTCGTGTCCAACTCTGTGCGACCCCATAGATGGCAGCCTACCAGACTCCCCGTCCCTGGGATTCTCCAGGGAAGAACACTGGAGTGGGTTGCCATTTCCTTCTCCAATGCATGAAAGTGAAAAGTGAAAGTTTGCTCAGTTGTGTCCGACCCTCAGTGACCCCATGGACTGCAGCCTACCAGGCTCCTCCATCTATGGGGTTTTCCAGGCAAGAGTACTGGAGTGGGTTGCCATTGCAAAGGAAAGATATACCCATTTGAATGTAGAGTTGCAAAAAATAGCAAGGAGAGATAAGAAAGTCTTCCTCAGTGATCAGTTCAAAGAAACAGACGAAAACAATAGAATGGGAAAGATTAGAGACCTCATCAGGAAAATACCAAGGGAGCATTTCACGCAAAGATGGGCTCGATAAAGGACAGAAATGGTATGGACCTAACAGAAGCAGAACATATTAAGAAAAGGTGGCAAGAATACACAGAAGAACTGTACAAAAAAATATCTTTACGACCCAGATAATCATGATGGTGTGATAACTCACCTAGAGCCAGACTTCCTGGAATGTGAAGTCAAGTGGGCCTTAGAAAGCATCACTATGAACAAAGTTAGTAGAGGTGAAAGAATTCCAGTTGAGCTATTTCAAATCCTAAAAGACAATGCTGTGAAAGTGCTGCACTCAGTATGCCAGCACTGGAAAACTCAGCAGTGGCCACAGGACTGGAAAAGGTCAGTTTTCATTCCAATCCTAAAGAAAGGCAATGACAAAGAATGCTCAAACTTCCACACAATTGCACTCATCTCACACTCTAGTAAAGTAATGCTCAAAATTCTCCAAAACAGGCTTCACCAATAGGTGGACTGTGAACTTCCAGATGTTCAAGTTGGTTTTAGAAAAGGCAGAGGAACTAGAGATCAAATTGGCAACATCTGCTGTATCATTGAAAAAGCAAGAGAGTTCCAAAAAGCATTTATTTCTTTTTTATTGACTATGCCAAAGCCTTTGACTGTGCGGATCACAATAAACTGTGGAAAAATCCAAAAGAGTTAGGAATACCAGACTACCTGACCTGCCTCTTGAGAAATCTGTATGCAGGTCAGGAAGTATGAGTTAGAACAGGACATGGAACAACAGACTGGTCCAAAATAGGAAAGTAGTGCGTCAAGGCTGTATATTGTCACCCTACTTATTTAACTTATATGCAGAATACATCATGAGAAATACTGGCGGGATGAAGCACAAGCTGGGTCAATATTGCTGGGAGAAATATCAATAATCTCTGATATGCAGATGATGACACCCTTTTATGGCAGAAAGTGGAGAAGAACTAAGGAGACTCCTGATAAAAGTGAAAGAGGAGAGTGAAAAAGTTGGCTTAAACCTCAACATTCAGAAAACGAAGATCATGGCATCTGGTCCCATCACTTCATGGGAAACAGATGGGGAGGCAGTGGAAACAGTGGCTGACTTCATTTTTGGGGCTCCAAAATCACTGCAGATTGTGACCACAGCCATGAAATTAAAAGACGCTTACTCCTTGGATGGTTGAAACTGGAGCCAATTACACACAGTGAAGTAAGCCAGAAAGAAAAACACCAATACAGTATACTAACACATATATATGGAATTTAGAAAGATGGCAATGATGACCCCGTATGCAAGACAGCAAAAGAGACACAGATGAGTAGAGCGTACTTTTGGACTCAGAGGGAGAGGGAGAGGGTGGGATGATTTGGGAGAATGGCTTGAAACATGTATACTATCATGTAAAAAATGAATCGCCAGTCTATGTCTGATGCAGGATACAGCATGCTTGGGGCTGGTGCATGGGGATGACCCAGAGAGATGTTATGGGGAGGGAGGTAGGAAGGGGGTTCATGTTTGGGAACGCACGTACACCCGTGGTGGATTCATGTCAATGTATGGCAAAACCAATACAGTATTGTAAAGTAAAATAAAGTAAAATTAAAAATTAAAAAAAAAATAAAAGTAAAAAAATAAAAATAAAAGACGCTTACTCCTTGGAAGGAAAGTTATGACCAACCTAGACAGCATATTAAAAAGCAGAGACGTTACTTTGCCAACAAAGTCCATCTATTCAAAGCTCTGTTTTTTCCAGTAGTCTTGTATGGATCCAAGAGTTGTACCACAAGGAAAGCTGAGCACTGAAGCATTGATGCTTTTAAACTGTGGTGTTGGAAAAGACTCTTGAGAGTCCCTTGGACTGCAAGGAAGTCCAACCAGTCCATCCAAAGGAGATCAGTCCTGAGTGTTCATTAGAAGGACTGATGTTGAACGTGAAACTCCAATACTTTAGCCACCTGATACAAAGAGCTGACTCATTTGAAAAGACCCTGATGCTGAGAAAGATTGAGGGAAACAGGAGAAGGGGACAACAGAAGATGAGATGGTTGGATGGTAACACCAACTCAAAGGACATGAGTTTGAGTAAACTCCAGGAGTTGGTGATGGACAGGGAGGCCTGTCGTGCTGCTGTCAATGGGGTCACAAAGAGTCGGACATGACTGAGCAGCTGAACTGATTGAAAGTTTGACTTCAAGCAGAACAGACAAAATAGATAGTCTATCAAGAAGATAAGTTTTAGAAGGATCCTCAAAGAAATGTGTCATCTTCATAGATAAATTAGTTTTTTATATAACCAGCGATAGGTACTGACTGAGTCTATTCCTAGGCAGGTTGATTAGAAATCTGGTAGTCCCTGAGAAGAGAGGGGTGGGGTTCTCAAGGAGGAGATAGGGGTCTTCTCAAGGAGGAGGAAAGGACACACTATTTTTTTTTCTTTTTCTCTATATTCCTTAGTCTTAGTCGCCTAATTTTTTTTTTTTTTTAAAGACCTGAACTGATGATTTCACCGCAAACAGCTCAGTTTAAACTCTGTACTAGAGACTGTATAACAACAATGTATTCTGCTTGAGGGTAGTTTCTCCTTCCTGAAAACCTTCTGACTAATCTTGATATCTTAGGATGTATACTATGAGAGCAGAT